>NC_057801.1:375066838-375394109 GCF_018294505.1 Triticum aestivum | reverse complement strand
TTATTATTTCTTTTCTGTTTAAATCATTTAATCCATTTAGCCATTTTATAAAAATATGCCTGTTGCACTGTAATTACCCTTGTAATATTCGTCAACCACCGAACAATTTTATTTTAAATTTTGAAAAATTTTATTGTTTTCATCAATTTGAATTTTGAATTTGAATGGTTTCGAATTATTGCGAGGATAGCAACAGTAATCGGGATGACGTGCCAAGATGAGCGTGGGATTACTGTAGCAAGATTATCCGGGCGTTACATCTTCCTCAGGAAACTGGAACACTAAGGGCAGACCATCGTGATGCGGCATGGCATACGTTTAGGTCAGGCTAGTTGGAGGTAGATGATACATCCATTTTGCATCATGCTTTTATATCGATATTTATTGCATTATGGGCTATTATTTCACGTTATGTCACAATACTTATGGCTATTCTCTCTTATTTTACAAGGTTTACATGAAGAGGGAGAATGCAGGCAGCTGGAATTTTGGGCTGGAAAAGGAGCAAATATTGAAGGACTATTCTGCGCAACTCCAAAAGTCCTGAAACTCCACGGAATACCTTAAAATAAATAAATAAAAATCTTCGCCAAAGATGAAGGCCAGGGGGCCCACACCCTGCTCACGAGGGTGGGGGGTGCCGCCCCGTGGGCGCGCCCCCTATCTCGTGGCCCCCCTGGTGGCTCTCTGACGCCCATCTTCTCCCATATGAAGTCTTTCGATGAGAAAAAAATAGAAGAGAACCTTTCGGGACGGGACTCCACCGCCACAAGGCGGAACCTTGGCGGAACCAATCTAGGGCTCCGGTAGAGCTCTTCTGCCGGGGGCACTTCCCTCCAGGAGGGGGAAATCATCACCATCGTCATCACCAACGCTCCTCTCATCGGGAGAGGGCAATCTCCATCAACATCTTCACCAGCACTATCTCATCTCCAAACCCTAGTTCATCTCTTGTATCCAATTCTTGTCTCCAAGTCCAGGATTGGTGCCAGTAGGTTGCTAGTAGTGTTGATTACTCCTTGTAGTTGATGCTAGTTGGTTTAATTCATGGAAGATCATATGTTCAGATCCTTTATGCATATTATTACCCCTCTTATTATGAACATGAATATGCTTTGTGAGTAATTACGTTTGTTCCTGAGGACAAGGGAGAAGTCTTGCTATTAGTAGTCATGTGAATTTGGTATTCGTTTGATATTTTGATAAGATGTATGTTGTCCAACCTCTAGTGGTGTTATGTGAACATCGACTACATAACACTTCACCATTATTTGGGCCTAGAGGAAGGCATTGGGAAGTAATAAGTAGATGATGGGTTGCTAGAGTGACAGAAGCTTAAACCCTAGTTTATGCGTTGCTTCGTAAGGGGCTGATTTGGATCCATATGTTTCATGCTATGGTTAGGTTTACCTTAATACTTTTGTTGTAGTTGCGGATGCTTGCAATAGAGGTTAATCATAAGTGGGATGCTTGTCCAAGTAAGGGTAGTACCCAAGCACCGGTCCACCCACATATCAAATTATCAAAGTATCGAACGCGAATCATATGAGCGTGATGAAAACTAGCTTGACGATATTCCCATGTGTCCTCGGGAGCGCTTTTCCTATTATAAGAGTTTGTACAGGCTTGTCCTTTGCTACAAAAAGGATTGGGCCACCTTGCTGCACTTTATTTACTTTTATTACTTGTTGCTCGTTACCAATTATCCTATCACAAAACTATCTGTTACCACTTATTTCAGTACTTGCAGAGAATACCTTGCTGAAAACCGCTTATCATTTCCTTCTGCTCCTCGTTGGGTTCGACACTCTTACTTATCGAAAGGACTACGATATATCCCGTATACTTGTGGGTCATCAAGACTCTTTTATGGCGCCGTTGCCGGGGAGTGAAGCGCCTTTGGTAGGTGGAATTTGGTAAGGAAAAAATTATTTAGTGTGCTGAAATTTTCTGTCACTTGTTACTATGGAAAGTAATTGTTTGAGGGGCTTGTTTGGGGTATCTTCACCGCGTCCGGATGAGCCAAGAGTTGAGCCTTAACCTACTGAACCTACTGAACCTACTGAGTCTATTGAAGATGAAACTACTTTTCAGATTCCTTCGGGTATGATGGAAAAACTGCTAGCTAACACTTTTGCAGGAGATGGAACAAAGCATCCTGACGAACATCTATGCTTTGTGGATGATATTTGTGGACTATTTAAGCTTGCAGGTATACCCGATGATGTTGTTAAGAAGAAGGCTTTCCCTTTATCTTTGGAGGGAGAAGCATTGACATGGTATAGGCTATGTGATGATACGAGATCATGGAATTATAAAAGAGTGAAATTGGAATTTCATCAAAAGTATTACCCTATGCATCTTGTTTATCCTGATCGCAATTATATATATAATTTTTGGCCTCGCGAAGGAGAAAGCATCGCTCAAGCTTGGGGGAGGCTTAAATCAATGTTATACTCATGCCCCAATCATGAGCTCTCAAAATTGACAATTCTCCAGAATTTTTATGCTCGGCTTTCTGATAATAATCGCAACATGCTCGATACTTCTTGTGCTGGCTCTTTTATGATGAAGTCTATTGAATTTGGATGGAATTTATTGGATAGAATTAAACGCAACTCTGAAGATTGGGACCTCGACGAAGGTAAGGAGTCAGGTATGACACCTAAGTTTGATTGTTTTAAATCCTTTATGGATACCGATATTTTCCGTAAGTTTAGCACTAAATATGGACTTGACTCTGAGATAGTAGCTTCTTTTTGTGAATCTTTTGCTACTTATGTTGATCTCCCCAAGGAGAAGTGGTTTAAATATCATCCTCCCATAGAAGTAAAAGTAGATGCACCTATTAAAGTTGAAGAAAATATTGTCACTTATAATGATCCTATTGTTCCTACTTCTTATGTTGAGAAACCACCTTTCCCTGTTAGAATGAAGGATCATGCTAAAGCTTCAAGTGTTGTTCGTAAAAGCAATACCAGGACTTATACACCTCCTAAGCAAGTCAAAGTAGAACCCAATATTGCTATTGTTAAAGATCTCTTGTCTGATAATATTGATGGGCATGTTATTCAATTCACTGGTGAAACTGCTAGAATTGCTAAACCCTGTGATAGAGACAAACATAGACCTGTGGTAGGCGTGCCTGTTATTTTTGTTAAAATAGGAGATCATTGTTACCATGACTTATGTGATACGGGTGCTAGTGCTAGTGTTATACCCATTGGCTTATACAAAGAAATTATGCATGAGATTGCACCAACTGAGTTAGAAGAAATTGATGTTACAATTAAACTTGCCCATAGAGATACTATATCTCCAATGGGAATTGTTAGAGATGTTGAAGTCTTGTGTGGGAAAACCAAATATCCCACTGATTTTCTTGTTCTTGGTTCTCCACAAGATAGCTTTTGTCCCATTATTTTTGGTAGACCCTTCTTGCGTACTGTTAATGCTAAGATAGATTGCGAAAAGAATGTTGTTACTGTTGGCTTGGATGATATGGTTCATGAGTTTAATTTCTCTAAATTTAGTAAACAACATCGTGAGGAAGAATTGCCTAGTAAGGATGAAATTATTGGGCTTGCTTCTATTGCTGTACCTCCTAGTGATCCTTTAGAACACTATTTGCTAGACCATGAAAATGATATGTTCATGAATGAAAGAAGGGAAATAGATGAAGTGTTCTTTAAACAGGAACCTATTCTGCAACACAATTTGCCTGTTGAAATCCTAGGGGATCCCCCTCCACCCAAGGGTGATCCCGTGTTTGAGCTTAAACCGTTGCCTGATAATCTTAAATATGCTTATCTTGATGAAAAGAAAATATATCCGGTCATTATTAGTGCTGACCTTTCAGAGCATGAAGAAGAAAGATTATTTAAAACTCTAAAGAAGCATCGTGCTGCTATTGGATATACTCTGGATGATCTTAAGGGCATCAGTCCCACTCTATGTCAACATAAAATAAATTTGGAAGCGGATGCCAAACCGGTTTGTGATCCTCAACGACGTTTGAATCCTAAAATGAAAGAAGTGGTAAGAAAAGAAATACTCAAGCTTCTGGAGGCAGGTATAATTTATCCCATTGCTGATAGTCAGTGGGTAAGTCCTGTCCATTGTGTCCCTAAGAAGGGAGGTATTACTGTTGTCCCTAATGATAAGGATGAATTGATCCCGCAAAGAATTATCACAGATTATAGGATGGTAATTGATTTTCACAAATTAAATAAGGCTACTAAGAAAGATCATTACCGCTTACCTTTTATTGATCAAATTCTAGAAAGATTATGCAAACATACACATTATTGCTTTCTAGATGGTTATTCTAGTTTTTCTCAAATACCTGTGTCGGCTAAAGATCAATCAAAGACTACTTTTACATGCCCTTTTGGTACTTTTGCTTATAGACGTATGCCTTTTGGTTTATGTAATGCACCTGCTACCTTTCAAAGATGCATGTTGGCTATATTCTCTGACTTTTGTGAGAAAACTTGTGAGGTTTTCATGGATGACTTTTCCGTCTATGGTTCCTCTTTTGAAGATCTCTTGAGCAATCTTGCTCGAGTTTTGCAGAGATGTGAAGAAACAAATCTTGTCTTGAATTGGGAAAAGTGCCACTTTATGGTGAATGAAGGTATTGTCTTGGGGCACAAAGTTTCTGAAAGAGGTATTGAAGTTGATAAAGCCAAGGTTGATGCTATTGAAAAGATGCCATGTCCCAAGGACATCAAAGGTATAAGAAGTTTCCTTGGTCACACCAGATTTTATAGGAGGTTCATTAAGGACTTCTCAAAAATCTCTCGACCTCTGACTAATTTATTACAAAAAGATGTACCATTTGTCTTTGATGATGATTGTATAGAAGCATTTGAAATACTTAACAAAGCATTAGTCTCTACACCTGTTGTTCAGCCACTTGATTGGAATTTACCTTTTGAAATTATGTGTGATGCTAGTGATTATGCTGTAGGTGCTGTTCTAGGGCAAAGAGTTGATAAGAAATTGAATGTTATCCATTATGCTAGTAAGACTCTAGACAATGCTGAAAGAAACTATGCTACTACAGAAAAGGAACTTTTAGCTGTTGTATTTGCTTGTGATAAATTCAGACCCTATATTGTTGATTCTAGAGTAACTATTCACACAGATCATGCTGCTATTAAATATCTTATGGAAAAGAAAGATGCAAAACCTAGACTTATCAGATGGGTTCTCTTGCTCCAAGAGTTTGATTTGCATATCGTTGATAGAAAAGGAGCTGAGAACCCCGTTGCAGACAATTTATCTAGGTTAGAGAATGTTCTTGATGACCCACTACCTATTGATGATAGCTTTCCTGATGAGCAATTAAGTGTCATAAGTACTTCTTGTAGCACTCCTTGGTATGCTGATTATGCTAATTATATTGTTGCTAAATTTATACCACCTAGCTTCACATACCAACAAAAGAAAAAGTTTTTCTATGACTTGAGACATTACTTTTGGGATGACCCACATCTTTATAAGAAAGGAGTAGATGGTGTTATTAGACGTTGTGTACCTGAGCATGAACATGAATAGATCCTACGCAAGTGTCACTCTGAGGCCTATGGTGGACACCACGCTGGAGATAGAACTGCAGATAAGGTATTGCAATCCGGTTTTTATTGGCCTACTCTCTTCAAGGATGCCCGTAAGTTTGTTTTATCTTGTGATGAATGTCAAAGAATTGGTAATATTAGTAGACGTCAAGAAATGCCTATGAATTATTCACTTGTTATTGAGCCATTTGATGTTTGGGGCTTTGATTAGATGGGACCTTTTCCTGCCTCTAATGGTTACACTCATATTTTAGTTGCTGTTGATTACGTTACTAAGTGGGTAGAAGCTATACCAACTAGTACTGCTGATCATAACACTTCTATTAAAATGCTTAAGGAAGTTATTTTTTCGAGGTTTGGAGTCCCCAGATACTTAATGACTGATGGTTGTTCACACTTTATTCATGGTGCTTTCCCTAAGATGCTTTCTAAATACGACGTTAATCATAGAATTGCATCTCCATATCACCCGCAGTCTAGTGGTCAAGTAGAATTGAGCAATAGAGAGCTCAAATTAATTTTGCAAAAGACTGTCAATAGGTCTAGAAAGAATAGTTCCAAGAAACTGAATGACGCATTATGGGCCTATAGAACTGCATACAAAAATCCTATGGGTATGTCTCCGTATAAAATGGTTTATGGAAAAGCATGTCACTTACCTCTTGAACTAGAACATAAGGCATACTGGGCTATTAAAGAGCTCACCTATGATTTCAAACTTGCCAGTGAGAAGAGGTTATTTGATATTAGCTCACTTGATGAATGGAGAACCCAAGCTTATGAAAATGCCAAGTTGTTTAAAGAAAAAGTTAAAAGGTGGCATGACAAAAGGATACAAAAGCATGAGTTTAATGTAGGTGATTATGTATTGCTATACAACTCTTGTTTAAGATTTTTTGCCGGAAAACTTCTCTCCAAACGGGAAGGTCCTTACGTTATCGAGGAGGTCTATCGTCCGGTGCCATAAAAATCAACAACTTTGCAGGCACAAATCTGAAGGTGGTAAATGGTCAAAGGATCAAACACTATATTTCAGGTAATCCTATAAATGTTGAAACTAATATTATTGAAACCGTAACCCCGGAGGAATACATAAGGGACACTTTCCAGAATGTTCCAGACTCCAAAAAGGAATAGGTATGTGGTACGGTAAGTAAACCAACTCCAAAACAATTTTTAAGGCAATATTTCTCCGTTTTGGAATATTTAGAAAAATAGAAAAATAAGTAGCAGTCCGGGGAGGACATGAGGCCTCCACGAGGGTGGAGGGCGCGCCCTACCCCCTGGGCGCGCCCCCTACCTCGTGAGCACCTGGTGTGCCCTCCGGACTCCGTTTCCTTGCACGATACATATTTTGGTCGGTAAAAATTCATTATATATACTCCCGAAGGTTTTGACTCTCGTATCACGCAAATCTCCCCTGTTCTTGTTTCGAGCTGTTTTTCTGACAGAGCTAGATCATCATGACGACCCCAAGTGCTTCCAGGGACAAGTTCTTCGAGAAGGTTATCAACCGTTACCTCGCGGAGGTGCTGCGACACCCCCAAACCATTGAGATGCGTGATGGGTTGTTGCACATCCGCGATGTTGAGGGACCAAAGGGAACCGGAAGCGTGGAGTTGAGGCTCGAAGCAATGGAGCAACAAGTTTTCAAGTGCCAGGGGATGGTGGAGCATGGAATCAACGCTACCCATAAGATGCTCGCGGAGTTCACCAACAACTATGAGCCGGATGCCAAGAAGACCAAGGAAGCCATCTATAAGCTACATGAGAAGATCGAGCACCTCCAAGCCCAAATCTATGATCTGCAAAACCAAAACTGCGGACGACAAGCTTGCATCATCAACACCTCCACCGCCAACAACAAAGAAGGAGACATAATCATCTGGGTATGGGCACTACCCTTGGCAACTGCCAAGCTTGGGGGAGGTGCCCTGGCATCATATCACCATCACAACTCCTATCTTTACTGTTTTTCTTAGTTCGATCCTATTAGTAGTATCTTGATTTAGTAGAATAAAGTCATGGCATGATCTAGTTTTGAGTTTTCTTTATGATCCTTCTTTGTAATCGAGTCCATGAGCTATATAATAAAGATTATTGTTGAGTCAAGGGTTTGAGTATTTTGCCATGATCTTGGGTGATTAGAAGAAAAAGAATAAAAAGAATCAAAGAGTTCATATTGATCTTAGTGAAAGTAATGACTTCACATAGAAAGAGTATGATGATTTAAAGTTGTTGGGAGTTGGCAAATATAGCTTTGGTCATCGTTGCAATTAATAGGAGGTAATAAGGAAAGAGAGGTTTCACATATAGATACATTATCATTGACATCTTTTATGATTGGGAGCACTCATTAAAACATGACATGCTAAAGAGTTGAGGTTGGACAAGGAAGACAACATAATGAGATATGTTTTCTTACATCTGAGATAAAGTATGTTGTCATGGTTCCTCTACCGTGTTGAGCTTGCCTTTCCCCCTCATGCTAGAAAAATTCTCAGCACTAAGTAGAAATACTACTTGTGCTTCCGAATACCCTTAAACCAGTTTTGCCATGAGAGTCCACCATATCTACCTATGGATTGAGTAAGATCCTTCAAGTAAGTTGTCATCGGTGCAAGCAATAAAAATTGCTCTCTAAATATGCATGACTTATTAGTGCGGAGAAAATAAACTTTGTACAAACTTGTTGTGGACGCAATAAAAGCGACGGACTGCAAAATAAAGGTTCACATACAAGGGGCAATATAAAGTGACGTTCTTTTGCATTAAGATTTTGTGCATCAACCCTAAACGCGCATGACAACCTCTGCTTCCCTCTGCGAAGGGCCTATCTTTTATTATTATCCTCTACCTTATGCAAGAGTCACGGTGATCTTCACCTTTCCTTTTTCATTTTATCCTTTGGCAAGCTCAGCATGTTGGAAAGAACATGATATATATATCTAATTGGATGTGGGGGAGCGTGAATTATTATTGTTGACATTACCCTTGAGGTAAAAAGTTGTGGGGCAAAACTATAAGCCCCTATCTTTCTCTATGTCCGATTAAAACTCCGTAACCACAAGTATCGCGTGAGTGTTAGGAATTATGAAGGACTAAGTGATAGTTGAGTATGTGGACTTGCTTTTAAGCTCTCACATAGACTCTTTCCGATGTTATGATAAATTGCAATTGCTTCAATGACTGAGATTATAATTGTTGGGGCCCAATAAGGTTTCTGATTCATATTTTGGCTTTGTGAAAAGATCATCACTTGAACATGAGTAATCATATAACAAATCTATATATGTTGCTGTTATGAAATAATCATGATGCCTTCATGTCCGTATTTTATTTTTATCGACGCCTCTACCTCTAAACATGAGGACATATTTATTGTTATCGGCTTTTCACTTGAGGACAAGCGAGGTCTAAGCTTGGGGAGTTGATACGTCCATTTTGCATCATGCTTTTATATCGATATTTATTGCATCATGGGCTGTTATTTCACGTTATGCCATAATACTTATGGCTATTCTCTCTTATTTTACAAGGTTTACATGAAGAGGGAGAATGCCGGCAGCTGGAATTCTGGGCTGGAAAAGGAGCAAATATTGAAGGACTATTCTGCGCAACTCCAAAAGTCCTGAAACTCCACGGAATACCTTAAAATAAATAAAGAAAAATCATCGCCAAAGATGAAGGCCAGGGGGCCCACACCCTGCTCATGTGGGTGGGGGCGCTCCCCCCTACCTCGTGGGCCCCCTGGTGGCTCTCCGACGCCCATCTTCTCCCATATGAAGTCTTTCAATGAGAAAAAAATAGAAGAGAACCTTTCGGGACGAGACTCCGCTGCCACGAGGCGGAACCTTGGCGGAACCAATCTAGGGCTCCGACAGAGCTGTTCTGCCGGGAACACTTCCCTCCGGGAGGGGGAAATCATCACCATCGTCATCACCAACACTCCTCTCATCGGGAGAGGGCAATCTCCATCAACATCTTCACCAGCACCATCTCATCTCCAAACCCTAGTTCATCTCTTGTATCCAATTCTTGTCTCCATGTCCGAGATTGGTGCTAGTAGGTTGCTAGTAGTGTTGATTGCTGCTTGTAGTTGATGCTAGTTGGTTTAATTCGTGGAAGATCATATGTTCAGATCCTTTATGCATATTATTACCCCTCTGATTATGAACATGAATATGCTTTGTGAGTAATTACGTTTGTTCCTGAGGACAAGGGAGAAGTCTTGCTATTAGTAGTCATGTGAATTTGGTATTCGTTTGATATTTTGATAAGATGTATGTTGTCCAACCTCTAGTGGTGTTATGTGAACGTCGACTACATAACACTTCCCCATTATTTGGGCCTAGAGGAAGGCATTGGGAAGTAATAAGTAGATGATGGGTTGCTAGAGTGACAGAAGCTTGAACCCTAGTTTATGCGTTGCTTCGTAAGGGGCTGATTTGGATCCATATGTTTCATGCTATGGTTAGGTTTACCTTAATACTTTTGTTGTAGTTGCGGATGCTTGCAATAGAGTTTAATCATAAGTGGGATGCTTGTCCAAGTAAGGGCAGTACCCAAGCACCGGTCCACCCACATATCAAATTATCAAAGTATCGAACGCGAATCATATGAGCGTGATGAAAACTAGCTTGACGATATTCCCATGTGTCCTCGGGAGCGCTTTTCCTATTATAAGAGTTTGTCCAGGCTTGTCCTTTGCTAAAAAAAGGATTGGGCCACCTTGCTGCACTTTATTTACTTTTATTACTTGTTGCTCGTTACCAATTATCCTATCACAAAACTATCTGTGACCACTTATTTGAATACTTGTAGAGAATACCTTGCTGAAAACCGCTTATCATTTCCTTTTGCTCCTTGTTGGGTTTGACACTCTTACTTATCGAAAGGACTACGATAGATCCCCTATACTTGTGGGTCATCAGTAGATGACAGGAGAACCGGAGAGGAAGAGAGAAGATTGTAGCGATACCAGGTAGTGCGGGGTTGATTTTAAACTGCGGCGCCGACGACATTAAAAGTGGGAGCAATTGGGACGAAGGTGGGCGGCGGAGCCTTGTAAAAGGGCGCGCCTCCCGGTGATCCTCCACAGCGGTCTGCTCGCACGCCTCCGTGTCAGCCGACGCAGCGGTCTGCTCGCACGCCTCCCGTCGACTCACACGCTTGCTTGGACGGCACCTGCCGATGAGAAGCGGGGACTCGTGGCGGCACGTAAACGTCCACGGTTTCAATAGTGAAAGCGTTCGCCTTAACGTGACAGGTCTTTGTTCCAAAATACCTTGGCTCTTCATTTGTACAACATGTCATAAGCAGCTTGTCCAAAATTGAAGAAAAAACTTACGAAGTAATATTTGTGCCATATCAGGTGACCATGCTCAGTTTCAAGAATTTATGCTCACTTTTGGATTTTCTGAAATTTAAGATCCAGGATTCGAAACAATATCATAACCTGCATCATGCAATAAATTTTCAAGCCGTACATCTGTCCTGTTGTATTTCTTAAGAAAGGATTTGGTCAAACATTTTGCTTAGTTAGACTTCAGACAAGTTATATATGCAGAGTAAAAGGATAATCCCTCTGTACCAGTGCATTGCCTGATATATTAACTCAAGTACTAGGCACGAACAAACGGGCTCAATTCTGTTCTCATCCTGGTGTAGTAGTAGTAGTACTAGGAAATGCAGTTGACGGGTGACCTTGATGAGCGGCGACTGAGGGAATTGAACCGTGCTCAGCACGGTAGGTAACGTTGTCTAGTTACTAAAGCATCCCTCCGTTGTTCATCGGTAGTCATTATGCACCGGGGACATGAGGGGAATTTCCTAGGGCTGGAATTCTGGCCGCCAGATATTTCGACTTGAAACGCTGAGGCTCGACTGGTTGGGGTTGCCTAATGTGCGTACCACGCACGCCACCGAAGGACACAAGCCCATTTTTTTTGGGATCAACACGAGCCAAGGTTTGGCTAGTACGCCGTTGGGTCCTACCATTTGAGAATACGAAAGGAACCTTTTAAATTGCCAAACGAATCTATGTGCATTACAATGCCCGTATTTTCCTTGCAAATACTAATCTCAATGTGGTAATTGATTTATGACGAGTTGTTGAATTAGAGTGAGTTTGTGATATAGTGATCTCAACGTGGATTTCACATTTCATGGTATCCCTAGTAAGTTTTCCAATGGAAATTCAAATTTAAAAGATTAACAATATGGAGGTGAGAAAAATTTGTATGTATCAAGCATATGACCACACACACACACACACAGAGACACACGCGCACGAACACAACGACAATCCAATAAGTATAGTGCATCTATTTTTCCAAACCATGCATGTATGACACGAATTCAAAAATACTCCTTCTATTCCTAAATATTAGTCTTTTAGAGAGTTCAACAAGTGACTACATACAGAGCTAAATGAGTGAATCTAGACTCTAAAATATGTCTATATACATCCATATGTGCCAGTCCATTTGAAATATCTAAAAAGACTAATATTTAGGAATGAAGGGAGTAAAATGTAAGACATGCATGGTCCTCAGTTCAATATTTAAAATGAACATGAAACTAAAACATGAATATTAAGTCTAGTACTACAGTACATGCAAATGTTGTGTTTAGGCGGCGCTATGATTGTCGGGGGTCAACTCCTCGACCTGAGATAAAATTGTGGAGCTCTGTTTAGGGTTGTTTAGATTATATTTGTCCCCACCCTCCCAACCACCGATTGGTTGTGCACCCCCACCCCTCCTCCCTGGGAGAATATCATGTGCCCCCATACCTTAGATGCTATATGCCGATACGAGTTGCTTGGAGCTTGTAGATCTGAGATATATCAGCTCACATGATGTGTCTTAATATTTTTACAGGAAACCTTGATGAGTTTGAGAATTGCACACAATTTGTACAAAACTACTTAGATGCCCTTGGATCCCATATCCAACGACCTCACAGCTCGTATCACCGTAGCATCTAAGACGAAGGAGGACATCATATTCTCCTGTATGTAAGAATATCGTGTGCTACCACACCTTAGATGCTTTGGTGATACAAGCTCTTCGGAGCCGTTGGATTTGTGACCCAACACCTCCTCGGTGGTTCGAATGGTTTTTTGCAGAAAAGCCCCAAAAGAGTTCGGCCACTGCTTACAAGCACAAAGACTGCTCAGATGCCATTGGATCTCAGATCAAACGACCTTGAAGCTCGTATCACCGTAGCATCCAAGCTGCAATAGCACCTTATGTTTTCTTGCATGGGCTATGGTGATACGAGTTCACTGAGATCTAATGGCCCACAGTAGGAGGTTTGAATGTTTTTGCAATATACGGCTGAGAGAGTTTGGGAAATGCGCAGAAAGTACAAGTACTACGCATGTGCCATCTGATCACTGATCATATGACCTAGATGATCATATCACCATAGCGGATAATTAAGCTACGGGGAGCACCTAATATGAGCAACGGGGAGCCGTTGGATCGAAGTTGCAGCAACACACACGAGGCCTGAATGTTTTATTTGCAAAGAAACCTTTGGAGAGTTTGGAAATTGCGCATAATTACAAAGACTACTCCCAAGCCATTGGATCTCACTTCCAACGGTGTAAAAACTCGTATCACCATAGCATCTAAGTTGCAGGGTGGATGTGATATTCTATGCCGCTGTCATTTTTGTTTGTAAACTTGCAAAATACGTGTAACTCGTGTCGTTACTTGTCTAACCGCGCAAAGTGTTTGTTCAAAAAAACCGTCCTACACTGAAATATCGGAACAACACATGGGGGTCCCACTTGTCATTAATCAAATTTGGACCTAAAACTAACAAATATGAAAGATGAGATTAGAACTGGCAACCTGGACTACAAAGCATAAATCGATAGCCTGAAACAACAACGGTTGTTGGCTTTGTCCCATAACTTGATTTTATATAGTATTACGTTGAGTAGAGTAGAGGGAGTGCCTCGTCAACACGTGCATGACCGTTGACTCACTTACTGGTGGGTCCCAGGTCCGCGATCTCAATATCTCTTCTCTCCATCGTCTAACCTTTGCACGGGCACACACGAAGAGCGGCGCTAGCTTGCCGTGGTGTTATTACAACTAAAAAAAGCTTTGAAAATAGAAGAATCGCCTAGAACAAGAGACGTTGTGGCTGGTCGAGACGGAGCTAACCACATCTATCCTTCGTGCCACATTTGCATGATGAAGCTGTGTGGCTAGTGGGGTGTTTTCGACCGACTGGCTGGGTCCCGAGGTTGAACCCTAGGTACTATGTCTGATACAGTATATTTTTACACGCACATTTTTCCTCCGTGCCGAGACATGGCACACCCTGCCGCGCGGTTTCGGGGTCCTCCCGGGTGGTGCACGCATATATTCTTCCTGACGTGGGACGCCCTACCACGCGTTTTCTGGGTCCTCCTCGGTCGTAGCGCCGAAGCAAGTAAATGAGTCGTCAAATCACGAAAGACCACCTTTCCTGCCGAGTACATCAGTGAAGCACGGTGGCTAGCTAGTTGGGCTAGTTCGACCGATTAGCTAGGCCGCCGCCACATTTGTTTTTCACCCCTTTTTTATCTACTTGCCGGCAGGTAAATGTAAATATCCACCGCGGCGTTGCTCTGGTGTTTGGGGTGGGCGGCAGGATTTTTAATTTTTTGATTGACGGGAGCAGGCGCGGCAGCAATTAGTCACGATGACTCCGCCTGTAAAACCCACTGCTCCCTGATGTGAGAAGTCGTCAGCTAGTGTTTTACCGTGGTGAAAACCAAAAGATTCCCCACTCCTCGGCTCGCTCCCTCCGCCTTCCCGTAGATTGCATTGTCTTTCAGCCATTTTGCCCCCTTTGCTTCCTCTCCCCATTGCTTCTACCTGGTGCCATGGCGGCGCAGTAGATCACGGAGTCCGAGGTGAGGCGCCTGACACAGGAGCTCCATGCCAAGGATGCGGAGCTCAAGGCCAAGGACGTGGAGCTCCGTGAGCTCAAGGAGGAGAGGAGTGCCATGCTCCTCCATTATGTGCAGGAGTTCACAGAGATTCAAAAGCGGCAGGTGTCCACCACAAAGATGCTCGAGGCATCGGCGGTATTGCTGCAGAAAGTAGGAGATACGATAGGCCGTCAGGGGAGCTAGCTGGAGCGCGAGTGGGCCGATTGTGACGAGGTCCAGGATCGCCTCAGCCACTTGGTGAACCAAGTTGCCACGCACGTGTTGCGGCTGCGCGATGCCTACCGTCGTGCCAGCGCGATGATGCCAGCCGTCAGGCTAAACCCGTTCGACCACCCGGTCGACTTCAACGAGTTGCGGCTTCCTGACCTGGTCTCCTTCTTTACCTATATCTCCGAGGAGCTGAGTCGCCTCTGCGCGATGGTGGGGGCTGAGCTGGACAAGGAGGGGTTGCGGGCTGCCATCGTCGTTGCGGGGCGAATCCTTTCAGAGCTCCATCACCGGAATCCATTCGTGCCATTGGATGCCGTCTTTGACGAGCTAGCTCCCGTCGACTGGGAGCAGGCTCTGCGGGCGGTTGCACCCTACATCACCAAAGTCGTGCGCCTCGAGAAGTAGAGGGACTTCGGTGGTGTTTACGCGCCCTCTGCATGGGCATGTCCATGTCTCGGCACAACATGACCATTGGATCAAACTTAGATGGTGCAGATCAGTCACTGTAGCACAAAGCATGTGGGTGTGTTTGGTTGCATTCTCATCTCAATATAGTTGTTTCCTCTTCGTGTATTTTTGTTAACCTACTACCGTGGACTCATGCACACTTCATGCACTCCGCCAAACACCCAAAAGTGGGTCGAGAAGGGAACTTTTGTTCCCATCCCGTGCACCCTTCATACACCCTGCCTAACACTATTCATGCTTCATATGGTTCATGTTTCATGGAGTACTGTAGCACCGTACTCTCCGTGCGTTGTAGACCTAGTTCTGTTAACATTGATCTCACCGTTCATTCTCGATTGGACAGTCGAAAAAGCGGTACTATGTTACATATAGGAGTAGTTGACATGCGCGCAACATCATTTGTTATCGTCATATCTTACTACACTAGCAACACGATTGTGTAGTACTGACGTATGAACCACTGCACATGCCTAGTAGTAGGAGCACTGTGTATGTTCAAGTGGTTGCCGTGTTTCGCACTCCTCCGTCGTAAGAGTGGAAACGCTTGTTGTAATCATTTTTTTCTTCAGAAAAACAGTGGACACACTCTACCGTGCGGATCCTCCTCCAGCCATGCTCTAAATTACTCAGTTTCGCCGACGTGTGGGACAGCCAGCACCTGGGTCCACCAGCCATGCACTAAATTACTCCGTAGTAGAGTGACGGTAGACTACCCCGATCGAAGCGTCGCAATAATGCCCAATGAGCCGTCAAATCACAAAACCCCCTCCTTTCCAGTAGTAAGTTGGACGGACGAAGCAACCATCATTTCACTCTTCTCTCTCAACTTCCTCTCTTGAAGAAAACCCCCACTCGCTTCGCTTCTCCCTCATCTCGTTCCTCCTTTTACTCTTCTCTCTTAGCTTCCTCTCTTGGATGGACGCTGGAGCACCGGCCGACGTGATGTCTATGGCTCTGGCCCAAACCGCCGAGGCTCATGGTACGAAGAAGCACAAGCACCCCACTGAGACTACTGCAGACAAGCTCAAATCCATCGCCCTGTCCAAGCCCCCCTCTCCGGGATCCCTCATTAAGCAAGTCCAGGTAATGTCTCTTGTTGACGATCTTTTTCTCGATCTTGATCGTGTTTTTTCATCTAACACGCAGTACTAGTACTGGTAGTACAACTGTCTGTGTGATCTTGCATGTGATTTTAGTGTGCCAAATGACGGTTCTAAATTCCGCTTTTGACAAAAACATGCGAGTGGTTGACACTGATTTCTTATAGATTACTTTCAACTACTCCCTCTGTCCCAAATTTCTTGTCTTAGATTTGTCTAGATACAGATGTATCTAATACTAAAATGTGACCTGATACATCCGTATCTAGACAAATCTAAGACAATATTTTGGGACGGAGGGAGTACTTTATGAACATCAATGCTACCTTTGAAGAGGGTATATTTGCCTCAGTAACTTGTGTTATGGATATTGCAAGTAATCCCTCTGCTCTCATGCCTTTGAAGACATGTTCTGGTGTCTTTGTTCACTCATTTCTATGCGTATATGTAGTCATATATGGAGTATGATATCGAAAATCATCTTATATTTCTGAACGGAGGTAGTAATAAAATATGGTTTCTGTTTGAATTAGAACCAGGTCCGCGGTGGAGATGAAGTTCTCAAAGTCATGTGTGTGAACTGGAAGACATGCTGATGAGTTCTACTGCTAAACTATCCAGCTGTTGTGTCCTTTTCACCACGTGTCCTGAACTAGTGTTTTCTTGTAGCTTTGTTATCAGGCGTGTTCTCGAGGTTGTACTTGAACACAACAATTTCCTGGCTGTGCCTTCGATTACGAAGGGTGTGGTTCTTGTAAAGCTTCCCAACAAATCTGATGTGGCATGTCTTCATCATCATGTTTATGAGTGGAAAGTACACTCTGTTAGGTTCTCCAAGGTTGACAAGATGGTGATGGTGCATGTAGACATCTCTCACGGAGTCCATGGCCTAGTCAGTTATGCGGGGTTCATCCCGTAGGTCGGTGGCAAGAAATAGTCTGCATAGTTTAGTTAGTGCAACTTTGCTTGTCTATAGTAAGTACTATTGTTCAGTACTTGATTTGTGTTTGTGAACCATGTATTGTTTATTAGTACTGCCGCTTTTGGTGTGTGGTCAGTCCTGAGAACGGTCTATGTTAATGTCTGTCCACTCAATTCAGTCTGTATATTTTGAAGTATCCAGATCATCTTTTTTGTGAGGACGGTTTATCAATTATGGTTAAACTTCAATATCTGTATGCATTGTAGGGTTTATCGCACCCACCAGGATTTCCAGTCCCATGGATGTTCGGTCCATACGATTTGTCACGACCTTTGGACTATCCTTCTTGTGGGAGTAGGCGGGGCCCCTGCATGCCACCCGTAGTTGGACGATCAATCTTCTGTTTAGTACTTCAACATAGTGATTTCCTGGTAAGGATTCACTCGTGTCACATCAAGTAAATCTTATTGATTTACTGTCTAAATCTTATTGATTTAATGTCATGTTTTCTTTCTTTTCCTGCAATTTTACGATGCAGGTTTTTCCATGTGACATTCATCACAGAATAAACCATTTGGCTTGCTCTACGCTGGCTATTTTTCCAGGTTTCACTTCTTATGTCGTGTCAGTAATGAAGGCACTGTCCATCACTTATATTACTGGAAAAAAATGGATCAGTCTGTTGTCTGAGTACAAGCTGAATCCCTATGATGAACTGCAGTTTGGTTTAACAAGAACACCACAATTAGTCCTTCTCACGTTTAAAGGAAATGAAGAAAAGAACTGCATCACGGTCATGGATCCTAGTCAAGTTAGAAAGCTGATCATAGCAGACCAGACATGATCGCCGTTGTCTCGCACATCGATACCACCTTCAACAATGGATCGAGCACCGGTAGTTGCTCTAGCACTGACAGCGGCAGCAACTCAGTCTAATCCAGCTAAGGATTGGGCACCGACCGCGTCAGCGGATCAGTCTGATCTACCGGAGGATCGGGCATCGACACTGGCACTAGCTCTACAAGGAGCACCATCTTCGGCAGCAACAACGGCTTCGGCACCTGCACCAACACTTGCAGTTGCATCTGCTCCGGCCCGTGCAGTTGCACCAGCAACAGACTGGGCTGCAGTTCACACTTCATATACCAAAGTCCTTACAAAAACCGACATGTCCACCTTCTTGGTAAGCATTGGCCGCCCAAGTGCTTCGTTCTTCTTTCTTTCCATGTTGTTTCACATGATTCACTGTGTTGATCTAACTATTTGGGTATATCTTCTTGTTTGCAAATAGAGAACTCCTAGAGCAACGAGGGAGTCGTTCAACAATCCGGGCAACCGCGGCCAAGTTTCTCTTACCATGCGCAACCTTGGTGTGAATGAACCAGCTCAATATACCGTAAGTACAAAGGATGGTCGCATGATGATTGATGCTAAAGGATGGTCAAGGCTCAAATCTAAATCATATCTTGCGGTAGGGGATGATGTCAAAATCGAACTTTCTCAGCAAGGAGAGCTAGTCCAAATCAACTTTGAAATTCTTCAGTAGGAGCACGCAATTGCCGAACTGATTTATCCTCCGAGAGATTTTGATGTAATAATCTGGCATGGTGAAACAAGTGTCCTATGTGTATAAGTAGTACGTAAGTATTATTTATCACATGGTATATCGTTGATAGATTTGCAACTCTGATTGCTGGTTAGGAACTGTCGTTCGATTTCATTCCAATAGCTGTCGTGCTTTATTCAATTTTGTGTATTCGCCTTGCGACAGCATCTAAAACAAGCGCCGTACCGATCGCTTGCAATATGAAAAGCGCTGAGGTAGAAAACATGGGCCCCCAAACATGCAGGGTGGGCCTGCGGCCCAAAGTCCAGAACCGTGAGCCTGTCTGAGTATTATATTCTCAGCTGAACCCCCATAAAAAAAGTTGAACCCCCATAATGCCCGTGCCTTGCACATAACATCAAGATGCATTTGTATGAGTATTTTATCTTGTGAGAGAAAAGGATGAACGAGGGAAGGCCTTATTTGCAAATGTGGAGAGGTGTGTGGGTACCTTTTTGCAAAATTGCCATAGTTTCCTTCCAATCCGTCAGATATAAATCGGACGGCCTATATTGCAGGATGGCAGGCACACCATCATCACCAACTCGTCTATACTGTGTTAAAAACAACTCTGTTTTTTATAATTATATATGTTATATATATTCCCCTTGATTTTTATTATGTATAAAGTTGTGATATAAAAGATTTGTATATTTCTTTACAGAGGGAGTATCTCTCTGTCAAAATATATATTTATATGTAACTAGTTACTACTGTCTTTCTACTTCCTTTCGCTGATATGTGGGGCAACTGGCAACGGAGTCCACGTGCCATATGCACAAATTAGAGTGCATAACTGCATGGTAGACACACCCCGGTCGTGGCGCCGCAGTAATGCACAATGAGTCGTCAAATCATAACCCCCCCTTTCTAGCTTTAGCAGTAATGTCGGAGTAATAGGCCACGGGTAGCCTCACCCGAGTCCCTGAACTTGTCAAAACTTTGGGCCCGCTTCACCCCGCAGCATCCCAAGATGAAGCTCCACCCTCCAGAGGCCGGCTGGCTCAACGGCCGGCCAACGGAGGATGGCCAACCACCAGCAGATGGCACCAAGAGCGACCGGCTCTAGTCAGCCGGCCTCTAGAGAGGACGGCGTCGTGCAGGCGGCCACCTGGTACCCCCAGAGTCTGCACCCCCATCAGAAGGACGAGATAGGGCGTGGCTACAGTGAAGCCCCTCACCCCCTAATCTTGGGCTTTGTCGGCATTCTGGGAACGGGGGTCCCCAGACTTGCCTGCCGGTAGCCTGCGGCGTGGCTCGAGTGGTGGCCCAGTACGGCAAATCTTCATCAGCGCAAGACTCACGACCCTCGTGAGGGGCCAAGCCTCGCGGGGCGGATGACACAAGACTTCCTCAGGAATGGCCTCGCTGGGCAGGTTCGCAAGGAGGCGGCGAGATCAAGGCAGGGTATGTCGCGAGGTGCTCGTGACGCAAGCCATGACGATCGAGACCAGGCGGGCGCCAGGCGGGCGCCGGCCTGCGTAGTGTCCTTGTTTCCTCTTTGATGCAAAGGGGGCAAGCACCGGCGTGGAGTACCGAGGCATCAGGCAAAGGTTGCCATTTCAGTGGAATGAGACCAAGACCAGCAGAGCGGCAGGATGGAGGTCACCGTGGAGCCCAAGACGGCGTCATCGCCAGAGCCTTTGGCAGCCAAAGACCAACTTTAGTCAGGATAACTTGTACTAGATGTTCCCCTTCAACATGGCCATTGTTGGCGCCCTTTCCGCTCAATATTTGGGAAGAGGACCAGGGCCTCTATATATATAGGTATAGCCACCACAGTAGAGGGCATCTGATCGGCATCCAAGAGGCGATTGAACTCACCCAAGCAGTTCATCGCACCAGCTCAAGAACACCTCTCGCGAGGCTGTTCTTCCCTTGTACTGTTCATCATCAGCCCCTGAGGCAATCCACCACACCACACACTGGAGTAGGGTACTACACCACAACGGTGGCCCGAACTAGTATAAATCTCGTGTCCCCCGTGTTGTTCATCGTTTAGCTTAGATTCTCGCGAGGAGATCAGACATGGATTGGTAGGGGTGAAGATCTTCGTGCGCACCCTAGAGTTTGAACCTTAAGGGTCTGCCGGAACCCAACATCCGACATTTGGCGCTCCAGGTAGGGGTGCGCCGGAATCTTTCTTCGGCTGTTTCGTGATTTGATCTTCCGTCGTGTCCATGGCTGACGCTCGTCGGGCTCGTGCCGAGCGTCGGGCTGCTCTCACCACCCGCATCGACCAGACGGCTGCCGTCGGCGGGTGTCCCCATCGTTCCCCGCCGCCTACCGCCAACACCGCCACCGGCCCGGCGGGGAACAAGCAGCAGGCCTCGTCGCTGCATCCTTCGGTGCGGTAGGAAGGCCGCACCGCCACCCCATCGCTGACTCCAGCTGGTTTGTCGTCCCAGGCCCGTCGCGCCCTCACGGACGCGCACGCCGCGTTGCTCCTGGTGCGTGAGCTCCTAAACTACCGTCCCTTCGACGACCTCTACGAGGAGTGTCTCGCTCGCATCACCGAGCTCGTTAGCGTCGCAGGGGGCTCCCCTGCGCTGTCCCTCTTGCTGCCTCGCCCTCCATCCTGCACAGGAGGCGCAGGTCAGGAGGTGCCTCCGCCACCTCCTCCCCAAGAAGGCGCCCTGGCTCCAAGGCGCGCAGCCCTAGGACGAGATCCACCACGTCCGATGCCCGCGCGACAAGAAAGGAGTTGCCAAGAGATCCCTCGTCCCCAAGAAGGTGCACGCGTGCTCCCGGCACCGGTGCGCCATGACCGCAGCCCTACGCCAGCACGTCAAGACCCCGCGCTGCTCCAGGCAGTGGCGTGCAGGAACCCCTAGGAGCAAGCCCCACATCAGCAGAGAGCTCCGGTAGCCACCGCAGGCTGCCGCGCCTTCACCACCGAGCTACGCAGTGTCGCCTGGCCAGGCAAGTTCAAACCTGACCTACCTCCTCGCTACGACGACACTGCCGACCCCGCAGAGTTCCTACAGCTCTACAAGATGGGCATCGAAGCCGCCAACAGGGACGAGAAGGTCATGGCGAACTGGTTTCCCATGGCACTCAAGGATGGTGCCCGCACCTGGCTCCTGAACCTGCCTCCTGGAACGATCTCCTCCTGGGACGAGATGCGCACTCACTTCATCGCCGACTTCCAGGGCACTCGCGACCGGCCCCCGGCCGTGGGTGACCTGCGCCGCATCAAGCAGCAGCCCGGAGAGACCTTGCAGAAGTACTTCCAGCTCTTCAACAATGCTCGCCTCAAGATTCCCAAGGTAACCGAGGAGGCCATCATCTCGGCGTTCTCTGATGGCATCCGCGATGTCAAGATGAAGGAGGAGCTGGCGATCCACGAAGATCTGTGTATGTGTTTGGAGCTGTTCAACCTAGCGACCAAGTGTGCAAGGGCTGAGGAGGGACGCCTCTCCCTTCTCGAGCTCCGAGCAGCAGACCCAGAAGAGAAGCAAGCCAAGGCCAAGGATGTGAAGCGCAGGGGAGCAGCTGTGCTCACAGCAGAGCCGGACATGAAGCACGGCAGGGACCAGCCGGAGTCGTCCAAGGGCAGCAGGTACTGTGTGTATCATGATCTCCATACCCACAACACCAACGAATGCCAAGAGCTCATGGCCGTGCGAGAAGGCCGTGTTAGTCGACGCCCCCAGCGCGAAGCTACGGCCAAGGTGGAACAAGAGGTGGAGGATGATGGGACTACCGTGGCCCTCGCCAAGGGTGGCGTGACCGACCTTGCGAGGACCGCTGGCAGGACTAGCCTCGTGAGGGAGCTTGGAGGGATCAGCCTCGTGAGGATCGCCTGCAAGGCAACGCAGGGCTTCCTCCTCTACCACCACCACCAAGAAGGAATGACGACCATCATTAGGACGAGGGGGCTGGGGTCTTCCAGGAGCCGTGTGTGATCGCTTGCATCTTGGGCGGCGCTTAGGCCCCAGCCTCTCAGCGCATCTTCAAGCAGTTTGCTCGCGAAGTGAATGCAGTCCTCCCCAAGCTTGAGGCCACGCGCCCTCTCAGGTAGTCCGCGTGCGCCATCACGTTCAGCTCAGCGGATCAGCTCAAGTGCGCGGCAATGGCTGGTATCCTCCCGATGCTCTGCTCCCCGGTCATCAGCAATGTGCATGTTACCAGGACTCTCATCGACGGCGGAGTAGGGCTCAACGTTCTGTCCGTCGAGATGTTCAACAATCTTCAAGTGCCATATGATCAGCTTCAACCAACCAAGCCCTTCTCAGGAGTCACTGATGGTTCCACTGTCCTGATAGGGCAGGTCCACCTCCCTGTCACCTTTGGACAGCGCAAGAACTACCGTATCGAGCTCATTGACTTCGACGTCGCCCACATTCGCCTGCCATACAATGCCATCCTCGGGTACCCCGCTCTGGCCAAGTTCATGGCAGTGACTCACCATGGCTACAATGTCCTCAAGATGCCAGGAAGTGGCGAGGTCATCACGGTCCCCTGTGAAGAGAAGGACGCGGTGTGCTCCCTCGAGCGCGCCTCCCAAGCCGCATCAATTGAGGACCCAGACAGCAAGAGTGGGGGCCTTCCTGAAGCAGCTGCCAAGAAGAACAAGACGTCACCTGGCTCAAGGCCTTAGGATGTAGGCACCTCCAGAGGCGCCACATCTGGACATGCGCCCATCCAAGGGGCGCCACCCTCCGTCACATAGGAAGGCGTGCCCGACGCCCTCTTCGGGCAAGGCTTGGGGGCTCTCTTCTAGGGAGCCACTGACTTTGCCAAGGTCACGAGGGAGGCGCTTGGGCACCACTTGGAGGCGTGCTTTGCGGCGCGTTTCCCTCAGGAAGGCATAAGGCAAGGAGGGCCCAACCCTCAGGAGTTCATCACCAAGGTTGCTCAGGAGTTGCAGGAATCGAGAGTCATGCGCGGCAACCGCCGCCTGCCCAGCGTAGCTCCCCATCCAGGCGAGGATGGCGGGCTGCGTGTCTGCATCGACTACCCAGGGCTCAATTGAGTCGCGTCTCAGGAATGCTTCTGGCCTTCACGCGTATGGCGTTTTGAGGCTCCACCGCACAGCTACGTTCGCATGACCTTCAGCCTGCCAAACGCAGCTGCTGCCCACCAGCGCCTGATGAGGAGCATTCTGGAAGCTCAGGTGGCCAAGCATCACGCGCTCCTAGAGGAAATGGAGATGGACCTCGCCGAGCCACCCGGACCTCACGAGCCTCCCGAGGCTCGGAGCTCCTAGGGCTCATGAGGATTGGCTTCTTCACCACGCACCGTCAGCTACTCCGACACTTGCTCTGCAATGGTATCAGGTGACTTCTTTCGAGTTTCGTTTTAGCTGGGAGCGCCCTCAGGGCTGCATCATTCCCAGGTCGCTTGGGTCTGTCCCTGCGGCATGTATCCGTTTTTCTTATGTCTTCAGCTTACCTTGTTGGGGGCGCCCCTCGGGCTGCATCATCGCCAAGCCGCTCGGGCCTGGCCTAGTGGCGTTCGCCTTTCTCTGCATCTATCTAAGTTGATTTGCTTCTTTATGCTTAACCTACTTGTGATTATCGTCCGCTACCTACCACGGGCCTCTCCTCTCTCATGCAAAGCGCTTGCACGTTAAAAGGGGGGGCACTTGAGCATCGCAACTCAGGAGCTCTTACTGGCTCTCCAGCCCTCACCCCCTGGCCTTGTCCACGCCATCGCGACCTGGCATACCAGCGGTGGCTGAGCTTGCTCGAGGGCCCGAACCTGAGGACGTAGAGCATTTGCATTTTCACCACCTTGCAGGAATGTACAACCGACAAAGGCCCAGAGCCAGGCGCAACCCGCCTCGAGGTAGGGCCTCGTGAGTCCCGTGCTGGCTCACGGGTGCCCAGATACACCTCTCCGAGCCCTACCGTGCCGGCCACGTGTCAGGGCGGGGCTGTACACGCCCCGGGGGCTCCTCCCAGAGGGGAGCCCCCATCCCACGCACCGGTGGAAGCACCATGCTCCACGTTGGCTGACGACACTGCCGAGGAGCGTCTATGCCCGTACACATACGGAATCACTATGCTCCGCGCTGGTGATAAACAACTCAGGGCAGCCCACGGCTGTATCAACCTTAGGGAGCCCAGAGCTCAGTGTCTGGCCTCATCGCAATGCCTCCCCTCGGGAGCGTCACGCGAGGGGGCTGGGCACGGGGGATGTACCCGGGCCACGCCCGAGCACACGCCACCCAGCCAGGTCCCTCGGACCTAGTCGTCGCACGACCCTCCCCGAGCAGAGCCAAGGTATGAAGACCCGTTTGAGCATCAAGGGGGACTCCTGAGCATCGCGACTCAGGAGTCTAACTGGTCACGTAGCCCCTCACTCCTTAGTTCTGAAAGGCTAACGGCGGCTGAGGTATGCGGGGGGCCGGGCCCTGCCGACGTAGAACGACAGATCCTCTCTTCCACCCCCTCCCTATTTGCCGTTTGCGCGTCAAGGGGGACTCCTGAGCATCGTGACTCAGGAGCCTAACTTGTCACGTAGCCCCTCACTCCTTAGTCCCATCCTGGTGATCCGGTCGGGGCTAACGGCGGCTGAGGTATGCGCGGGGCCGGGCCTTGCCGACGTAGAACACAAGCAAATAGGAAGGAAATCGCAAAATCTAGCAAATCCAGAAGCAAATATTATAGACCATAGATTGTTCTCACAGTAACAGACACAAATTTAAATGCCTCCACGAGGCACGGTGCAGGTTGCAGGAATCAAAGAAGGAAAAAGGTCGCGAGAAGATCACCCCTGGGCCGCGCCACCGCTCATGGTGGAGTCGCGCTTGTCAGCCCCACCACCTGGAGCTGCGGAGCCAGCAGCGCCTCGCTTGGGTGCGGTGTTGAAGGCGCGGAACTTCGACATCAAGGCCTCTGCTCGACCCTTGACGGCTTCAGCAGCAGCGGCGGAGCACTTGGCGTCCACAGGCTCCAGTAGGTCGTCAAGGTTGGCGTCGGGGTTGCGGAGGTAGACGTGGCTGAGGATCCGCGTCAGCGCGGCGGAGGAAAGGAAGCGAGCCTCGACTTCATCCATGGGGCCGATGCCAATAATGACTTCCTCAAGTGCCTCGATGAGGAAGGGAACTAGCTTAGCGGGGCCTTCCTTAGCTCCGGCCAGCGGTTTCTCTAGGCCCCCGTCATAAAGCGTTTTCAGCGCTATACGAGCCCTCTCCTCATAGCGCACGAAGGCCACGCGGTCCTCGGCCAAGACCTTTGCCTCAGCATCCAGTTCGACCCTCTCGGTCTTCAGCGCCTGCTCCAGCGTCTTCAGTCGGTCACGATCGGCTGAGAGTTTGGCGTCACGGTCCTTGACGGCAGCCTCCCGAGCCTTCATCTCCTCCTCCTTCACCTGGCGGTCGTGAATCTCCTTGATGAGCTCATCGCGCAGCCCTTGCAACTCGCCCTCCAGCATCTTGCAGCGGCCCTCGACGGTTAAAGCATCCTTCAACGCCGCATTGCGAGTGGCCATGGCCTGGGAGGTGGCTTGCTTCCCCTCCTCGGAAGCCGTCACAGCCTGGCTCGGTGCCGCTCGGACAGAGGCGCTAGAGCGAACCCAGCTGGAGACTAACTCCAGGCGCCCGGCCACCAGGCGGGGGTCCGCGCTCCGGAGATCCTCCCGCAGGCGACTCAGCTCGTCGGCGGCACGGTCCAAGGCGACGGAGGAAGCAGAGGAGACGGGAGCTGGCGGAGTAGGAGGAGAAGACGGCAGCGTGATCACGGCTTGGGAGGCAGGGACCTTTAGAGCCTTGGCCACTTCGGCGACAGCATCAAGCACAGGCGCCTCCAGAGTCAGCGGGGCCATGGGGGCTGACTCCTCGCCAGAGCATCCCTGCTGGCCTCGCGAGGATGATCGGACAGGGTACGTTCGGGCCTCGTTGCCTCCCTTCCCCGCGAGTGAAGACGCGGCCACGGCTGACGAGCCCGTTCCAGGCGGGGTGGCCGCGTCTCCCTTTAGCCTCTTAGCCGCAGGTAGTAGCCTACCCAATGGAAGATGTCACGCCTCGATGACGAAAAGATAGGAGCAAGGCAAAGTTCAAATACTTACTGGTTGATTGCCGCGGGATCCCACGGACTCCGGCCAAGCTTGAAGCCTGATAGCCTTTTGCGGGGCTTAGCCTCGGGAGGCCCAGCCGCTGAGGAGGGTGCGCCTGAAAGGCTAGAGTTGGCTTCGGCCGATGCGAGGGCTCGGGAAGACCCTCGGGAGATAAGCCCAGACCTGTCCTTCCTTGTGACCAGGGGCGCGTCCTCCCCCTCTTGCCTGGTGATGGCCTCGTCGTCGTCAGGCATGGAGCGAAGGGCGCTGGACTTGCGCCAGGGGGAAGTCTCCCCCGTCCCCTCGAAGGTTGCCACTGAGTCATGCTCCTCGTCCTCGTCGTCATCTTCCTCCTCTCCCCCGCTGGAGTCACCAGAGGACAAGTTCACCGTCGCGGTCGCCGCCTGGCCCTCAGGATCCTCCGCTAGCACTAGACCGACCCCGTCGAAGGTGGGCATGGTGTCCACCACCAGTTTCCAATCATCACAAAGGAACAAAGGGACTGGAGCATCCACCGGGCCTGCCACGTCCTCTCCGACCAAGAAGCGGAGGGCCGCGGTCAGATCCTTGTCATTCAGGGCGTCCAAGCTCAGGCGGAGGATGACGTCCGCATCTGCGAGCCTCCACAGCAGGCGCAAGTGCACCTGAAGAGGGGCCACCCGGTGCGAGAGGAACTCCCTCAGGAGCGAGGCCCCGGTCAGCTTCGCCGTCCTCAGATTTTCCGGCCTCAGGTCGGCATTCATCTTCTGCAGCACCCGCTTTGCCTGCCAGTCATCAAGCTTCGCGCGGGACCACGCCTCAACAGCCTCAGGCTACTTTGTGGGCAGCTCCAGCAGGGGGTTGTGGCACCTGGCGTCCACCATGACCCACTTGCTCCAAAAGCTCTCGGCCCTCTTCCTAGCCTTCGAGATGGCGTTGGACTTGGAGTATGAGACAAAGCTCACGCACGCCGAGATATTGCCGCCGGTGACCCGGAGGGAGAAAAAGTGGCGTAGCAAGGCCAGGGAGGGCACCACCCCGACGTGCGCCTCATAGTAGTAGGCGAAGATCGACAGGAGAAGGATGGATTTGGGATGGATATGCAGAGCATGCAACTAATACTAGCGAAGGACGGCAAAGAAGAACTCAGAGAAAGGAGGAACCAGACCAGTGATAACGGTGCTCATGAAGAGGGGGTAGAAGGTGCTCCCCTTGTCCTCCGGCCGGCGGAGCCCAGCCGGAGCGCAGTCTCCCCATCTTGTTGATCTGCGCTGCCGCCATCTGGCGCGTAAGGGCAAGATTCTTCTTCGTCACGTTGGGGGAGACCAGGGCCAGCGAGTACGAGGCCGGTGCAACCCCGGCCGGGGTCTTACGGGGTGACATTGCTCGCCGGAGGAGAAAGTATGCGGCAAATCTAGAGATTTCGGAAGCAGGAGGGTGAAGAGCAAGAAAGGGGATCTGAAGCAAGGAGAACAAGAGTAATGAAGGTAAGGCTAACCCCGGGCCAGCCTTTTGTCAGTCGAGCAATTGCCGAGGCAGCGTGGGGAAGCGGAGACGCCCACGTCCAATCAACCGCCATGCGGCGCCCAAGGCCGCAGGCTGATGGGGCGCGCGGCGCTCTGCACTTGCCCCTTCGCTTCTTCGCTAAGCCAAGTGCGAGCACGCCTTGGGCCCGGGGGATACTGTCGGCGTTCTGGGAATGGGGGTCCCCAGACTTGCCTGCCTGCGGCCTGCGGCGTGGCTCGAGTGGTGGCCCATTATGACCCATCTTCATCAGCGCAAGACTCAAGACCCTCGCGAGGGGCCAAGCCTCGCAGGGCGGACGACACAAGACTTCCTCAGGAACAGCCTCACCGGGCAGGCTCGCGAGGAGGCGGAGATATCAAGGCAGGGTACCTCGCGATGTGCTCATGACGCAAGCCATGACGATCGAGACCAGGCGGGCGCCAGGCGAGCGCCGGCCTGCGCAGTGTCCTTGTTTCCTCTTTGGTGCAAAGGGGGCCAACACAGGCGTGGAGTACCAAGGCATCAGGCAAAGATTGCCATTTCAGTGCAACGAGACCAAGACCAGCAGAGTGGCTGGATGGAGGTCACCGTGGAGCCCAAGACGGCGTCATCGCTAGAGCCTTTGGTAGCCGAAGACCAACTTTAGTCAGGATAACTTGTACTAGAAGTTCCCCTTCAAAATGGCCATTGTTGGCGCCCTTCCCACTTAATATTTGGGAAGAGGACCAGGGCCTCTATATATATAGGGATAGCCACCACAGTAGAGGGCATCTGATCGGCATCCAAGAGGCAATCGAACTCACCCAAGCAGTTCATCACACCAGCTCAAGAACACCTCTCGCGAGGCTGTTCTTCCCTTGTACTCTTCATCATCAGCCCCTGAGGCAATCCACCACACCACACACTGGAGTAGGGTATTACACCACAATGGTGGCCCGAACCAGTACAAATCTCATGTCCCCCGTGTTGTTCATCGTTTAGCTTAGATTCTCGCGAGGAGATCGGACATGGATAGGTAGGGGGGCGATCTTTGTGCGCACCCCAGAGTTCAAACCTTAAGGGTCTGCCGGAACCCAACATCCGACAGGCTTGGCGTGGCCACAGTGCCTCGTACAGGCGGAGATCTCCACACAATGTGGCACTGTTGCCACTTCCTCCTGACGTCATTCTAGACAGGCGGAGCCCTGTTCCCCACGACGACCTGTCGGTACGGCCCGCAGGCTACGGGCCCTATCGGGCAGTGACATCCCCGAAGACGGCGGATGCCAAACCAGTCAGACTTGGGCAAGGCCGGCCTCCAGCAGGCAGCCGTCCCTTCCATCGAAGAAAGTGTGCCATTAACTTGATGAGACTAGGTGGGGCTACAGTGATCTCCCGCTAGGCGGCAGGACTGTGGCCACACTAAGCTGACCAAGCCCGCGTCATTAGCAGCACGGCTACAGTGAGCAGCCACCAACCAGACCCGCCAGAGGTGGGAGCGGCCTGTCGGCAGGGCCCACCAGGCGGCGGGCCCCAGTAGTCGGTGAAGAAGCCGGAGGCCGGAGATGCTAACAGCCAGGCCCAGCCCCCGGCCGAATTACCATTGTACCCCTCAGGGGTAGGCCTATATAAACCCCTAGGGCACCCATGCAAAGGGTTCCCAGCCCATTAGAACTAGCCACAGCCCTAGAGCAGGAAGGGAGCGAGCCTTGCCTCCTTCTGCCTCTAGAACACAGCTCAAGGAGCACCATTGTATCGCTTGTGCCTTAGTGATCATGCGGAGACCCCGCAGAGCAGGATTAGGGGTGTTATCTCCAAGGAGAGCCCCGAACCTGGGTAAAGTGCGTCGGCGTACGTGTCTACACCTTATCCCGCTTCCAGGCACCGGCGACGTTCTACTCGCTCCCACCATGATAAGCCATCCATTGGCATATATCGCACCCAACCCCCGACATTTGGCGCCCACCATGGGGCCAGGTGCACCGTCTTCCGGTGACCTGCTCTGGACGGGAACTTTGGTCCTTCCTGGCGAGTGAAGCCAGCCCAGCACGCCCAACGGCGTCAGCCTCGACGCACTGCACGGCACGGAGATCACCTGCGCGGCGCGCTGCCTCGTCGACCTTGTTGGTGAGATTCACCTCTCCGACGAGCCGGCCTCCGACGCAGGCACCGGCTGCCCCGAGAGCCATCTCGTCAGCCTCCTTGACCAGCTTCACGTCACCAGCGAGCCCGCTATGGACCTCGAGTCTGTTGGCTCCACCGACCCGATGATCGTCGACTCCGACACGGCGTCGCTTGACGCGTTCCCCACCAACATGGTGATCTACGACGAGCCGCCTCCTCGCGAGCACAGCGGCGAGAGCACCGTCACGGAGGTGCTCATCATCAATAGTGGCGAGCGCTCGGCCAGAGACGCTCGAGACCCACTCGATGCGGTGCTGCAAGACTTGACGGCGCCCATCCCAGAAAACACGGACGCTGAGACGCTGGAGGCACGCCGCGTCCAGCTCCTCGAGAGCGTTGGCTGACGGGCAAGCATGCGACACCTCTCGGACGCCTACCGGTGCAAGATGGACCGGACCGTTGGTGGCACGCTGGTTCCTGAGGGGCTCAGCCGCATCGCCTCGATCCGGCAGCGTGGTGCGACCATCGCCAGCATGTTTGGGGCAGAACGCCTCGGCTACGCCACGCCTGCAGAGAATACCCGGGCCGCCCAGGCGGTGACGAACGAGCTGGACAAGTACGAGGGCGACGAGCGTCGCCACATGACGGAGCGAGTCCAGCAGCTCCTAGACACGGCCGCCGCGTAGCACGAAGCCGGCTGCCGCACTGAAGTGCCCGCTCCGCGGAATGATGAGCCACCCCCTCACCAAGACCAGAGCGCGACATCCCGGACACAGACTGGTGGCGCCCGCGGAAGAAGAGGCAACGAGCCGGCTGTCAGCCGCAGCCGGACTCGCCTCTCCATTGAGCGTGACGAAGACGGCCGCCCTCGAGCGGTGGAGCGGCGAGGCGACCCGCCTCCTCCTCCGCCTTGTGGAGTAAGGCATCCTACTCCGCCGCCTGTCACGCACCCGACACTCGGCGACCGCCTTGGCCGCCGAGAGGGAGTCAGAGAGAACGACGCCCGCCATCGGATCAATCGCCTCAACCGATCTCTGGCGCTAGAAGAAGAAGACGCATTGGGCCCGCCCTGTTTCGGCCCACGAATCCGAGATGAGCCCTTTCCCAAAGGGTTCACGCTCCCGAGAGATACGCCCAAGTACAACGGCTCCATGAAGCCAGAGGACTGGCTGGTCGACTACTCCACGGCCATCAGCATAGCGAACGACAAACAAGCGTGTTGCCGTGAAGTACGTCCCGCTCATGCTTCAAGGCACAGCCCGGACGTGGATCAACAGCCTGAAGCCCCGCAGCATCAACAGCTGGGTTGATTTCACCGAAGCCTTCACCTGCAACTTCACCAGCACGTACAAGCGGCCTCCGAAGCCCCGACAGCTCTCCTTGTGCGTCCAAGGGCCCAGTGAATTGACTCGCGACTACCTCACGCGTTGGGCCGAGCTGCGCAACTCATGCGAGGGCGTGCACGAGGTGCAGGCAATCGAGTACTTCACTGCCGGGTGCCGAGAAGGCACCCTCCTCAAGCACTGACTTCTCTGCGATGAGCCTGCGACTCTCGATGAACTGTTGATCATCGCTGACAAGCATGCCACGGCTGACTCCTCCATGAAGGCGGAAATCTCAGTTGACACATCCGGAAAGGTAGCACCTCATGCTCCTCGGACTCCGGCTAGTGACACCAGTCGGCGACAGCATCCAAGCGACAACAAGCGGAAGGCCACCCAGTCGGCTTCCACCAGCCGGTAGGTGGCGACAGTCGAGGACCAGCAGCCGGAGGGACAGCCAGCTCCCAAGCGTCAGAAGGGCGGCAATCCCATTTGGTTGTCCGCCTTCTCTTACGAGCAGACCTTAGATGCAGCGTGCAAGTTCCATAGCGGCACGAAGCCGTTGAACCACACCACACGGAAGTGTCATTGGCTCACCAGGATAGCCAAGGGAGATGGACTCCTGCCTCCTCCGCCTGCCGGCGCGCCGCCTCCTCAGCCCCAGCAGCCGGCACCTCGGCCAATCGGCGCCATACAAGACGAGTATCTAGAGGAGCACGGAACTTATGTTGTGTTCACCAGTGTGGCAGTTGACAGACGCAACAGACGACAACAACAGCAAGAAGTACAGGCAGTAGCCTCAAACACTCCAGAATTCATGCATTGGTCTGCGAAGCCCATCAGCTGGAGCAGGGCCAACCACCCGGAAGTGATGCCTTCCCCTGGCTCCTACGCCCTGGGCCTAGATGAAACCTTTGCAACAGAGAGGCGAGCAGCTCGCTTCTCCAGAGTCCTGATAGATGTCGGCAGCAGCATCAATATCCTGTACCGTGACATAAAGGATAAGTTAGGAATCAAGCAGAAGCAGCTCCTTCCCAGTCGGATTGTATTCCATGGCATAGTCCCTGACCTTTCCTGCTCACCAGTCGGCAAGACCCAAATTGATGTTCTCTTCAGAGACAAGAATCATTTCCGCTGTGAGCTAGTTTGGTTTGAAGTGGTGGACCTTGACAGCCCCTACCATGCACTGCTTGGCCGGCCTGCTCTGGCCAAGTTCATGGCAGTCCCCCACTATGCTTACCTCAGGATGAAGATGCCGAGTACCAAGGGGATCCTGACTGTAGTCGGAGACTACAAAAAGTCGACCGCCTACGCCGCGGATAGGAGCCGGCTGGCCGAGTCCCTCGTGATTGCAGCTGAGAAGCGGCTCCTTGACCGGGTGGTGGCGATGGCAGGCAAGAAGCCGGAAATGTCACCCATCCCCAAGGAGTCGGAGGTTGAGGGCTCGTTCAAACCGGCAAAGGAAACAAAGAAGATACCCCTAGACCCGGAGCACCCGAAGAGGCACCCTGTCATAGGTACAAACCTTGACAACAAATAGGAAAGCGAGCTCATCGATTTCCTCCGTGAGAATCGGGACATCTTCGCATGGTCTCCCAAAGACATGCCGGGTGTTCCGATGGATTTCGCCGAGCACAAGTTACATGTCCAACCTGACACCAAGCCGGTCAGGCAGCCTTTGCACCGCCTATCAAAAGAGAAGAGAAGAGTTGTCGGAGAAGAGATTGCCCGGCTTCTTGCAGCCGGATTCATCAAGGAAGTATTCTTTCCAGAGTGGCTGGCCAACCCAGTTCTTGTGTTGAAGAAAAATAAGCAGTGGCGCATGTGTATTGATTATACCAGCCTCAACAAAGCTTGCCCCAAAGATCCCTTTGCCCTGCCAAGAATCGACCAAGTGATAGACTCCACAGCCGGATGCGAGCTATTGAGTTTTTTGGATGCGTACTTAGGGTACCATCAGATAAAGATGAATCCGGCCGACAGGCTGAAGACCGCCTTCATCACTCCATTTAGAGCCTTCTGCTGCCTGACCATGACGTTCGGCTTGCGGAATGCCGGCACCACATTTCAGCGTTGCATGTAGTAGTGTCTCCTCAAGCAACTCGGCAGAAATGCCCATGTCTATGTGGATGATGTGGTGGTGAAGACGGAGAAGTGTGGCACGCTGCTGGAAGACCTCAAGGAAACTTTTGAGAACCTGCGCCGATTCCAGATCAAGCTCAACCCGGAGAAATGCGTCTTTGGAGTACCAGCCGGCCAGCTCCTCGGCTTTCTGGTCTCAGAGCGCGGCATAGAATGCAACCCAGTGAAGATCAAGGCCATTGAGAAGATGGAGGTGTCCACCCGATGGTGGTACCCTGAGTACGCATCCAAAATTCACCGGCGCAACAATCAGCCATTTCATCAGTCGGCTGGGCGAAAAGGCTCTTCATCTGTACCAACTTATGAAGAAGACCACTTTTTTCGAGTGGAACGACAAGGCGGACGAAGCATTTCTCCAACTCAAGAAGATGTTGACCACCCCGCCTATCTTGGCGGCTCCAACTTAGAAAGAGCCCATGCTCCTCTACATCGCCGCCACCAGTCGGGTAGTCAACACAGTCATAGTGGTAGAATGCAAGGAGGAGGGTAGAGCATTGCCGGTCCAGAGAACGGTATATTACTTAAGTGAAGTATTGTCCGCCTCCAAGCAAAACTACCCGCACTATCAGAAGATGTGCTATGGCATGCACTTTGCCGCCAAGAAGCTGAAGCCTTACTCTCAAGAGCACCCAATAACTGTTGTCTGCACTGCTCCGCTTGCTGAGATCATTGGAAGCCGAGATGCCTCGGGCCGAGTGGCCAAGTGGGCCATCGATCTGGCCCCTTATGCCATCTATTACCAGCCTCACACCGCCATCAAGTTACAAGCACTGGCCGACTTCCTCGTCAACTGGGCCGAGACCTAGTACTTGCCGCCAGCGCCAGACTCCACCCATTGGCGGATGCATCTTGATGGTTCAAAAATGCGCACCGGTCTGGGAGCTGGCATCGTCCTCACCTCTCCCAAAGGCGACAAGCTCAGATATGTGCTGCAAATCCATTTTGCCGCCTCCAACAACGTAGCCGAGTACGAGGCACTCATACACGGACTCCGGCTTGCCATGGAACTCGGCATTCGCCGGATCCTGTGTTATGGTGAATCCGACTTGGTGGCCCAACAGTCGTCAGGCGACTGGGACACCAAGGATGCGAATATGGCGAGCTACCGCTTTCTCGTGCAGCAACTTAGTGGATACTTTGACGGGTGCGAGTTCCTCCATGTGCCAAGAAATGACAACGAACAAGCAGATGCCTTGGCGCGGATCGGCTCCACCCGGTAGGCGATACCAGCTGGCGTCGCCTTATAGTGCCTCCTCAAGCCGTCTGTCAAGCCATCACCAGAGTCTGACTCCATCTTCGTGTTGGCCCCTCTAGAAGCAGTCGGATCTGACTTGAGGATACCAGAAGCCGGCACGGGGACTTCGGCAGGCGGCCTAGGGACTGCAGCTGTCGCACCCGGCCCGGGGACTACAAAACCCGACCCGAGAACTGCAACAGTCGGCCCGAGGACTTCTTCAAGACAGCAGGCGGTAGTCGACTCCAACCCGCTGCCTCCCGGCCCAACCACCCTTGTACAAGTTGCAGTCGTGGCAGTCGGAGAAATAGCAGAACCCTCATGGGCTCAACCCATCCTCAACTTCCTGGTGAACAAAGAGCTATCGGCCGATGAGATCTTAGCCCGACAAGTGCAACGGCGGGCAGCAGTATACACCATAGTCAACAAAGAACTGGTTCAGCACAGCGTCACTGGTGTGTACCAGCGCTGCGTGGAGCCAGACCAGGGTCAAGCAATCCTCAAAGATATTCACCAAGGCGAATGTGGTCACCACGCGGCTTCAAGATCACTTGTTGCCAAAGCTTTCTGCCATGGTTTCTTCTGGCCATCTGCTCTAGAAGAAGCCAAACAGTTGGTTCAGAAATGCAAAGGGTGTCAGAAGTTCCGCTCCAAGCCACACTTGCCAGCTTCTACACTCAAGACCATTCCCATTGCTTGGCCCTTTGCTATTTGGGGTTTGGATATGGTGGGGCCATTCAAGACGGCCCGTGGTGGCATGACTCATGTGCTTGTCGCTGTGGACAAGTTCACCAAGTGGATAGAAGCAAAACCAATCAAGAAATTGAATGGGCCGACTGCCGTGACTTTCATCGCCGACATCACAACTCGGTATGGCATACCACATAGCATCATCACCGACAATGGCACAAACTTTGCCAAAGGAGCCTTGGCTCGTTTCTGCGCGACACAGGGCATCCGACTGGACTTAGCGTCCGTTGCCCATCCGCAATCAAATGTCCAAGTTGAGCGAGCAAACAACCTTATTCTGTCCGGCATGAAGCCCCGACTGGTCGAGCCTTTGGAGCGTTCGGCCGGCTACTGGCTCGATGAGCTGTCGATCGTCCTCTCGAGCCTGCGCACAACACCGAACAAATCGACCGGCTTCACGCCCTTCTTCCTCGTCTACGGTGTTGAAGCTGTCATCCCGACGGACATGTACACCGAGGTGGATGCCAAGGAGGCATGAGAAGACGGTGTCAACCTGCTGGAGGAGGGCCGGCTGCTGGCACTCAGCAGGTCCGGCCATCTACTAGCAGAGTCTGCGCTAATACTACAACCGCAAGGTGAAGCCAGGATCCTTCCAAGAGGGAGACCTTGTGCTCCGGCTGATCCAGCGAACAACCGGCCAACACAAGCTCTCGGCACCTTGGGAAGGCCCTTTCATCATCAGCAAGGTGCTGGGCAACGATTCCTACTATCTGATCGACGCTCAGAAGCCCAGAGCACGCAAGAGAGACGACTCAGGCAAGGAGACGGAGAGGCCATGGAACGCAAACCTCCTCCGAAGATTTTACAGTTGAAAGCAGTATGTATCACGCTACCTTTTGTATTATGTACAAAGACTCTGGGTCCCCCAAGAAGAACTGGGGGACTACCCTCCTTTTATCTATATGATAAGTGTTATGCCTATGAGTGTGTATTGTTTTGTTATTTCCGCCTGGCACCGGGTTCGACCAGTCGACCCGGAGGCTCGCCGCCTTCTGCTATATGCCACCTCTTGTAGTCGGACAAGTACGTGTTGGCACAAAAAACTTCCCCTGTCAGAAGCCATAGCTCGCAGAGCAACTGAATGGCGGGCAGGGGTTGCAAAACAGTGCCCACATGAAAAATGGCTAAGGAAAGAACGCATATAGCCGAGGCCGGCTTCGCGCCTGTTCGACCGGCTGCCGAGCAGCCGACCGGCCGGCTTCTGGTTCTCTTGCCAACACTCCAAACAGCTAAGTGCTTGCCCTCCCACAAAAAGTTTGATATACACCCCACGGGTGGTATTGTGCAAATTTAATCAAGTTCTCCTGACTAGCAAGCAGGGAAAGAAAGAGATAAAACATCCTAAGAGGCAACAGAAGGCTCCGGCTGGATGTTGGGGTCAGCAGTGCCGGTTGGTACAGCAGGCGGCTCCGGCTGGACGGTGGAGTCGGCGGCACCGGTCGGGACGGCGGAGGGCTGGATGACAGAGTCGACAGCGTCCGTCGGAGGAACGGGCGGCTGGTCGGTCTCAGCCTAGCTGCCTCCAGCAGCGGTCGGTGCTTTAGAGCGCGGATCATTGCTTGAGGCCTGGTCAGGTTGGGGCTGGCCATCTGCTCCAACCTCCGGCATGTCGTCCTCGCTCTCCTCCTCCTCATCATCATCCTCCCCTTCATCACCCGAGTCGATGACTTCAGCCGAATCCTTGCTGTTCTCCGGGTTCAGCCCGAGCCACTCCAGCGGCGCTTCGGACCCTTCTTCAACCACCTCCGGGATGAAGACGCTGGTGTCGGTGAAGTCGGCGATCGCCGCCGCCCTGTTGATAAGTTCGGCTTCCACCGCCACCAGCTCCTCCTGCGCCTCCAGCCGAAACATGGTCAACTGGGCTAGATTTAGCCCAGGGTACCACACCTTGACGAACTCCAGGGCTCGGCATGCTCCTGCCCGGGCTGCAGAGCCCTTCCAGGCCTCCAGACGGCCGGCCGCCACCTCCAACCAGTCGGCAGTCCGACTGGTGGTGCGCGGAGCCTGCACTCCTGGCCAGAGGGCGGAGATCGCCTGGGCCCCGACGCGCTGAAGGCGGCGCAGCATCTTATGGGCAGGACGAAGGCGAGCCTGGATGCTGAGGAGTTGCTTGTTGAGGGTCCGGGGGGCGTCAGCGGCAATCTGCACGCCTTCCGCCCTCCGCTCCTCGCGCTGGGCCTCGATAATCTGGTTTGCAGCGACGGAGTGGCCCGGGAAGAAGTCTGCTCGGACAGAAGGCAAGAAAAGCCAAAAGTGAGAAACTAGCAGTCGGCCTAGATAAGGGCCGGCAGCTCCAAAACAAGAAAGAAAAGAAAATGAAGCTCACCATCGACCAAGTCTTCGATGCTGCTGAAGCAGGCCGTCATCTGTGCCTCCTTATCAGCCCAGGCGGAGCGCTCGATCTCAAACTCGGCGAGGAGGTCGGTCTCCTTCGCCTTCGCCTCCCTCTGAGCCGTCTTGAGGGCCCCCGCCTGCTCCGCGAGCTGAGGGACCAGTCGGTCACGCTCCTCGGCCAGCTTGCTGCACTCCACCTCCTTGCCGTGCAGGGCGGTGTTGGCTTCGCCCAGCTGCTGCTGCAAGACGGTGTTGGCCTCTGTAAATGGGAAGGAGAAAGAACATCAGTCAAACAACAAAGAGGGATGCAGTTTCCAGGGAGATCCTGCCGGACTGCTCAGTAGTCGGCCCAAATCTCGGGGACTATAGCCCGCGGGTGCAGTATCGCGCCCCCGCAGAGAAGAAGTTACCAGCAAAATAAAATCATTGGGAAGATTCGGCCCGACTGCTCAGCAGTCGGCCTGAACCTCGGGGACTACATCCCGCGGGTGCGCCAACGCGCCCCCGTGAAGAAAGGAAATCAAAGCTTACTCCGGCTCTCGGACAAATTGGCGGTCTGCGTCTCCAGCTCTCGGACTCTGGAATTGAAGGTTACCGCGCGAAGATTGTGGTAGTCCTGCAAGTTAAAGTTCCGGACTGCCTGCTCAGCAGTCGGCCTGAAACTTGGGTACTACACCCAGTGGGTGCGCTTGCGCGCCCCCATGAAGAAAGCAAGAAGATCAAAATAAAGAGAAGTGAAAAACTTATGCGGATGGCTGCCCGCGACTCCAAGAACGCCTCGTTGCATCACTTGAGGGCTTTGGCTTCAGTCCGGAGTTTGGCCTGAATGTCAAGGGACGCCTGGGCCAGGGCGCCCGTCCCATCTCTGCCTACCTAGCCAGCGGGTGCGGCGCTGGTCGCTTCGGTGTCGGGCACCGCCGAGCTCGCGGCATCGGCCTCCAGCAGCCATGATGCCGAAGCCACCTTCGCAAGACAGCGGCGCACGAGTGTGCAGACCTCGGGAGTCAGGTCCGTCACCACCTCTTTCCCAGCCGGTGGCACCGGCGGGGCAGTTGGCTGCTCGCCCTGCGTTCCGCCGGCTGGCGGTGGTGGTGGCACAATGACGTCCGGCATGGCCACGTCACCGCCCTGCCTCTCCATGACCGGCTGCTCATCGTCGGCTCCCCCAGTCGTCGCCACAAACTCCGGCAGGGGCAGCGCGGTGTTTAGAGGAGTCACCAGCGGCGGCTCCAGGCGGCGCGCGGCCTCTGCGAGCCGCTCCTTCTCCGCGGCGTCGGCCTCCGCCTGCGCCAGCTTCCTCGCTGCAGATGCTGCGGCCTTGTCCGCCTCCGCCTTCGCCAGGCGGTCGGCCTCCTGTTCCTCACGCACCTCCCGTGCGTTCCACTCCTGCGCCTCCCGGAGGTCAACGGCCGGGTCGATCCGCCGGCTGGTGGTGGATGTCTCCGCCGACCTGATGACCGAGGCGGCGGCCGACTTCTCGAGGGTGAGCGGGGCCCTGAGATGGAAAGACAAGACAAAAAAGTTTTTAGGCCAGATTGGGGAAGAGGAGGAATCGTGAGAAGGGTACTTGATACGTCTCCAACGTATCTATAATTTTTGAATGCTCCATGCTACTTTATCTACTGTTTTGGACTATATTGGGCTTTATTTTCCACTTTTATATTACTTTTGGGACTAACCTATTAACCGGAGGCCCAGCCCAGAATTGCTGTTTTTTGCCTTTTTCAGTATTTCAAAGAAACAGAATATCAAATAGAGTCCAAACGGAATGAAACCTTCGGGATCGTGATTTTCCAACCGAACGTGACCCAGGAGACTTGGACCCTACTCCAAGCAGTGCCCGAGGAGGTCACGAGGGTGGAGGGCGCCCCCTACCTCGTGGGCCCCTCGGAGCTCCACCGACGTACTCCTTCCTCCTATATATACCAACGTATCCCCGAACTATCAGAACAGGAGCCAAAAACATAATTCCACCGCCGCAACCTTCTATATCCATGAGATCCCATCTTGGGGCCTGTTCCGGAGCTCCGCCGGAGGGGGCATCCACCAAGGAGGGCTTCTACATCATCACCATAGCCCCTCCGATGAAGTATGAGTAGTTTACTTCAGACCTTCGGGTCCATAGCTAGTAGCTAGATGGCTTCTTCTCTCTTTTTGGATCTCAATACAATGTTCTTCCCCTCTCTCGTGGAGATCTATTTGATGTAATCTTCTTTCTGCGGTGTGTTTGTTGAGACCGCTGAATTGTGGTTTTATGATCCAGTATTATCTATGGAAAATATTTGATTCTTCTCTGAATTCTTTTATGTATGATTGAGTTATCTTTGCAAGTCTCTTCGAATTATCTTTTTGGTTTGGCCAACTAGATTGGTAGTTCTTGCAATGGGAGAAGTGCTTAGCCTTGGGTTCAATCTTGCGGTGTCCTTACTCAGTGACAGAAAGAGTTGCAAGGCACGTATTGTATTGTTGCCATCGAGGATAACAAGATGGTTTTTTTATCATATTGCATGAATTTATCCCTCTACATCATGTCATCTTGCTTACGGTGTTACTCTGTTTTTACTTAATACTCTAGATGCATGCTGGATAGCGATCGATGAGTGGAGTAATAGTAGTAGATGCAGAATCGTTTCGATCTACTTGTTTTGGACGTGATGCCTATATACATGATCATCGCCTAGATATACTCATAAATATGCTCAATTCTGTCAATTGCTCAACAGTAATTTATTCACCCACCGTAGAATACTTATGCTCTTGAGAGAAGCCACTAGTGAAACCTATGGCCCCCGGGTCTATTCTCATCATATCAATCTATATCACTTTATTTACTTGCTTTCTTTTTACTTTGCCTTTACTTTTTACTTTGTATCTATCTATCAAAAATACCAAAAATATTATCTCTATCAGATCTCACTCTCGTAAGTGACCGTGAAGGGATTGACAACCCATAAGCGTTGGTTGCGAGTTGCTATCGTTTTGTGTAGGTACGAGGGACTTGTGTGTGGTCTCCTACTGGATTGATACCTTGGTTCTCAAAAACTGAGGGAAATACTTATGCTACTTTACTGCATCATCCTCTCCTCTTCGGGGAAATCCAACGCAGTGCTCAAGAGGTAGCAAGAAGAATTTTTGTCGCCGTTGCCGGGGAGGCTCACACAAGCAAGTCAACCATACCAAGTACCCATTGCAATCCCTATTTATCGCATTACATTATTTGCCATTTGCCTCTCGTTTTCCTCTCCCCCACTTCACCCTTGCCGTTTTATTTGCCCTCTCTTTCCCAATCTCCTCCCCTTTTTCCTGTTGCCTTTCTGTTTGCTCGTGTGCTAGCTCGTTTGCTTGCTTGTCGTCATGTCTAATTCCTTATCCGCTCCTATGTCTCCCGAGTTTGAAGTTCTTCACTTCAAGCAGAGGCAAGGAGAAAATTTAAAAGATGCTTGGTATAGGATGATGGAATCTTATCGTAAGTGCACCCTACAGGTGAACTTTAGAATTCTTCTTTGCAATTTTTATGTTCGGTTAAATATGACACATAGACAACTCTTGGATTGCATTGCCAAGGGAAATTTCATTGAGATTGATCCCAGTATTGCACATGAAATTATAGGGGGAATAGTGGGAACACTACCCCAAAAAGGAGGATCGCATCCTACCCAGGAAGAAAACCAAGTGTTTGAGAAAATTTGCGAAGTAACAATTTTTTTACAAAAATCTCTTGAGCCTCTTAAAAGTTACCGCATGAATATGTTGTTACTCTTTGTAATAAGCGGTTGGATTCTTTGGATCTAAAAATTACCGAATATGAAGGGAAGCGGAAAGAACCTCCCGGATTCGAACATGACTCCGCTAAAAAAATGAAAATCAAAGATGGTAATACCTAGATCTATCCTTGCTTTTATGCCTAGCTAGGGGCGTTAAACGATAGCGCTTGTTGGGAGACAACCCAATTTTTTTTTGCTTCTGTTTAGGAATAAATAATCCATCTACCTTCTGTTTGGATGTGGTTTTATGTTTTAATTAGTGTTTGTGCCAAGTAGGACCTATAGGATAACCTACGATGGTAGTTGATTTGATTCTGCTGAAATACAGAAAATTTGCACGCACGAATTTAGTTATGATAACTCACAGGAACGTGATTTTGCGTTGATTATTTTTGCTGCTGATCAGTAAACAAAATTTCCAGGACTTCCTATTTTGGTAAAAAATTTAGAGTTCCAGAAGTTTGCGTTAGTTACAGATTTCTACAGACTGTTCTGTTTTTGACAGATTCTGTTTTTCGTGTGTTGTTTGCTTATTTTGATGAATCTATGGCTAGTAAATTAGTTTATAAACCATAGAGAAGTCGGAATACAGTAGGTTTAACACCAATATAAATAAAGAATGAGTTCATTACAGTACCTTGAAGTAGTCTTTTGTTTTCTTTCTCTAACGGAGCTCACGAGATTTCTGTTGAGTTTTGTGTTGTGAAGTTTTCAAGTTTTGGGTGAATTATTTTGATGGATTATGGAACAAGGAGTGGCAAGAGCCTAAGCTTCGGGATGCCCATGGCAGCCCCAAGATAATCCAAAGACACCAAAAAGTCAAAGCTTGGGGATGCCCCGGAAGGCATCCCCTCTTTCGTCCACTTCCATCGGTAATTTACTTGGAGCTATATTTTTATTCAGCAACATGATATGTGTTTTGCTTGGAGCGTCTTGTATTATTTGTGTCTTTGCTTGTTAGTCTACCACAATCATCCTTGCTGTACACACCTTTTGAGAGAGCCATACATGAATTGGAATTTGTTAGAATACTCTATGTGCTTCACTTATATCTTTTGAGCGTGATAATTTTTGCTCTAGTACTTCACTTAGATCTTTTAGAGAACGGTGGTGGATTTGTTTTAAAGAAACTATTTGATCTCTCATGCTTCACTTAGATTATTTTGGGAGTCTTTAATAGCATGGTAATTTTCTTAATGTTAATATACTTGGTGTTCAAGATATGTGAAACTTTCTTTTGAGTGAATTGAATACTAAGATAAGTTTGATGCTTGATAATTGTTTTGAGATATGGAGGTGATAATATCAAAGTCATGCTAGTTGGGTGATTATGAATTTGAGAAATACTTGTGTTGAAGTTTGCAAGTCCTGTAGCATGCACGTATGGTTAAAGTTGTGTAACAAATTTGAAACATGAAGTGTACCTGGTTTATGCATCCTTATGAGTGGCGGTCGGGGACGAGCGATGGTCTTTTCCTACCAATCCATCCCCCTAGGAGCATGCGCGTAGTACTTGAATTTTTGATGACTTCTAAATTTTTGCAATAAGTATATGAGTTCTTTTGACTAATGTTGAGTCCATGGATTATACGCACTCTCACCTTTCCACCTTTGCTAGCCTCTTCAGTACCGTGCATTGCCCTTTCTCACCTTGAGAGTTGGCGCAAACTTCGCCGGTGCATCCAAACCCCGTGATACGATACGCTCTATCACACATAAACCTCCTTATAGAGTTGGCGCAAACTTCGCCAGTGCATCCAAACCCCGTGATACGATATGCTCTATCACACATAAACCTCCTTATATCTTCCTCAAAACGGCCACCATACCTACCTATCATGGCATTTCCATAGCCATTCTGAGATATATTGCCATGCAACTTCCACCATCATCATCATGACATACATTATTTTGTCATATTGCCATTGCATGATCTTGTAGTTGACATCGTATTTGTGGCGAAGCCACCATGCATTTTTTTCCATACATGTCACTCTTGATTCATTGCACCACCCCGGTACACCGCCGGAGGCATTCATATAGAGTCATATCTTGTTCTAAGTTTCGAGTTGTAATCCTTGTGTTGTAATCAATAGAAGTGTGATGATCATCATTATTAGAGAATTTCCCAAATAAAAATAAAAGGAGAAAGGCCAAAAAAAGAATGGCCCAAAAAAAAGAAAATAAAGGGCAATGCTACTATCTCTTTTTCCACACTTGTGCTTCAAAGTAGCACCTTATTCTTCATGTAGTGAGTCTCATATTTTGTGCTTCAAAGTAGCACCTTGTTCCTCATGTAGTGAGTCTCATAAGCTGTCTTTTTATACTGGTGGGAATTTTTCATTATAGAACTTGGCTTGTATATTCCTGCAATGGGCTTCCTCAAATGCCCTAGGTCTTCGTGAGCAAGCAAGTTGGATGCACACCCACTAGTTTTCTTTGTTGAGCATACATAGCTCTAGTGCATCCGTTGCATGGCAATCCCTACTCCTCATGTTGACATCAATTGATGGGCATCTCCATAGTTCATTGATTAGCCTCCTCAATGTGAGACTTTCTCCTTTTTGTCTTCTCCACACAATCCCCATCATCATATTCTATTCCACCCATAGTGCTATATCCATGGCTCACGCTCATGTATTGTGTGAAGGTTAAAAAAGTTTGAGATTATTTAAGTATGAAACAATTGCTTGGCTTCTCATCGGGGGTATAGAAGCAGGAATTAAGCTTGGGGATGCCTAATACGTCTCCAACGTATCTATAATTTTTGATTGTTCCATGCTACTTTATCTACTGTTTTGGACTATATTGGGATTTATTTTCCACTTTTATATTACTTTTCTGACTAACATATTAACCGGAGGCCCAGCCCAGAATTTCTGTTTTTTGCCTTTTTCAGTATTTCGAAGAAACAGAATATCAAACGGAGTCCAAAGGGAATGAAACCTTCGGGATCGTGATTTTCCAACCGAACGTGACCCAGGAGACTTGGACCCTACTCCAAGCAGTGCCCAAGGAGGTCACGAGGGTGGAGGGCGCCCCCCTGGGCGCGCCCCCCTACCTCGTGGGCCCCTCGGAGCTCCACCGACGTACTCCTTCCTCCTATATATACCAACGTATCCCCGAACTATCAGAACAGGAGCCAAAAACATAATTCCACCGCCGCAACCTTCAATATCCACGAGATCCCATCTTGGGGCCTGTTCCGGAGCTCCGCCGGAGGGGGCGTCCACCAAGGAGGGCTTCTACATCATCACCATAGCCCCTCCGATGAAGTATGAGTAGTTTACTTTAGACCTTCGGGTCCATAGCTAGTAGCTAGATGGCTTCTTCTCTCTTTTTGGATCTCAATACAATGTTCTTCCCCTCTCTCGTGGAGATCTATTCGATGTAATCTTCTTTTTGCGGTGTGTTTGTTGAGACCGATGAATTGTGGGTTTATGATCCATTATTACCTATGGAAAATATTTGATTCTTCTCTGAATTCTTTTATGTATGATTGACTTATCTTTGCAAGTCTCTTCGAATTATCTTTTTGGTTTGGCTAACTAGATTGGTAGTTCTTGCAATGGGAGAAGTGCTTAGCTTTGGGTTCAATCTTGCGGTGTCCTTACTCAGTGACAGAAAGAGTTGCAAGGCACGTATTGTATTTTTTTCATCGAGGATAACAAGATGGGTTTTTTATCATATTGCATGAATTTATCCCTCTACATCATGTCATCTTGCTTAGGACGTTACTCTATTTTTACTTAATACTCTAGATGCATGCTGGATAGCGGTCGATGAGTGGAGTAATAGTAGTAGATGCAGAATCGTTTCGATCTACTTGTTTTGGACGTGATGCCTATATACATGATCATCGCCTAGATATACTCATAACTATGCTCAGTTCTGTCAATTGCTCAACAGTAATTTGTTCACCCACCGTAGAATACTTATGCTCTTGAGAGAAGCCACTAGTGAAACCTATGGCCCCAGGGTCTATTCTCATCATATCAATCTATATCACTTTATTTACTTGCTTTGTTTTTACTTTACCTTTACTTTTTACTTTGCATCTATCTATCAAAAATACCAAAAATATTATCTCTATCAGATCTCACTCTCGTAAGTGACCGTGAAGGGATTGACAACCCCTAAGCGTTGGTTGCGAGTTGCTATCATTTTGTGTAGGTACGAGGGACTTGGGCGTGGTCTCCTACTGGATTGATACCTTGGTTCTCAAAAACTGAGGGAAATACTTATGCTACTTTACTGCATCATCCTCTCCTCTTCGGGGAAATCCAACACAGTGCTCATGAGGTAGCAGTATTTACACTAACACCATGAGTGGCACCTTCGGCTGCCTCTGGTACTTGGCCACCATGGCCGTGGCTTCTCTCCGCCTGGTCGCCGCGGCCGGGTTCTTGGGCTTTTCCGGCGCGCTGCCAAACAGGGCAGCGCCTTGCTTCCGCTTGCGCTTGCCGCCTCGGGCGGGCGGCCCGGTAGAGGGGCCTGCGCCGGTGTTGGTGGAACTCTGGGAGGGGCGCGGCTCGTCTTCATCATCATCGTCATCAGGCTAGGTCTCCACGCTGCCGCCCTCCTTGGGGCCACCTGCTCCATCGCCGCCGCCTACCGCGTCGTCCGCCAAGGCGGCCGCCCCCAAGTCGGGGTCGTCCACGTCGCATACTACCCGGTCCAGCATGTAGCCACCACCCGGCCCCACGATGGCGGCCGTCGTCGCAGACATATAAATCTGCGCTCCAGAAAGGAGTCGCGTCACGCCAAGAACAAAACTAAATGACAAAACTGAAAGAAGAAATTGAGGGACTTACAGCAGGCGGCGGGTTGTCGCGGGAATACGGCTGCTTCCCGAACCGCCGGTCTTCCTCCAACACCTTGAGGTCGGAGATCTCGTTCACCATCCTCGCAACCTCAGCAGTCGGCATCTCCCTCGTGCACAACCTGCTTGGGTCGCGGTGCCCGCTCATCCGACGGATCAGATGAGGGCGGCCCTGGAGCGGGAGGACCCAGCGCTCAACGAAGGCGATGAGGAGTTCGGAGTCCACGAGGCCCTTCGACTCCTGGAGCACCCGGAGTCGGCCGATGGCGGTTGGCGCGTCCGCTGACACCGGCTTCGGCTTGTAGCCCCAGTTGGGCCAAAGCCCGACAGGAGGGCCGGCCTCGTAGGCCGGCAGGTTGATGAAGTCGAAAGCCGGATCGACATTCTCAACATAGAAATAAGACTGCTGCCATAATTTTACCGACTGTGATAGCTTGATGGTAGGGAAGGCGTTCCTCTTTGCCGGCCGGCGCACGGCGACGAATCCGCCGCACTCGGCCGCCGTGTCCTTGGCGGAGGTGCCGAGCTTGCCGTAGAAGAATGCTCCCCACAGCTCAAGTGTGGGGAGGAAGCCGAGGTAGCCCTCGCACACCGTGACGAAGGCGGAGAGCAGGGTCACGGTGTTGGGCGTCAAATGATGCGGTTGGAGATGGTTTAAGTCCATGAACGATCGGAGGAAGCCGCTCGCTGGAAGGCCGAAGCCACGGAGGAAGTGCGAGCGGAAGACGACCCGCTCGTTCCCCTTCGGCGCCGACGAAATCTCCTCCGCCGACGGCACCCGCGCCTTGACGAACGCCGCGTTGGGCATCCGGTGCGTGTCCTGGAGGAAGGTGATGTGGTCTTCAATCATCGTCGAGCCGTCCCAGTCATCGCCCTTCTCGCGCGCCATGGCCTCAGGCGGGGCTGCGAAAGGGAGGACGAGCACGGCGGCGGCGAACGGCGGCAGCACCATGGCAAGCATCGAGCAGCGGCAGAGGCAGTGACGAAGAGAGCAAGAGAAGGAAGAGAGTGCGGGGAGGAGGGAGCGCGTGCTCCTCCGCTCCCCCCGCTGCTCCCCATCCTCCCCTACTTATAGCCCTCGGGCTACGAAGCCGAGGGGGCGGGGCGTGGGATCATGGGATTAACTGCACCCATGACCCCACGACCCCCTGATTACTGCGCAAAGTTACTGCGCCTTGAACGCCTGTGGGAATCACAACCGCCCGCCTCGGCGCAGTGGATCCGGCCGCGTGCCAAGGCACGATAGTGGCGGGCCCGGCCCACTGTCACGTCCCATCGGGAGCGTGGCATGGCAGCACGGCCGGGCTGACGTGCGCCGCGTGGCGTTCTTGTGGCGGGCGGCGGCCCGGGGAAGCTTAGCTGGCACGCAACCTGTTTTCCCACTTTGGAGTTCAAAATTGGACGACGATCCTGCCTTGTCAAAGCCAACTCCAGCAGATGGGACGCCGCAAGGCGGATCGAACAGTCTCCCAGAGCTCGGTGAGGGGGGAAGCCATTGAGACTTCACGGCCCGTCGACCACAACGCCTCACCGGCTTCGGGGACTACTGTTGGAGTAATGGGCCACAGGTAGCCTCACCCAAGTCCCCGCACTTGTCAAAACTTTGGGCCGGCTTCGCCCCGCAGCATCCCAAGCTGAAGCTCCGCCCTCCGGAGGCTGGCTGGCTCAACGGCCGGCCACCGGAGGACGGCCAACCACCAGCAGACGGCACGAAGAGCGGTCGGCTCTAGTCTGCCGGCCTCTAGAGAGGACGACGTCATGTAGGCGGCCACCTGGTGCCCTTAGAGTCTGCGCCCCCATCAGAAGGACGAGATAGGGCATGGCTATAGTGAAGACCCTCACCCCTGAATCTTGGGCTTGGCGTGGCCACAGTGCCCCGTACAAGCGGATATCTCCGCACAACGTGGCACTGTTGACACTTCCTCCTGACGTGATTCCAGACAGGCGGAGCCCTGTTCCCCACGACGACATGTCGGTACGGCCCACAGGCCGCGGGCCCTATCGGGTAGTGACATCCCGGAAGATGACGGATGCCGAACCAGTCGGACTTGGGGAAGGCCGGCCTCCAGCAAGCGGCCGTCCCTTCCCTCGAAGCAAGTGTGCCATTAACCTGATGAGACCAAGTGTGGCTACAGCGATCTCCTGCCAGGTGGCGGGACTGTAGCCACACTGAGCTGACCAAGCCCGCATCATTAGCAGCATGGCTACAGTGAGCAGCCACCAACCAGACCCGCCAGCGGTGGGAGCAGCCTGTCGGCTCTGTACCAGACCAGTCGACGGGCCCCAGTAGTCGGCGGAGAAGCCGGAGGCCGGAGACACTGACAACCGGGCCCAGTGCCCTGCCGAATTACCATTGTACCCCTAGGGGGTAGGCCTATATTAACCCCCCAAGGCACCCATGCAAACGATTCCCATCCCATTAGAAGTAGCCACAGCCCTAGAGCAGGAAGGGAGCGAGCCTTGCCTCCTTCTGCCTCTAGAACATCGCTCAAGGAGCACCATTGTATCGCTTGTGCCTTAGTGATCATGCGGAGACCCCGCAGTGAAGGATTAGGGGTGTTATCTCCTAGGAGAGCCCCGAACCTGGGTAAAGTGCGCCGGCGTACGTGTCTACGCCTTATCCTGCTTCTAGGCACCGTCGACGTTCTACTTGCTCCCACCTTGATAACCCATCCATTGGCATACGTCGCACCCAACCCCGATAAGTAAGCTGGACGGACGAAGCGGCAATATTTCACTGGGCCTGAATCCCCTTCTCCCTCGTCTGCTTGTTCAGAGAAAACCCCCTCTCGGCGATTGCATAGGGTTTTCTCATGGAGAACCAGGTTCAAATTCTTCATCCATCCCCGATAAATCCAAGTCCTTTGGTCGCAGGTAATCCTAGGATGGCAGCCGCCACCGTTGATGCATTTTTCTTCCTACTGAATCTAGTGTGTTTCACTTGCAGTGCCCAAAGTGCGAGTACCCTACAGGTTTCTGCACCCTCGGCGAGACGCCACACTTGTTCCTTCTCATCCTAACACAGGATTTTAAAATGCGCACAATATGTTCCTAGAATCCTCTTTTCTAGCCGGGAGGGTGGGGTTTTTTTGAACATGCTGTCGACTAATTTGGAAATTTGGATTGCTATATTTGGATAAAAGGTACTACTAGTACGATGGTCAACACTGACGTGAAGGAGGAAGTTATTTCTAGATTTGGATAGGGAATACATTGTGTTCTCATATTATTTTTCCTGCAGTGTATTATTTGCTCTGCCAGAACACATGTACTCAAGATGCTCGGCCTTGCCATAACTGAATACACTAGTTTAATGGTCACAGTGAAGACAAGCCATGAATATAAGTTCCGAGTTGGGTTTATGAACCAAGAAGATCGTTGCTTTTTTATGGCCGAACTTGGATAAACTTTTTCAAGTGTTACAGACTGAAAGTTGGCGCACAAATGTTGATGGAAATAGCAGAACCTGGTCTCATCTTCACTGCGATCTTCCACCCCGACGTCGTTCCAATTGTTCTTCCATGTTAGTTTTGTATCTGGTTCTTGCTTGTTGCCTCGATTACTTCTTAATCCACCTATTCTGTCTAACTAATCACAATTTAACTTTAGAAGTAGCAACGAATCTCTCACGAAGATGCTACTTCTAACTAATATTTTCTTATAATTGGTGGCACGTGTAGGTTTTTTCAGAGTTAAGCAGGCTGCTCGTTTGTTATTTTGTAATAACTCAGCAGTTACTGATGGCACTCAAGTTGACTGGGTCGACATCCACAAGTTCCTACACTTTATTGATCGTCTTGAGGTCCTTGTGGGGCGTTTCAATGGTGGAAGGCCACGTGGGATATGTGTGCCACTGCTGCACTAGTTGAACAGGTCCAACTGTGTCGGGAAACTTATGGTATGAGCTGTTTTCTGTTATATATGTTGTTCATAAACTATTGCTTATACACAGTTTTACAGCTGTGATCTTCTTGAAACAGAAACTGCCCAGTTCTATTGTTCCTATATAGATGCCTGACCATGGTCGGGTCAGACTTGCGCTTGGTCACAACATGATGTTTATGTCGACCTACTCAATACCCCTTGGAGGTGAAAAGATACTTATTCATGGATGGTCTCAAATAATGAAGGCCCGTCCATCTTGGAGAATAGGACAGAAGATTATGTTCATGCTTTTCCATGGATCTAAAACAAATATCCTGTTTATTGACCACATTGCGAGATGAAGCCGCTTTCAGAAAGTTGTGGATGCGTGGGGTGGCGCCTGGGCCTTGTTCTGGGGCTTGGCAGTCGCACCCTTGGTTAACTGTAGGCAAAGTAGCACTATTCAAGGAGTGCTTTGTACGGTTGAACCTCTATAAGTACTCATACTACTTTCAGCTTTGGTTGTTAAGTGCCCCTGCTGGTTTCAGTTAAGGTTGTTAAGTACTCCTACTGCTTTTACAGTCTGTCGTGTGTCTTCAGTCCTGTCTTCCTCCAGCCGCCAAAACCAAATCAGCACAGGCGGGGCCGCCTGCTTCCTCCTCCCACGGCTGGCTGCGCCTCAGCAGATGCATCGCGCCCCACCGTCTCCTAAATTATTAACGCCAACGTCCTCCGCGCACTTTGGTGCGCTCACCGCGGCGCCGCCCTCTCGCGTTGTCAACATGGTCAACAAACAATAGGAATCAGCAAAAGTACGTGGAGAGGATGACAGTAGGGGCCCACCATGTCAGCGTATGGAAAAATAAAATGCTTCCTCCTAGTGTTTTCCTGACATCTAGGACCCACGACATTGTGAGCGTATATAGTCAGGAGACAAGAGAACAGCACAAGATCGGCTGACACCTGGGACGTAACAGCTCGAGCAGTATTTTTTTTGTTATTGTTGAGACGGAGCAGGGTTTGAATTGGGCTATGGCCCGTCTAGCCAAGGCTTATATTTTATGTTCAGCATGTGACCGACCCAGCTATTTTTTTCTTTGTGAAAATGAGCCCAGTTTATTTTTTCTGAAGAATACCCAATCCAGGCCTACTTATTTTTCTACGCCCTGATGGGCTGCAACTCTTTCAAGACGCTTGCAAATCTTGAAAGTAATATGAAATGGGTTGTAAATATAAAAATAGATGACAAATTGGCAATTACTTTATAATTTCTGAATTTTTTCACATTTTCAGATTCCTATTTCACTGGGCATTAACCTAATTTAAATATATCTTGGAAGTACTTTAAATCTGGTTTGACATTTCGGTATTAAAAATAGTTTGGAACCCACAGAAATATGCGAAATTGGCCCTGGCCAACCAAAAAAAACGACTGTAATTAATTGCATAAGAAGTTGCCCTGAGCTGTATATGAATTATTAAAAAAAGAGGGAGTGGTCTGACTTGTGGGCCTGTTTAGTTGATGCGTATGCAAGATTTTTTTAGTTATTATATACTTCAACAAACGATTCTAGCAGACATAACCGTTGGATGTCAATCCAACGGCCGTCGTGTTTCTTCAATCTCTAATCTTCTTGCTCCAGCCGCCAAAGCAGCTCTGGCGGGACCGCCTACTCCCGCCTCCCTGTAAGTGCATCTAATGCCACCCCTCGTTGGTTTTGGAGTATTGACGACAAACCTGGTTGAGGGACTAATGTGTTTGTGAGAATTGCAGGATAACACAGGTAGTAGTCCCTCATTGATTCGGTTTACCTACCGGAGATGCCCCCTAAAAATGTGTGAAGACATTGAAGACAATGTGTTGGGGAAGCTGATCCACGAACACCTATGGGACCCGCGGACCGAGCCCCTTTTTGGTTCGGCGGGGGGCGGAGATCGCATGAAGAGCAGATCGAGGCGAAACACACGAGTAGTTTACCCAGCTTCGGAGCTCTCCGGAGAGATAACACTCCTACTGCTGCTTGTCTGATTGTATTGAGTTCTTACTCGGGAGTGCTGAGTGCTACAGTACACTCGAGCTGCTAACGAGACCGAGCGTGAATGCTTTCTGGTTCCCAACCCCCTCTACGTTGCGCATGGGCCTCCTTTTATATGCTCAAGGGGTCACCGACAGGTGGCAAAGTAGACAAGGGTAAAAATGGAAAAAGAGGGGTGGTTGGTACAGCTACCTGTACAGTGTATCCTACCTAACCCTGACGGCAGGGGACAAAGGCATTAAATGCCCGTCTGTGTCGCCCAAACAGTGCAGAAAGGGACGTCAGGGGCGCCACGGCTTGCCACGATGGCTATCTTGTCAGCGCCGCTTGCCACTGCGCACCGCTGGCTACACAGCCTCCCGCCACGTGCGCCTAGAAAGGCCTCATGGAGACACGTTGGTGGATGTGCTGGAGCGTGGGTACAGAGTGGTTGCTTGCCGCGGCAAGCGCCTTGCCGCGGTCGTTGTCTTGCCGCGCCCGGAAGCTTGTCGCTCACCGGGCCTTGCCAGGACGCGTGGCGCATCACGGCGAGTTCCTTGCGATGCCTTGGTTGGACTTCCCGGCAAGCTCCTCTTGCCGGGCCTTGTCTCCTTGACTTGAATACTTTGTTCTTGAATGGCTCCAAAAGGAACCACGGAGGACCTTGGCGGCCACCCGGCAAGCCTTGCCGCGGGGTGCTGCAACTGTCCGTGCACAAGTTCGGGATACTAGGGTACCCCTACTCTAGTACACCGACAGGAGCCCCCGGACCTGGGCCACACACGGTGCCGAGCGCTGTTGGGCCAGGCCCAAAATAGGGCACGGGCACGCGCGGCGTGGGTCACGCCGTATCTTACTCCGTATCCACCGCGCCCTCCCCCAACGGCACACGTCGAATGCGGCGTCGTGGGAGAGATCGTGGGTGGTTTCTTTATTCGGAAGGACGAAACGTCCGCCCCCTCCCTCTTTATAAGTAGGGGAAACAGGAGCAGTTCACCCATCTCGCCGGTTGCTACTCCAGTCTTCACAAATCTCTGCTGCTCCCCCCCTCTTCACGAAGCTGAAAGAGAGGAGTTGGCGCAACACAAGGTCAACCTTGACAACCACGAGGAGGAGCTTGCCGCGCGCGAGCAAGCAATTGGCGGGGCTCTCAAGGAAGCAAAGGATGCCGCTGCAGTTGCCGAGGCCGCCAAGAAGGAGCTGGAGAGGAAGGTAGCGCAGCTGGAGGCTGATCTTAGGGCGAGCGGCGAGGAGCTTGTCGCGCTCGAGCGTGAGCGCGAGAAGGTCGCTGCCGCTCATGGTGAGCTGCAGGGTCTTCTTGCTTGACTCAGACGCTGGACGGCGCTAGGAGCGGGAGGTGGCCTTGTCGGAGAAGATCAAGGCCGACGAGGCGCTGCTGGCGAGTGCTGCTGCCGCCCAAAATGCTTTTAGGGAGACTATGGAGCACTGGACCAAGGGTCTGGTGAATGTTGCCGCAGCCATCGACGGGGAGCTGGCGCAGCTGGGGATGGAGGATCTTGGGTACTCCTCCGACGAGCACCTCCAACCCAGCGCCGAGCTCAGCTTGTTCTTCAAAGGCGTGGCGACGTCCCTCCAGCGGCTCCGGGAGAAGATCCCAAAGCAGCTGGCCGACGAGTCATGCAAGATCTGTGCAGGAGCTCTTCAGAAGGTGCTGGTGAAGGTGGCCTTCCGCAACCCAGGCCTCAACCTCACCAATGTCCTCAAGTCCTTGCCGCCGGATGCTGATCTGGAAGCGCTCAAGGCCCTTGTCGCACCCATTGTGGACAAGGTGAGCGGAATCAAGAGGGTTGAGGGCGATCGCGTAGATTAGGCCGCACGTTTTCTCTTTTTCTTGTCGCTGTTGGTCATGTTATGAGAACAATCTGTTAGAGCTGCGACAAGCTATCTTGTAATATAACTCTATTTTGGGTAGAGATTGCCATGTTATTTCCTTTACTTGATTCCTACCTTTGTATGTTTTTTCCCTACGCTTTTAGGGAACTTGTCGGCGCAGGCACCTTAGCCGCGAGCGCTGAGTGCGGGACGTCAGCAGCCTGCTGGCGGTGCCGCTACCGGCAAGAAACCTTGTCGCAAATAGTCGCAGCTCACTTAAGTTGTTGAGCGGACTCGAAACAAAGTAAGGGCGCAACTAGCCACGAGTTGGTTCCTCTGCGCACAGGTTTTCCATACAAAGTACGGTCGTTCAAGGAATATAACTTAAAAATTTAAAAACGGATTGCTCAAACTTTGGCAACTTAGCTTTTTTTCATCGTTTGCTTTTCGGTAAGGCGAAACTTCCTGGAATGATGCCTGGTCCACACCATTATCTTCTCCTTCCCCCCCGGCAAACTTGTGTGCGAGGGAACCTTCCTTTCCTTTTTGAGAAAAAGAAAGAAGAGAAAATAAATATATGGTGCCTTCCGGCTCGTTATTGCTTACCGGGGGTAGGTGCTGCACAAAATGTCAGATAACGTATGCAAAAGTAAAGTAGATAGCACGATATTGACAAGATGTGCGGAGCACATGAGCTTTACTTATGCACGGGGTCTGCGCCCGGCTTTATACAAAGGATTACAGGCAACATCGGCAAGACTTGTACAAAAGGTGGTTGCCGGAACGGGTTCCGGCAACCGCGCCCTACGGGTAAAACTTACGAAGATGCTCAATGTTCCAGGAGTTGCTCACCGGAATGCCATCTTCGGTCTCAAGGCGGACAGCGCCAGGCCTAGTGACTCGTTTCACCCGGTAAGGGCCTTCCCACTTCGGCGTCAACTTGTTGGAATTCTTGGCGGACTGAACACGCCGAAGAACAAGGTCGCCTTCCTCGAAGCTTCTGGCATTAACTTTGTGGCTATGGTAGCGGCGCAAAGCTTGCTGGTATCGGCAGCTCGTACAGTAGCCTGAAGATGGTCTTCCTTAAGGAGCAGCGCATCATCTTGTCGCAGCTGCTCTTGCTCAAGCTCATCATAAGCGAGCACTCGAGGTGACCCGTATACGAGTTCCGTGGGGAGAACTGCCTCTGCTCCATAGACTAGAGCGAAAGGTGTCTGGCCAGTGGCTCGATTTGGCGTCATTCTGATCGACCAAAGAACCACCGGCAGCTCCTCGATCTAGTTCTTTCCGCACTTGCACAGCCTATCGAAAGTTCTGGTCTTGAGCCCACGCAGCACTTCAACATTTGCCCTCTCCGCTTGACCGTTGCTTCTCGGATGAGCAACAGAAGCGAAGCAGACCTTGGCGCCAAGATCTTGGACGTACTGCATGAAGGTGCGGCTCGTGAATTGCGTGCCGTTGTCGGTGATGATCCTGTTAGGGATCCCGAAGCGGCAAACAATCGACCTGAAGAACTTGACTGCTGACTGTGCTATCACCTTCCTCACTACTTCCACTTCCGGCCACTTCGTGAACTTGTCGATTGCAACGTAAAAGTACTCAAAGCCCCCGACAGCTCGGGGAAAAGGGTCGAGGATGTTGAGCCCCTAGACCGAAAATGGCCAGGATAAAGGGATTGTCTGGAGAGCTTGAGCTGGCTGGTGTATCTGCTTGGAATGGAACTAGCACGCTTCACACTTGGTTACTTGTGCAGTTGCATCCTGGAGGGCTGTCGGCCAAAAGAAACCTTGCCGGAACGCTTTGCCGGCAAGTGCTCTTGCGCCAATGTGGTGACCACATATGCCTCCATGTATCTCTGCCAACAGCTCTTGTCCTTCTTCCCAGCGAATACACTTCAATTTCACGCCGTTGAGTCTTCTTCTGTACAGTGTGTTGTTGACAAACTGGTACATACTTGACTGCCAGGCTACTCTTTCCGCTTCTTCTTGCTCTTCGGGAAGTTCTCCTGTCTGAAGGAAACGGACAATCTGCTGTGCCCATGCTGGAGCTTGCGGCTCGACAACAAGGACTAGAGGCACATCTGGTGCTGTGGGAACATCCGCTTCTACGGCGAGAACCTGTGGCTCTGCCGGAGCTTGATGTTCCCCGGCAAGCTTGCCGGAGCAAAACTTGTCGGGAGCGTCTGCTTCAACGGAATAAACCCTAAGGCTTGTCGGAGCAGACTGCTCCTCAGCATCCTTGGTGTTGATTTTGGGGACCTTCTTGGCGGCGGCTTCGGGGAGCTCTACCGGAAAATAGTCACCAGAAATCAATTTCCTCTTATTGCTCTATCTAGTTGATGGTGTTACGGACGGTTGAGTCAGCTTGAGCACAAAGATCCCTGGTTCCACAGGTAACTTAAGTGCAGCGCACTTTGACAGGCCATCGGCAATGTCGTTCGTGAAAAACTTGGCGCTGATCGCGACGAGCTTGTGGATCCGATGATGCGGTGGAGTCGCTGTCGAGGTGGATCCGACGAGTCGGCGATCTTGGCCTTCGGGGTGGAGAGTGCATGGTGGTTGCACCCCCACCGGCTTCGTCGCCATCGGCTCGTTCCTGGCGATCCTGCCGCGGCAGCGATGCACTCGGCTGCCGCGGAGTGTCACCGTTGGCGAAGCCGATGAGACTCTGAATGGTTGCCCTCCATCCGTCGATCTTGTCTTCCGTTGGAGGGTAATCCAGGAGCAGTTGAGCTCGCGCCAAAGCTTCCGCTGGAGTGGTGGGTGGCAGTAGCGAACGATGCGAGGAGCGGGATATGCTCGGACTTCTAACTATGTTAGAAGGAGCAGTATCCCGTCCAGGCGACCGTGCCTCGCTCGTGCTAGCGTGTTGGCCTGCATGCTAGTCTTGAGCACCTCAAGATCCACCAGCTCGATCTTGGCCCAACAAACGTATGGTACTGCGAGTACCATGACGTTGTCGGTCCCGCGCCTCCTGAGATGGGCGCGCGGAACATGTACGGACGCCGAGGTCCACGCAGCCTTGTCCTTGGAGCTGGCAGCTTCGTGAGCTCCTTCGTCGATGTCCGTTCTTCCGCCAGCGTCTTCCCCACCACTCATTTGCTCCGGTGGTGGTGGGATCGACGTGGACGGAATAGTTGCCGCCGAAGTCTTCTTCTTCGGTGGCATGTCGATGAAGAAGATGAAGATCTAGTTCATGTGCACGCCGGATCAGGTTCACACAAATTCGACGCCCCCTACCTGGCGCGCCAAAGATGTCGGGGAAGCTGATCCACGAACACCTATGGGACCGGCGGACCGAGCCCCTTTTGGTTCGGCGGGGGGCGGAGATCGCACGAAGAGCAGATCGAGGCGAAACACACGAGCAGTTTACCTAGCTTCGGAGCTCTCTGGAGAGATAACACTCCTACTTCTGCTTGTCTGATTGTATTGAGTTCTTGCTCGGGAGCGCTGAGTGCTACAGTACACTCGAGCTGCTAACGAGACCGAGCGTGAATGCTTTCTGGTTCCCAACCCCCTCTACGTTGCACATGGGCCTCCTTTTATATGCTCAAGGGTCACCGACAGGTGGCAAAGTAGACAAGGGTAAAAATGGAAAAAGAGGGGTGGTTGGTACAGCTACTTGTACAGTGTATCCTACCTAACCCTGACGGCAGGGGACAAAGGCATTAAATGCTCGTCTGTGTCGCCCAAACAGTGCAGAAAGGGACGTCAGGGGCGCCACCGCTTGCCACGATGGCTATCTTGTCAGCGCCGCTTGCCACTGTGCACCGCTGGCTGCACAGCCTCCCGCCACGTGCGCCTAGAAAGGCCTCATGGCGACACGTTGGTGGATGTGCTGGAGCGTGGGTACAGAGTGGTTGCTTGCCGCGGCAAGCGCCTTGCCGCGGTCGTTGTCTTGCCGCGCCCGGAAGCTTGTCGCTCACCGGGCCTTGCCAGGACGCGTGGCACATCACGGCGAGTTCCTTGCGATGCCTTGGTTGGACTTCCCGGCAAGCTCCCCTTGCCGGGGCCTTGTCTCCTTGACTTGAATACTTTGTTCTTGAATGGCTCCAAAAGGAACCACGAAGGACCTTGGCGGCCACCCGGCAAGCCTTGCCGCGGGGCGCTGCAACTGTCCGTGCACAAGTTCGGGATACTAGGGTACCCCTACTCTAGTACACCGACACAATGCTGGTCTGTGAAGCTATTCACGTTGAAGACTATGACACGAGAAGACATTGAGTGAAGACTATGGAGCGCGAAGACTTAGTTGTTTTGTTGTTTCCTTTTCTTCTTTGTCGAGTCATAGGAACCACCGCACTGTTAAGTGAGGTCCAAGTGAACAAATTCAGAATGACTGATGCGAAGCTCAACCAAATCCTTTGTCTTTGAGTGAAGACAATGAGTGCAAATCTTATCCAGAGTCGGATAAGTCAGCTTTACTTGTAGCCCAAGTCAAGCTGTCGCGTGTGTTTTAAATCTGACTGTTGTGACACATGTCAGTTCCTTAGTGACCCAGGGTCATTTCAGACAAATCAGGTCGGGTTGCCCAGTGGCTATAAATAGCCCACCCTCTACACCATAAATTGGTGGCTGCTCAGAGTTAGTACATGGCTTTTGTCATTTGAGAGCAACCCACCGCTGAAGCTTTCGAGAGAGAATCCTTGCAAGGACAAATCCCAAACCACCCAGAGCCCAAAGAGTGTTTGGCATCACTGAAGTCTTTCTGTCCGCGTGATCTGAAGACTTGTTACACTTGAGGACTGTGAACCCTCCAGCCGGTTAGGCGTCGCGTTCTGAGCATCCAAGAGCCATTGCGGATTGCCAGTGAACGAAGTCTGTGAAGGTTTGGAAGTCTACCTTGATGACTTACCAGAGTGATTGGGCAGGGACTAGGTGTCCTTAGCTCAAGGGGAATAAGGTGAAGATGGCATCTTCTGAGTTGAATCTCAGCCTGCCTAACCAGACGTACAGTTGTCAGAGCAACTGGAACTGGTCGAACAAATCTTTGTCCTCCTAAAGCTACTGGTTCTATCTCTCACTTCTCTCTACTTACAGTTTGTCTTCATGAAGTCATTACTTGCTTGCATTATCTATTTGACTTCACTGTATGAGTACCTATTCTGATTGGCTTCATACTATCTTCCATCCTGATCTTTACTACCTAGCTGCTAATAGTCTTCATGCTTTCTCATCATTGAATACTTGACTATGGCTAGTCTAGTGTAGTCTACCTTCCGCTGCATACGAATAGTATTGTTTCTATTGTTTGTCTTCGAAACTCCCATGTTTTGAAGACTTTCATAAAAATTGCCTATTCACCCCCCCCCTCTAGTCGATAACTAGCCCTTTCAATTGGTATTAGAGGAAGGTACTCCCTTGTTCTGTGTGATTCGGTTTAACCACCTGGAGTTTCAGCTATGTCGACTGCAGGGATAATCAAAGCTCCGCTACGTGCCCCATCTACGATGGCACTGAATATCCCTACTGGAAGAATAGGATGCGCATGCATCTTAAAGCCATTGATGTCGATCTATGGTATGTCGTCAAGAACGGCGTTCCCAAGACTATTCAAGGTGTCACCCCTGCTGATGTCAAGAAGTTCATACAACTGGACTCTACTGCCAAGAACATCATCTGTGGTCATCTGACCAAAGGACAATATGGCCGTGTGAGTGCTCTGGAAACATCGAAGCTCGTCTAGGACTGGCTCTCTAAGGTCAATGAAGGCATCTCAAGTCAGCGAGATCAACGGATCAGTACTCTTTGCAACCTCTTCAACCGCTTCAAGAGACACGACAACGAGAATTTCCAGCTCACGTTTGATCGCCTCACTGATATCACAAATGAGATCCAAGCACTCGGCGCCTCTGAGATTATGAAGCATGAGATAGTGAAGACACTACTGAGATCTCTTGATAGCTCATTTGACACCTTAGCCCTGATGATAGAAGAACGCCCTGATTTCAAGTCTCTCGATCTGTCTGACATACTTGAGAGGCTCAACACACATGAGTACCAGCTATCTGAGAAACAAGATATCTATGGCCCCAACTATGGATGAACTCGCGCTTTGAAGGCAAAGGCTGTTGCTTCCTCATCTGAAGAAGAATCTGACTGCAGTTCTGGTGATCCTGAAGACATTGGAAATGAGCTTGCTATGCTTGTGAAGAAATTCCAGAAATTCACCAAGAAGAAAGGCTTCAGAAAGTCTTCACGCTCTAGCTTAAGGAATGATGAAGCTTCTTCCTACGACCACAAGAAGAGAACCTGTCACAAGTGCAAGAAACCTGGTCACTACATCTCTGAGTGTGCACAGTGGGACAATGAGAATAAGAAGAAGAAGAAGAGCAAATAATATGATTCTGATGACAAGAAGAAGAAGAAATCCTCAAAGTCTTCTTCCCAGTCTTCTTCAAGTCTTCATCACACAAGAAGGAGTCATCTTCTGAGGAAATGGTTTCAGAGGAGGAGTCAGCTTCTGAGGAGGCGGAGGTGGAGTCTGAGGAGGAGTCTGACTCTGGTGTTGCGAGTCTGGCTCTAGCTACAGCTTATGTTGCCAAGTCCATCTTCAACACCAAAGACAATGGCTCCGTCACCGACGCTGATGATAATGACAAGGACGACCCGCCTCCCAGCTACTGCCTCATGGCACGTGGTGCCAAGGTAAAATCACGCGATGCTTACTTTCAAACATCAAGTGAAGATGACTCTGATGGTGAATCCAAACATAGTTACAAAACACTTGCTAAAATTGCAACTGGACAACAGAAAGCAATGGAACATACTCAAAAACTGTTAGACAAAAGCGATGACCTGTTGGACACAGAAATGACCAAGTCTCAGTCCTTAATTGAAGACATTAAAAATATCCATGTTAAGTACCAGGAACTTGAAGGTCGACATGAATCGCTCTCAACTTCTCATGAAATGCTTTCCTATGATTATCTTCAGAGGTAGCAGGAACTTGAGAAATTGAGATCGGATTATGAAGATCTTCAAAAGGATAATGAGTCACTTCGCGCTCAACAGATCAGTCCTGCTCAGGAAGGATTTGAACCACCATGTCTAAAATGCATTGAGCATGATAACACTACCTCTGTTGTTGAATGCTCTACTGCTACTGCTATTGCAATATCTTCAACTGCTGAAGTGGTAACTAACCCCTCTACTGAGGATACCACTACTATTGCTGATGAGAATGCCAGGCTGAAGACACTGCTTGAGACAGGGATGTACAAAAGTCTCAAAGGACATCAGACATTATGTGATGTCCTCAAAAAGCAGATTCTGAACCGAAACCCTAGAAAAGAGGGTGTTGGGTTCGAGAGGAAAATGAATGTTGATGGGTCATACTGGAAGCCTGAGTAGTACCCCAAAACCACATGGGTTGCTGTAAAGGAACCTTCAGTAGATCCATCCACCTTGTCTGGTTTCACTTGTGCTAATCCCATTATCATTGATGAATCCTTTGATGCAAACTATAAACTGTTTAAGAATCAGAATGGTGAAGTGTTTGCTTCTGAGCATTCACCTCCTGCAAGGCTATTTACTAGGGCTCCAAAGTCGAAATTCTCAGATGCTGCACTTAGACTCATTGCTTCTAAGCCACCCCTGAAAATGTGGGTGGTTAAGAAAACTTAACTCTCTTTTGCAGGGAAAGGTCTCCAGCCGGAAATCAAAGGCGTAAAAAAAACTAATGCTGGGGACCTTAAACATCTTGTGGGGCACAAGATAAAATGCCCAAATGGTCTTACTATGTACTTCGTTCCAGGATTCCTTGACACTCATCCTATCTATCCTAACCAAGATCAGAATTTTCATGTTCCACTTGTTCGTCAAATGTTTATGCTTCACAACTCACTTGGTGAAGCCTATCCCCCAAACTGCACTATAGGCTATGACACCTCGTACTTCAGAATGGATTATGGACAGTGGATGCACTAATCACATGACTGGTGATCGAAGTCTTCTGATGGATTCAACATGACGTCCATCAGACAAAAGTCACATCACGTTTGCTGACACTGGTAAAAGCAAGGTATTGGTTCTAGGTAGAGTTGCAATATCAAGGGAGCAGCACATGGATAAAGTGATGCTTGTTGAATCCCTTGGTTTCAACTTAATGTCTGTCTCAATGCTTTGTGACTTAAACATGATTGTGCTATTTGGAAAATATCGATGCCTTGTACTAATGGAATCTGACAAGTCTCTAGTCTTTGAAGGGTATCGGAAAGATGATCTATAGATGGTAGATTTCTCAGCAGGACCATAGATGGCCGTATGTCTTCTAGCAAAGGCTTCAGAACGCTAGCTTTGGCATCAAAGGCTAGGACATGCTGGCATGAAGAACTTGCACACTCTTGCAAAGAAGAAGCATGTCATGGGCATCGAAGGCGTCAAGTTCAAGAAGGACCATCTGTGTGGCGCCTGCGAAGCTGGAAAGATGACCATGGCCAAGCATCCCTCGAAGACAATCATGACTACATCTCAACCCTTCGAGCTGCTCCACATGGACTTATTCGGCCCTACTCACTACTCTACTCTCACTGCTACTGCCTACCTCTATGGCTTTGTCATTGTTGATGATTACTCTAGATATACTTGGGTGCATATAATCCTCTACAAGACTGAAGTGCAGGATGTCTTCAGATGGTTTGCCAATTGTGCCTTGATGAACTATGGCGTCAAGATCAAGCACATCAGAAGAGACAATGGCACTGAGTTCAAGAACACCGGCCTCAACCTCTATCTAGATACTCTGGGTATCACTAATGAGTTCTCTGCTCCCTATACACCACAGCAGAATGGCATCGCAGAGTGCAAGAACAGAACTCTTAATGAGATGGCCCGAACGATGCTTGATGAGTACAAGACTCCATGGAAGTTCTGGCTTGAAGCCATTGATACTGCATGCCATGTCATCAATCGTGTTTATCTTCACAAGCTTCTAAAGAAAACATCCTATGAGCTCCTAACTGGTAAGAAGCCAAATGTAAGCTACTTCAGAGTATTTGGTGCTGTGCTAGATCAAGGATCCACATCACACTTCAAAATTTGCACCGAAAGCACATGAAGGTTTTATGCTTGGTTACGGAAAGGATTCGCACTCCTACAAAGTCTTCAACCTCTTTCACTATAAAGTGGTTGAAACTGTAGATGTGCGGTTCGATGAGACTAACGGCTCGCAAAGAGAGCACTTGCCAAATGTGCTAGATGAAGTACCTCCAAGTGAATCTATCAAGCAGATGGGAATTGGAGATATCATACCTTCTGAGCATCAAACTGAAGAGGAGCTTATCATTTCTGCACCTAATCAACCTGAAGACAATGCTCAGCCTGAAGACAATCCCCCAAATAATGACATTGATCAGCAAGAGAAAAACCTTTGTCCTGTTCATCCTCGTGTTGCAAATGAAGTTTAGATTGAGAAAGATAATTGACGGCTTGAATGCACCTGGTCCACTCACTCGTTCAAAAGCAACTCAACGAGCAACACAGCTAACCAATTTATTTGGGCACTTTGCATTCATCTCAATCTCTGAACCCAAGAAAGTTGATGAAGCCTTCATGGAACCTGAATGGATTCAAGCTATGGAAGAAGAGCTTCAACAGCTCGAGCTGAATAATGCGGGGGAATTGGTCAAGCATCATGATCCTCGGATGCACAATATCATTGGCACCAAATGGATATATCGCAACAAGCAAGATGATCATGGTCAAGTGGTCAGAAACAAGGCTCGTCTCGTTGCACAAGGTTACACTCAAGTGGAAGGAATTGACTTTGATGAAACATTTGCTCGGTGGCAAGGCTTGCCATTCGCATACTGCTAGCCTATGCAAATCATCACAACATCCTTCTGTATCAAATGGATGTGAAGAGTGCTTTTCTCAATGGAAAGATAGAAGAATAAGTATATGTCAGACAACCTCCTGGCTTTGAAGATCCAAAACATCCTGATTAGGTATACAAGCTCAACAAGGCACTGTATGGCCTCAAACAAGCCCCTCGTTCTTGGTATGATATACTCAAAGACTTCCTGAAGAGCAAAGGCTTCAAACCTGGTTCACTAGATCCTACACTCTTCACGAAGACATATGATGGTGAACTGTTTGTGTGCCAAATCTATGTGGATGACATTATCTTTGGCTGCACCAACAAGAAATATAGTGATGAGTTTGGTCACATGATGCAAGAGCAATATCAGATATCCATGATGGGCGAGCTGAAGTTCTTTCTGGTTCTCCAAATTCATTAGCAACGAAATGGCATCTTCATCTCTCAAGAAAAATACCTCAAAGATTGCCTGAAGAAGTTTAGAATGCAAGACTGCAAAGGATACACGACGCCAATGCCAACCAAAAGTCATCTGGTCCCGACGACAATGGTAAAGAGTTCGATCAAAAGGTATACCGCTCCATGATTGGTTCTTTGCTTTATTTATGTGCATCTAGGCCAGATATAATGCTTAGTGTTTGCATGTGTGCCCGATTCCAAGCGGCACCAAAGGAATCGCATCACTTAGCTGTGAAGCGAATTCTTCGATATTTGGCTTACACCCCAACATTAGGATTATGGTATCCAAAGGGCTCAGAGTTTGATCTAGTTGGATTCTCAGATGCTGATTATGCTGGTGACAAGGTTGATCGCAAGTCCACATCAGGCACATGTCACTTTCTGGGACGATCTCTTGTCTGTTGGTCTTCAAAGAAGCAGAACTGTGTATCTCTCTCCACTGCTGAATCTGAATACATTGCTGCTGGATCTTGCTGTGCTCAGCTTCTCTGGATGAAGCAAACTCTCAAGGACTATGGTATCCATCTGAAGAATGTGCCTCTCTACTGCGACAATGAGAGTGCCATCAAGATTGCCAACAACCCAGTTCAGCACTCGAAGACAAAGCACATTGAAATTCGTCATCACTTTCTCAGAGATCATGTTATGAAGGAAGATATTGATATCATTCACGTCAAGACAGAAGAGCAGTTGGCTGATATCTTCACAAAGCCCTTGGATGAGAAAAGGTTTTGCAAGTTGCGGTGTGAGCTAAATATCTTGGAATCCTCAAATGTCCTGTGATTAGGCACACATCCTAACACTTATGCATTTTGATGACTTAGATGTGCAACACACGAAGTAATGTATATCTTCAATCAATGAAGACATACACTCTAAGTGTGAATACATTAATGCGGAATTTGACTTCGGAGCGCCACGATAATTGTGCGCTGTGTCTGGGTCTAATACTTCCTATAGGGTGGGTAACACCACCACCAAACTTTTGTTTGAAGTGTTTCTCTTGGCGTCATGTTTGCAAAGTCTTCATATTTGATTTATCTTCATCCCTGGCTTATATTCAAGTTTATCTTCATTCAGTTGATTTGGCCTTATACTAGTTATATACATATTGTGTTCTGTCCTCTACAGCATTCACTTATAGCTATGGCTTCTGTTGAATCTTTTGAACTAAGTGAATGTGATCGGACCCTAACCTATCTATGCTTCTACCTCAACTCTATCTGTCCAAAGCATACGCATTCTATTGAAAATTGTCGATTGTCTTCGTTGAACCTGTAAGCCGAAGTCAATCTGACAAACATTTATATCTGTTTTAATGTTATATCATTTCTGCCTGAAAACCGGAGAATTCAGAACGACCAACCCGACAATCCAGGCGTGCGTGGGAACATGGAACAACTTCCAAGGTGTTGCATGCTTGCCACGTGCCCTTCAGATGTGAACCACCAGGGGCACCTGCGTTATTGCGATGTGCCGTCTCTTTTCGTATAAATACCCGTCACATCTCGGTCAAAAAATTCTTCTTCCACCTCGCCACCTCTCAAAAACCCTAGCACCTCTGCTAGCTCTCGACGACACCGGCGACGAAGCGCTTAGCTGCCGCAACTTCTCTGACGCCGTCCTCACGCTGACCGCGGACCTCGTCCTCTCCACCGTCGCCGTAGGTGTCCTCCGTCGCCAAGTTAGGGCACAGAAGATCGAACTGCTCGGCCTCCAACTTCGCTCCGTCCAGCAGTTCTTCGTGTGGTAATTAAAATTCACTTTTACCGTCTTTTCGATCAGATAGATTCATCCTTCTTTACCAAAAGTGGTTTCTAGATCTCCAAAGTTGAATCTATCTCATTCTGCATCTCATACTATGCCTAGTCTATTCACTTATGCTTCTTTACAAGTTAGATTCCTCACTTGTACTTATTCTTGGATTCATAGAAATCTGGAAGCAACTCACATCAAATAAGTGAATGTCTTTGCGTTATGAGGTCAATGTCTTCAAACTGATTTATCTTCAAAATCTTCTGAGAAAGAATATGACCTCTCCCCTTCCCTCGCACCTCTAATGTTGTCACAGGTACATGTCCGTGGGAGAATACCTTGGTTCTCATAGTCTGTATTCATTTGCAGAACTCTTACAGAGTCACATTAATTCTCCTGAAGCCAGTTCTTGTGTAACTAGCTGTAGGAAGCCTTTGCAAGTTCTAAAGCCTTTCAAGTTAAGCTTCATGGCTTCTGAGAAGTCAGCAAGAAAGGGTGGCAGACAGCACCGTGCGAACACTTCCAAAGATTTGCCTCCAGATTTGCACGAGCTGTACAAAATAGACCCAGAGGAAACCTATACAGGACGCAAGAATCGAATCTAGTCGATTCGAAGATATTGGGCAGAGGAATGGTTCAAGTACCGTTTCGTCACCGAAGAGTATGCAGAGAAGAATGCCATCAAGGGACCCTGGGGAGATATTGTATACAAAAATCTTCAACCCCAGTCCTGTTCTGAAGCCATTCAACGAGAATTCTATCCGTGCATGGTTTGTGGACCGCAGCCAGAGAACGTTGACCCTTCTTCTCTGCTGTGGAGCTGTGAAGACCATCTGTGCAAGCGCAACTATCAGTTCGCCATAGACTCTGCTGCGAAGAACAAGAAGGCATTAGGACTTGACTTCAACCCTGGTCCTTCTTCACCTCGGGAAGATGGCACCCGTGAAGCCAATGAGAGCAGGATCGGCCCCTTCTACAACCTTGCAGGCCTCATCACACACATTGATGTCCAAGGTGCAAAAGTGGATCATTCTGATGCTGATGCTGACACTGATGATGCTCCAGCTCCTCCTCCTAAGCCGCAGAAGCAAAAGAAATCTAAGGCTTCAAAACCAACTGCTGCTCCAAAAGCTTCTCCAGTGAAGCCATTGGCAATTGCCCCTCCTGCTCCCAGTAACACCTCTGAAGATCTCTCTCGCATCTCCAAGAAGCGCGAGAAGCCACAGAAGAAAACTGTTCAGAGATCCAGTCAAGCATTGACACCAGCTGCCGTTCTGAGGAATGAATCTGAAGCCATTGATCTGTCTTCAGATGAGGAGTTTGGTAATGATGCTCTTGAGCAGCTGATAAAGAGAAATCAAGAGGGGAGATCTTCAATGATCTGCCCCTCTTCGATGTGAACATTTTGGACAATTTTATTGATGAGTGGTCGACAATCAAAATCTCAGTTTTGTTGATCTTCAACTCCCCATTGGCATCAACGTCGCCTTCCAAGGCGCAATTGCTCCTGAGCTGGCTCTGGCTCAGCGAATTGTTGAATTGAAGAACAAGATTGACTTTGAGAAAGAGAAGTTCAAGAAGCATGTGGCCAAGCTTAGTGTGGCTGGTGTTCAGAAATTCAAGCTGATGCTGAATGACCTCAAGGAGGCGTTTCGTAAGAAACGCGAAGAAGCCAAAGGTTCAAGAGAGCGCATGAAAAATCTTGTTGCCAAGTGTGTTCATGCTTACAACGAAGCGGAGAAGCGCAAGGCTCTTGGGCGTCCTGGCATTGACCCCAAGATGGCTGCCAAAAAGAAGAAGAAGTCTACTGTGGCCACAACTGAACCTCCAAGGCGGGAAGAACCTCACATTGTCTTCCTAGCCAACATGACAGGATCGAAGCCTAAGGTCCCCACAGTGGCTTCAGAACATAAGAAAACCAAGGCACCTGAAGCCGAAGCCAGAAAGCAAAAAATCAAGAGCACCGCTGATGATGCACCACCCCCCAAGAAGAGAAAAACCAAGAAGAGAGATCGGGCTGCTCCCAAAGAGCCCCTTGTTGTCGAGCCCATTGCTTTTGCTCATCCTGCGTCTGAAAATCAAGAGCGTTAGTTGATAGTTCATGAGTCTACTTCCATAGAGGCTCCTGAAGCTCAAGAAGTTCCAGTCGTTGACACCATCGAGACTGAAGACATTGGTCCTCAAGACAACGTAGAAGATGATGAAGTCCTTCCTCAAATTGAGCGCCCAACGGTATCATCGCCTGTTCTCACGAACAGTGAGATCATCAATATTGGTCGTCCCTTGACGCCAATCTCTCAAGATGCCTCATGGGCTGATCGCCCCCAACCAGCAACTCCTAGTCAACATTCACCGAGTACACCCCGTCCTCCACCAGCGCAAGTCACCAGTCCATTCGTGAATGATGATAATTACATGGAGACCACACCCTCGCCAAAGGCGTCACCCGTGTTTCAACGGCTTTGCAAAGGTCTAAGGCCATCTGTCTCCATGACTACCATCACAGAAGAAGACTCAAACCACTCCAGCTCAGTGGCACGTCAAGTGTTCCCTGAAGATAATCCTTCTATGATAGTTCCAGTGTCTGAAGCTAATGCTTTTGAAGACAATCCGGCTGCATCAGCCGATGAAAGACAAGGAGAAGAAGAGTGTGTTGCTACTCCCCCTACCACCCAAGATGTTGTTCTCGAGGAGAACGTGTCTGTGCCCGACCCTCCAGCTACTCTAGTGGAGGTTGAGAATCTTGAGGCGGCCACCAACAACACTACTGAAGCTAATGACGTTGTCATGGCTGAAGACAATGTGGCGCCTGCAATAAACACTGTGCATGAAGCCAATGATGCACCTGCCACTAATGTGCAGTCTGACGCCATTGCCAATGCCTCTGCTCCTGTCCCGCCTCCAAGGCCTCATACCATTGAGCAAGCATTCTATCAAGGCAAGCTGATCACAGTGAGATGGCCAATTCTGGTTCCTCCGCCTGCTCCCAGACCTCAATTTGATTATCATGTGGAGCACCGGCCACAGGTTCAGAAGCCAAAGCCCAGATTGCCACGGTTTCCAGGTACTGCATCAGCACCAGGCTCATTCAATGTCAACGGCTTCATTGCACACAACACCTTCTTGATAACGCCAAGAACCCATATTCCAAGCCAAGAATATCATCAGATCAATTCTGGAGTTATCAGCAGCGCAGCTACTACTCCTGCGTTCTATACAATCAAGAGCGCATATTTCCTCATATGCGTCTGGATTCTGAAGCCATTGCTGGCCTGCCCTGCTTAGAAGAAGCACTTGACTGTTTCCGAGAAGCAGGCCTGCTCCAGTTTGTTACTGATAAGGAGCATTGGAATGAAGAACTTCTGCTACAATTTTATGCAACTCTCCACATTCGCGGCTACAACAGGGATCCAACGACATGGGTCCTTGAGTGGATGACTGGCAATGTCCACCATGAAGCCAAATCCTTTGATCTCATTGAGCTTACCGGCCTGTCCACTCCAGGCAAACTGTATGAACCTGGTTGTCAGCTTCACCGTGATGCATTGAAGAGCATCTTTCAGAAGCCAGAGCCCAACATGAGCCAAATGCTAAGTATGATGAAGCCACTACCTCAGGATGCCGAATATCCCAAGGAATTCTTCGTTGAAGACCTAGAGTATCTGCCCCGCACCATCGATCACATCATTAGGCAAACTCTATGGCCCATCAAGGGGCATTCCTCCTCAGCAAAGCTTGAAGGTGCAATGAAGACTTTGGTCTTATTCTCAATGGCAAAAGCTTCAATGCTTAGGATTTCTTCATTCGCCAATTTGCTGCATCTGGCTCAGACATATTTGGTCTGAAATTTTATGCTCCTTGGATTATGCGTCTGATCAAGATTCACTCTGCCATTGACTATCAGCCCTCTGCACGCAACCATCTCGTATTTCTACCAGAGGTTGATATGTCCATTGAAGCCATTTACCCAAAGCCTACCAAGGAAGCACTATATCTTCAAAATGCAGATCATCAGAGCTTTTCCCAGCATGTTGAAGGTGTTCAGGTTGCTTCTCGTGTTTATCCTCTGGTCGGCAACACTCGCCGTGCACGCACTGAAGCCACAGAAAGCACTATTCCTCCAATGCCTCGGAAGTGATCTCGTGTGCTCAATGATCGAGAGCTTCTCGTGGCCTTGCATTAGAAACATGACAAGCATCATTATTGGATCAAGCGTCAAAGGCAAAGCCTCTTGGTGGATGTCAATCGCATTCACAACCTTGCCACCAAGAATGCCTTTGTCACTCATGAAACCTGTTCGGAGGTCCTGGAAGAGTCTGACCTTGCTAAGTGCTGAAGCTGATCTTCAAGACGATGGCTTCACTGAGAGATTCAAGTTCGACTCCACTCCTCCAAGGAATGTTGTATTGCGTCGAACCCCGTCTCTTGAAGATTCAGAGTACTCCTCCTCCGTAGCAACCGTAAATGCCAGAGTCCTTGATGACGCCGATGATGCTACTTCATCACCGCTACCTTCGTCATGTATCAACACTGCACCAAGTTCTTCTGCACCACCAAACCTCAACGACGACCCTGCTCCTCATGAGAACGAGTAATGACTATGTCTTCAAACCTTTTTGGTCCTTACTGACAAAAGGGGGAGAAGCATATGTTGATAGTCTTCAAGCGGGTCCATATGGGTGGTTGCTATGCTTTTGCCTAGTGTTTACAACTCTCGTTTCTTGATACATTTGGTTCTTTGAGTTGTAACACTTAAACTTGATGGTCGTCTGCTACTTTTTCTGCTATTCTGTGATGCGACGATAAATTCCGCATGTGTGATGATAAATCCCACATGAAGTCATTTCACAGACGTCCATTTTTCATTATGCATGTCATTATTCTTCTATATTTGTTCATGCATGATGTATTGTCTTCATATGGTGGAGAGGATCTCCACAAGTACAACCTGCCATGTGCATTTGCATTCCAACGCAAAACATTTATATGCACATCTTCAGGGGGAGCCTGTTTCCCACCTATGAAGACAATATCTTAATCCTTTACAATTTCACATACTTTTATCCCCGTTGAAAACTTCAACTAGTTTGTCATCAATCACCAAAAAGGGGGAGATTGTAAGTGCATATAGTGCCACCCCTAGTTGGTTTTGGAGTATTGACGACAAACCTGGTTGAGGGACTAATGTGTTTGTGAGAATTGCAGGATAACACAGGTAGTAGTCCCTCATTGATTCGGTTTACCTACCGGAGATGACCCCTAAAAATGTGTGAAGACATTGAAGACAATGGTGGTCTGTGAAGCCATTCACGTTGAAGACTATGACACGAGAAGACATTGAGTGAAGACTATGGAGCGCGAAGACTTAGTTGTTTCGTTGTTTCCTTTTCTTCTTTGTTGAGTCATAGGAACCACCGCACTGTTAAGTGGGGTCCAAGTGAACAAAGTCAGAGTGACTGAAGTGATGCTCAACCAAATCCTATGTCTTCGAGCGAAGACAATGAGAGCAAATCTTATCCAGAGTCGGACGAGTCAACTTTACTTGTAGCCCAAGTCAAGCTGCCGCGTGTGTTTGAAATCTGACCATTGTGACACGTGTCAGTTCCTTAGTGACCCAGGGTCATTTCGGACAAATCAGGTCAGGTTGCCCAGTGGCTATAAATAGCCCACCCCCTACACCATAAATTGGTGGCTGCTCAGAGTTAGTACACGGCTTTTGTCGTTTGAGAGCAACCCACCGCCGAAGCTTTCGAGAGAGAATCCTTGCGAGGACAAATCCCAAACGACCTAGATCCCAAAGAGTGTTTGTCATCACTGAAGTCTTTCTGTCCGCGTGATCTGAAGACTTGTTACACTTGAGGACTGTGAATCCTCCAGCCGGTTAGGCGTCGCGTTCTGAGCATCCAAGAGCCATTGTGGATTGCCGGTGAACGAAGTCTGTGAAGGTTTGGAAGTCTACCTTGAAGACTTACCAGAGTGATTGGGCGGGGACTAGGTGTCCTTAGCTCAAGGGGAATAAGGTGAAGACGCGGTCTTCTGAGTTGAATCTCAGCCTCCCTAACCAGACGTACAGTTGTCACAGCAACTGGAACTGGTCGAACAAATCCATGTCCTCCTGAAGCTACTGGTTCTATCTCTCACTTCTCTCTACTTACTGTTTGTCTTCGTGAAGTCATTGCCTGCTTGCATTATCTGTTTGACTTCACTGTGTGACTACCTGTTCTGATTGGCTTCATACTATCTTCCATCCTGATCTTTACTACCTAGCTGCTATTAGTCTTCGTGCTTTCACTTCATTGAATACTTGACTATGGCTTGTCTAGTGTAGTCTACCTTCCGCTGCATACAAATAGTATTGTTTCTATTATTTGTCTTCGAAACTCCCATGTTTTGAAGACTTTCATAAAAATCGCCTATTCACCCCCCTCTAGTCGATAACTAGCCCTTTCACCCCATGGCCGGCTGTGCTGCCGGGCAGGCCTCAGCGCCCCCTACTACTCCCACCGCTGGCCAGGGCATCCCTCTACTCACCCACACCCCCCGTTATTCTGCGGCGACGGCAGCCTCACACCGCAGCCGAACCGGTGAACCCTCGTACTCCTCTCCGCGCGGGCTTCCATTACCTAGGCGTGGCGTGGCATCCGCATCGTCCCTTTCCTAGCCTCGCCGTCGTCCACCGCCATGGTGCTCTAGGCGTGGCGTGGTCAATGTGGTCAACGACCGACTTCCATCGGAAGAGTACTATATGTGGAGAGGCTGACAGCTGGGTCCAAGGCAGCCGCAAGGAAGTGCCTCCTTATTACGCAGAAAATAATTATTCCTCCACCCGACAGCAGGGACCCACCGGACGGGCCATTAGTATTTCACGAAAAAATGTTTCCCCCTGACTGTTGGGACCCATCGGACGGGCCACTGTATTTCGTGAAAAAATGTTCCCCCCGCTGTCAGCTCAGACCCACCGAAAGTGCCTCCTTATTATGCACAAAAAAAATGAATACCCCCTGCTAGCTGAGACCCACCTTGGTGGGAGGCTGACTTGTGGGCCTACTAAGTTGATTGGGACGGAGGCCTTTGTCAACTCTAGTCAATATATGAACGATTCTAGCTCCAGTGACCGTACGATGTCCATCCAATGGCCGTAGTGCTTCTTCAACGTTTGGTCTTCTTGCTCCAGCCGCCCAAAGCATCGCCGGTCGTGCCGCATGCTCCTGCCGCCGTGGCCGGCTGTGATGCCATGGAGGCCTCACCGCCCCCTACTACTCCCACCACTGGCCAGGCCATCCCTCTACTCACCCACACCCCCTGTTATTCTGCGGCGACGGCACCCTCACACCACAGCCGAACGAGTGAACCCTCATACTCCTCTACGCGTGGGCATACACTGCCGCGTCTTCCCCGGCTCCGCGTCATCCCCTTCCTAGCCTCGCGGTCGTCCACCGCCCTGGTGCTCTCGGCACGGCGTGGTCAACATGGTCAAGGAACGACTTCCATCGAACATGGACTGTACATGGAGAGGCTGATAGCTGGTTCCACGGCCATAGCAAGGAAGTGCCTCCTTATTACGCGGAAAATAATGATTCCTCCACCTGACAGCAGGGACCCACCGGACGGGCCACCGCATTTTGCGAAAAAAACATTTCCCCCCTAACTGCTGGGACCCACCAGCTACATCTTCGCACGCAAGGAAGTGCATCCGGAAAAAAACGATTCACCCCACTGACTGCTGGGACCCACCAGCTACATCTTCGCACGCAAGGAATTGCCTGACATTCGGGACCCACCTGGTCGATGCGTACGTAGCATTGTAATTGTGGTTGCGAACGTGTACGTACATACTGGTCGATGTACAGGTGCGCACGTGTTGTAGTAGAGGCGCGCACGTGTCGTAGTAGAGGCGTGCACGTAGCATGTACACGTACGTACATCGGCCAGTGTGCAAGAAAGAAAATATGGCCACGTATGTGTACATATGGGCGGGGTCTCAAACGCCTACTCGTGCATAAGTACGGCCAGGGCTCGTGTACATGGCTGGGTTAGAAAAGAGAAACAACGTCGTCATCGTGTTCATGGGGAGCCAACCGGCTGGGTCAGAACGGAATGCGTCGTCGTGTTCATCGGGAGGGCTTGGACGGAACAGGCGATGGAAATGAGGCCTAGCATACCGCAAAACGGAGGAAACGGCCTTGTGTTCGACCGGCCACGTTCGAAATGGGATCCTGTTCATCGGGAGGGGTCTGGCATACCGCAAAACGGAGGAAACGGACCTCCTACGGTCGAAACGGGTGTCCTGTTTATTGGGACTGCTATGCGGGACTTATCCCCAAATTTTCCTCCCCCGCCCCGGCCATCTTCTCTTCTTCCCCTCACTACTCCCCGCTGCCTCGCTCTTCCGCCGCCGCCACATTGCCGTCGCCACCGCATCGCCACTGTCGTCCTCGGTATGCCCTACTCCTCCCACCGCACCCTCGTCCGTCCTCCTTCGGCCGCCCCCTCCTCTCTCCTCCTCCTCCGGCCTCCCCCTCCTCCCTCCTCCTCCGGTCGCCCCCTTGTCCACCGCCGTCCTCCCCCACCTCCTCTCTCCTCCCTCCTCCTCCCTCCTTCCTCCCCCTCCTCATCTCTCCTCCCTCCCCCCACTACCCCCTGCTCTCTGCTCCCTCCCTCATCTCTCCTCACTCTGTTCTTGTATAGAGTACAATCTTTTAGTAAATTAGTAAAAATTCAAACTTGCTAGGTTAACAAGGTTGGCTAGCTAGGTTAACTAGTTTAATTAGGTTAATTATCTAGGTTCACTAACTAGGTTATTTATAGTAAGTGCTTAATACAACTAGTTTATTTATAGCAAGTGCTCAATATAACTAGTTTATTTATAGTAAGTGCTTAATAGAATTAGTTATTTATAGTAAGTGCTTAATATAACTAGTTTATTTATAGTAAGTGCTTAATAGAATTAGTTTATTTATAGTAAGTGGTTAATATATTTTGTTTATATTTTGTTTATGCAGAAATCAAGTTTGCCCCTGCCTCATCCCCGCAGTTGTCCCCATCGTCGACCCCTTAAGACCTCTAGGTGAGAATAGCCAAATGATAATGTGTTGTAAATGTCGATGATGAAAATGCTAGTGTTATATAGTTTCCATGTCATTCATGGTGATGATGATGCATTCTGAATATAGAGGATGTCTTGGTGTTCTTGTTTGCAATGTGCCTCCGAGTGGCCTATGTTTTGCCGGAATGTTGATTCGTTTCCGTACCGGCAAATTTCAGGCGCTTGATATGTCTTGTCTTTAGCAATCCGAAATTTTTCATGAATTTTAGCATGACTTGTGATACAATGTAGGGCATATCGAGTGCTTGTGATTTTCATATTCAGTAATAGTGATCTGTGTGTTGAGTTTCCTGGTAGTTGCCTTCGATCGATTTTTAATTAATGTTTCAACTATGAACATAGAAAATGTGTGACGATGAAAAGGAATTTGATATGTGCGAATACTGCGAAGACGAGCGCGGCCTGTGCGACAGGCCTCACCTAGTTGGTGGTAGGCGCTTCAGCATCAAGCTGGATGACACCTTGGAAGTGCATACAGTAAGTCACAATGACAAGTCTTTTTTTCGTAATTAATCATGTCTTCTGCTTCTTTTGCTTCAACTTATAATTTAATTTTTTTACTATTCTACTAGTGTATCCCCTACCATGCAAGAATATATGTCTTGGATAAGGTTGGTTTCAGTACTATGGAAACTATGGAGGTAAAAAAAGTGAACTTGAGTACCGAGCATGGTTATACTTTCCCGCAAAATTATACAATACAGAAACCTACACCCATTTTGAATGCAAACAATGGAGAGCACTATGCAAGGCTTATGCATTTGAGCCTGATATGCTTATCACCTTTGATATTCGTCTGGAAGATGATATTGAAGATAATATCAACATCTAGGTCGATGTGAAGATGCCTCCAGTTCTACCATTATGTGAGTTTATCAACCATATTTATGTCTTGGATATTGTTTATTCAGAAATAGTTGACAACTAATTTCTATTGACAGCTTATTTCCATTCAAGAAAACATGTCTGGCGCTTGGTAGATATGACCTACTATTGTCCCGGGGCTGAACTAAACTGCGAGGAGATAAGTCATTATGGTTCATGGCTTGAAGATCTTCATACTATCAAGATAAATTACTTTCCTAAACTTGGAAATATTAGTACTCAAAACGTGCGACCAATAGTGTTCGTACGGAACTACGGTCACATCTATTTAGGAAAGATGGTAAGATTTTTACTATTTGTCCTCAGTGCATCTTTTGCATACATTATTGTTTAAGCTAAACTTCATTGCTAAGTATGTTACTACGATGTTCTTCAACAGGGACTCCCGATGATAGTAGTGCCTCAGTGGATCGAGGCTAAAGGTCGCATGTGCATGGTTAGCATACGGCCAAGACATCCTACATTGCACATGAGTGCATTCAGGATTTCTAGAAGCGAGCAAGTCTTAATAGTCAAAGACCGGAATAAAATTGTGAAGGATCGCAAAGAACTACTAGGTGGTAGCAATCAGAAGCGCATCCCACAATTAGGAGATAGGTTCATCTGCATGCTTCAATATGATGAATCGGGAGCGCTCCACATGTTCTATGCTATTTTACCTGAGAGAGAGCAGTAGGAGTGATTAGCTGGCTAGAATGAGTGTAGGTGGTGATGATTATGATGATTATTATTAGCTAGTGTTGGTGGTGATTAGCTATGACTATGATGATTAAATAGTGTTGGTGGTAATAACTATGATGATTATTAGCTAGTGTTGTTGGTGATGATATGATGCAAGAGTTTTAATATTAATATGATGATGATGATGATGATGATGATGATGATGATGATGATGATGAGTATGTTATTATATCATTGGGTGAAAGAACTGCAGATTAGTCTTAACTGGATTGATCCTAAGTGATCAAGTCATGGATTATCGTGATAATCCATGACTTGGTCACTTAGGATCCATCCATTTGAAACTGATCCACGGTTCTTTCACCTAGTGATTTAGTAACTCATTATAATGTAAAACAATCTCTAAACTGCTACTGTATGAAAAATTGTATAAAGGTGTATGAATATGACCTAAAATTAAGAAGAAATCGAATACAGAATAATAGTAGTAGCGCGGGCAGAGAGAAGCGCTACTAGTAATTACCAGTAGCGGCTGTTGGCGCACGTGCTACTACTAAATAGATATAGGAGTAGTGCGTGCCAACAAGCGCTACTGCTAACCTTTAGCTGTAGCGTCGTATCAGTAGCGCGGCTACATGCGCTACTGATAGGCCAAAAACCCACGCTACTGCTAGGCTTTTCCCTAGTAGTGATGGCAGACCATGGGAAATCCCCTTCGATCATGAAGACGAGCTACGAGGTGCCACATCATATGGTCCTCCAACAACAAGACGGCGACAAGACGGTCGAGCAAGGGCCATCCCCTTCGACCACGGCAACGAGCGCGAACCTCTTCAACAACATGTAGACAGCGCCCATATTGGACTCATAGTCCGAGTCAAGCTACGAGATTGCACATGAGACCATCTCTTTGATCTCGGAGGAGAGTGATGTTTTGCCACATCCCACGACATTCACCTTTGCAGGCGTTATGGATGAGGAGGCTGTGTTGGAGAAGGTAGCATGCAATTTCAAAAAATTTCCTACGATCACGCAAGATCTATCTAGGAGATGCATAGCAACGAGAGGGGGAGAGTGTGTCCACGTACCCTCGTAGACCGAAAGCGGAAGCGTTAGTTAACGCAGTTGATGTAGTCGAACGTCTTCACGATCCAAGTACCGAATGTACGACACCTCCGTGTTCAGCACCCGTTCGGCTCGATCATGTCCAACGAACTCTTGATCCAGTAGAGGGTCGAGGGAGAGTTCTGTCAGCACAACGGTGTGGTGATGGTGTTCATGATGTGATCCGAGCACGGCTTCGCCTAAGCACTACGACGCTATGACCAGAGGAGTAAACTGTGGAGGGGGGCACTACACACGGCAAAGAGAACAATTGATGTGCCTTTGGGGTGCCCCTGCCCACGTATATAAATAAGGATAGGGAGGAGGCCAGCGGCCTACAGCGGGCGCGCTTAGGGGGAGTACAACTAGGATTACCAATCCTAGTTGGTCTCCCTTTCCTATTCCAAGAAGGGGAAAGAGGGAAGGAGAGGGAAAGACGGGTCCGCGCCCCCTCTCCCTTGTCCGTTTCGGACTCCCTTGGGAGGGGGGGGGGCCACGCCCCTCCCCCTTGTCCAATTAGGACTCCCTGGGAGGGCAGCCTACGGGCAGCCCTCTCCTACTACCTTATGGCCCATTAAGGCCCATAACTTCCCTGGGGGGTTCCGGTAACCCCTCGGTTCCCCGATAAACATCTGAAACGTCCCATAACCATTCTAGTGTCCGAATACCTTCGTCCAATATATCATTCTTTATGTCTCGACCATTTCAAGACTCCTCGTCATGTACATGATCTCATTCAGGACTCCGAACAAACTCCGGTCATCAAAAACACATAAGTCATAATACAAATCGTCATCGAACGTTAAGCGTGCGGACCCTACGGGTTCAAGAACTATGTAGACATGATCGACACACATCTCCGATCAATAACCAATAGCGGAACCTGGATTCTCATATTAGCTCCTACATATTCTACGAAGGTCTTTATCGGTCAAACCGCACAACAACATACATTGTTCCCTTTGTCATCGGTATGTTACTTGCCCGAGATTTGATCATCCGTATCTTCATACCTATTTCAATCTCATTACCGGCAAGTCTATTTACTCGTTCCGTAATGCATCATCTCGTAACTAACTCATTAGTCACATTGCTTGCAAGGCTTATAGTGAAGAGCATTACCGAGAGGGCCCAGAGATACCTCTCCGACACACGGAGTGACAAATCCTAATCTCGACCTATGCCAACCCAACAAACACCTTCGGAGACACCTGTAGAGCATCTTTATAATCACCCAATTACGTTGTGACGTTTGATAGCACACAAGGTGTTCCTTTGGTATTCTGGAGTTGCATAATCTCATAGTCAGAGGAACATGTATAAGTGATGAAGAAAGTAAAAACAATAAAACTTAATGATCATTATGCTAAGCTAACGGATGGGTCTTGTCCATCACATCATTCTCTAATGATGTGATCCCATTCATTAAATGACAACACATGTCTATGGTTAGGAAACATAACCATCTTTGATTAACGAGCTAGTCAAGTAGAGGCATACTAGGGACACTATGTTTTGTCTATGTATTCACACATGTACTAAATTTCCGGTTAAAACAATCTAGCATGAATAATAAAAATTTATCATGATATAAGGAAATGTAAAATAACAACTTTATTATTGCCTTTAGGGCATATTTCCTCCAGTCCCCCACTTTCACTAGAGTCAATAATCTGAATGTGATTAACACCCATAGTTCACATCACCATGTGACCAACAACCAAAGGGTTTACTAGAGTCAATAATCTAGTTCACATTGCTATGTGATTAGCACCCAAAGAGTACTATGGTGTGATCATGTTTTGCTCATGAGAGAAGTTTAGTCAATGGGTCTGCTACATTCAAAGCCGTATGTATTTTGCAAATTTTCTATGTCTACAGTGCTCTGCATGGAGCTACTCTAGCTAATTGCTCCCACTTTCAATAGGTATCCAGATTGAGACTCAGAGTCATCTGGATCGGTGTAAAAGCTTGTATCGATGTAACTCTTTAAGAGAAACTCTTTATCACTTGCATAACCGAGAAAGATTTCCTTAGTCCTCTAAGGATAATTTTGACCGTTGTCTAGTGATCTACTCCTGGATCACTATTGTACCCCCTTGCCAAACTCATTGGCAAGGCACACAATAGGTCTGGTACATAGCATGGCATACTTTATAGAACCTATGACTGAGGCATAGGTAATGACTTTCATTCTCACTCTATCTTCTGTCGTGGTCGGGCTTTGAGTCTTACTCAATTTTTACACCTTGTAATTCAGGCAAGAACTCCTTCTTTGACTGATCCATTTTGAGCTCTTTCAAAATCTTATGAAGATATGTACTAATTGAAAATCTTATCAAGCATCTTGATCTATCTCTATAGATCTTGATGCCCAATATGTAAGCAGCTTCACCGAGGTCTTTCTTTGAAAAAACTCCTTTCAAACACTCCTTTATGCTTTTCAGAAAATTCTACATCATTTTCGGTCAACAATATGTCATTCACATATACTTATCAGAAATTTTGTAGTGCTCCCACTCACTTTCTTGTAAATACAGGCTTCTCCGAAAGTCTATATAAAACTATATGCTCTGATCAACTCATCAAAGCGTATATTCCAACTCCGAGATGCTTGCACCAGTCCACAGATGGATCGCTAGAGCTCGCACACTTTGTTAGCACCTTTAGGATGGACAAAACCTTCTGGTTGCATCATATACAACACTTCTTTAATAAATCCATTAAGGAATGCAGTTTTTGACATCCATTTGCCAGATTTCATAAAATATGGCAATTGCTAACATGATTCAGACGGACTTAAGCATCGCTACGGTTGAGAAAATATCATTGTAGTCAACACCTTGAACTTGTCTAAAACCTTTTTGCGATTAGTCGAGCTTTGTAGATGGTAACACTTACCATCAGTGTCCGTCTTCCCTTTGAAGATCCATTTATTCTCAATGGCTTGCCGATCATCGGGCAAGTCCACCAAAGTCCACACTTTGTTCTCATACATGGATCATATCTCAGATTTCATGGCCTCAAGCCATCTGCCGCAATCTGGGCTCATCATAGCTTCTTCATAGTTCGTAGGTTCATCATGTTCAAGTAACATAACTTCCAGAATAGGATTACCATACCACTCTGGTGCCGATCGTGCTCTGGTTGACCTACGAGGTTCTGTAGCAACTTGATCTGAAGTTTCATGATCATTATCATTAGCTTCCTCTCTAGTTGGTGTAGGCATAACGGGAACGGATTTCTCGGATGAGCTACTTTCCAAATTGAGAGTAGGTACAATTACCTCATCAAGTTCTACTTTCCTCCCACTCACTTCTTTCGAGAGAAACTCCTTCCCTAGAAAGGTTATGTTCTTAGCAACAAAAAGCTTGCCTTCGGATTTGTGGTAGAAGGTTTACCCAATTGTTTCCTTAGGGTATCGTATGAATACACACTTCTCCGATTTGGGTTCGAGCTTATCAGGCTGAAGCCTTTTGACATAAGCATCTCATCCACAAACTTTAAGAAACAACATCTTAGGTTTGTCGCCAAACCACAGTTCACACGGTGTCGTCTCAACGGGCTTTTACAGTGCCCTGTTTAAAGTGAATGTAGTGTCTCTAATGCATAACCCCAAAACAATAGTGGTAAATCAGTAAGAGACATCATAGATCGCACCATATCCAATAAAGTAATGTTATGACGTTCGGACACACCATTACGCTATGGTGTTCCAGGTGGCGTGAGTTGCGAAAATACTCCACATTGTTTCAAATTAAGACAAAACTCGTAGCTCAAATATTCGCCTCCTCGATCATATCGTAGAAACCTTATTTTCTTGTTACGATGATTTTCCACTTCACTATAAAATTCTTTGAACTTTTCAAATGTTTCAGACATGTGTTTCATTAAGTAGATATACCCATATCTGCTCAAATCATCTGTGAAGGTCAGAAAATAATGATACCCGCCACGAGCATCAACACTCACTGGACCGCATACATCGGTATGTATTATTTCCAATAAGTCATTATCTCGTTCCATTGTTACGGAGAATGGAGTTTTAGTCATCTTGCCCATGAGGCATGGTTCGCAAGTATCAAATGATTCATAATCAAGTGATTCCAAAATCCCATCAGTATGGAGTTTCTTCATGCGCTTTACACCAATATGACCTAAACGACAATGCCACAAGTTTGTTGCACTATCATTATCAACTTTGCATCTTTTGGCATCAATATTATGAATATATGGATCACTACGATCGAGATTTAATAAACCATTAAATTGGGTGTATGACCATAGAAGGTTTTATTCATGTAAACAGAATAACAATTATTCTCTATCTTAAATGAATAACAATATTGCAAAACATGATCTAATCATATTCATGCTCAACGCAAACACCAAATAATATTTTTATTTAGGTTCAACACTAATCATGAAAGTATAGGGAGTGTGTGATGATGCTCATATCAATCTTGGAACCACTTCCAACACACATCATCACTTCACCCTCAACCAGTCTCTATTTATTGTGCAACTCCTATTTCGAGTTACTCATCTTAGCAACCGAATAGGTATCAAATACCCAGGGGCTACTACGAGCACTAGTAGGGTAAATATGAATAAAATTTATATTAAATATACCTTTGTTCACTTTGCCATCCTTCTTAACCGCCAAATATATGGGGTAGTTCCGCTTCCAGTGACCATTTCCTTTGCAGTAGAAGCACTCAGTTTTAGGCTTAGGTCCAGCTTTGGGCTTCTTCACGGGAGTGACAACTTTCTTGCCATTCTTCTTGAAGTTCCCTTTCTTTCCCTTTGCCATTTTCTTGAAACTAGTGGTCTTGTCTAATCATCAACACTTGATGCTTTTTCTTGATTTCCACCTTCGTCGATTCTAGCATCACAAAGAGCTCGGGATTCGCTTTCGTTATCCCTTGCATATTATAGTTCATCACGAAGTTCCAGTAACTTGGTGATGGTGACTAGAGAACTCTGTCAATCACTATCTTATCTGGAACATTAACTCCCACTTGATTCAAGCGATTGTAGTACCCAGACAATTTGAGCACATGCTCACTGCCTGAGCTATTCTCCTCCATCTTTTAGCTATAGAACTTGTTGGAGACTTCATATCTCTCAACTCGAGCATTTGCTTGAAATATTAACTTCAACTCCTGGAACATCTCATATGGTCCATTACGTTCAAAATGTCTTTGAAGTCCCGATCTTATGCCATAAATCATGGTGCACTAAACTATCAAGTAGTCATCATATTGAGCTAGCCAAACGTTCATAACATCTGCATCTGCTCCTGCAATAGTTTTCTCACCTAGCGGTGCATCAAGGCCATAATTCTTCTGTGCAGCAACAAGGATAAACCTCAGATCACGGACCCAGTTCGCATCATTGCTACTATCATCTTTCAACTTAGTTTTCTCTAGGAACATATCAAAAACATAGGGGAGCTACAACACGAGCTATTGATCTACAACATAATTTGCAAATACTATCAGGACTAAGTTCGTTATAATGATAAATTAAAGTTCAATTAATCATATTACTTAAGAACTCCCACTTAGATAGACATCCCTCTAGTCTTCTGAATGATACGTGATCCAAATCAACTAAACCATGTCCCATCATCATGTGAGATGGAGTAGTCTTCAATGGTGAACATCACTATGTTAATCATATCTACTATATGATTCACGTTTGACCTTTCAGTCTCTAGTGTTCCGAGGCCATATCTATATATGCTAGGCTCGTCAAGTTTAACCCGAGTATTTTGCGCGTGCAAAACTGGCTTGCACCCGTTGTATGTGAACATAGAGCTTATCACACCCGATCATCACGTGATGTATTGGCACGACGAACTATAGCAACAGTGCATACTCAGGGAGAACACTTATACCTTGAAATTTAGTGAGGGATCATCTTATAATGCTACCGCCATACTAAGCAAAATAAGATGCATAAAATATAAACATCACATGCAATCAAAATATGTGACATCATATGGCCATCATCATCTTGTGCCTTTGATCTCCATCTCCAAAGCACCATCATGATCTCCATCGTCATCGGCTTGACACCTTGATCTCCATCGTACCATCGTTGTTGTCTTGCTAACTATTGCTACTAGAGTATCGCTACCGATTAGTGATAAGTAAAGCAATTACATGGCAATTGCATTTCATATAATAAAGAGACAACCATATGGCTCCTTCTAATTGCCGATAACTCTATTACAAAACATGATCATCTCATACAAAAATTTATATCACATCATGTCTTGATCATATCACATCACAACAAGCCCTGCAGAAACAAGTTAGATGTCCTCTACTTTTTTGTTGCAAGTTTTACATGGCTGCTACGGGCTTCTAGCAGGAACCGTTCTTACCTACTCATCAAAACCACAACGATTTTTCATCAAGTGTGCTGTTTTAACCTTCAACGAGGACCGGCTATAGTCAAAATCGATTCAACTAAAGTTGGAGAAACAGACACCCTCCAGCCACCTGTGTGCAAAGCCCGTCGGTAGAACCAGTCTCATGAGCGTGGTCATGTAATGTCGGTCCGGGCTACTTTATCCAACAATACCGCCTAATCAAAGTAAGACGTTGGTGGTAAGCAGTATGACTATTATCGCCCACAACTCTTTGTGTTCTACTCGTTCAAGTCATCTACGCATAGACCTGGCTCGGATGCCACTGTTGGGGAACGTAGCATGCAATTTCAAAAACATTCCTATGATCACGCCAGATCTATCTAGGAGATGCATAGCAATGAGAGGGGGAGAGTGTGTCCACGTACCCTCGTAGACCGAAAGCGGAAGCGTTAGTTAACGCGGTTGATGTAGTCGAACGTCTTCATGATCCAACCGATCCAAGTACCAAACGTACAACACCTCCTTGTTCAGCACACGTTCAGCTCGATGACGTCCCTTGAACTCTTGATCCAGTAGAGGGTCGAGGGAGAGTTCCGTCAGCACGACGGCGTGGTGACGGTGTTGATGATGTGATCCATGCAGGGCTTCGCCTAAGCACTACGATGCTATGAGTAAACAGTGGAGGGGGCACCGCACACGGCAAAGAGAACAATTGATGTGCCTTTGGGGTGCCCCCTGCCCACGTATATAAAGGAGGAGAGGGAAGAGGCCGGCGGCCTAGAGGGGGCACGCCAAGGGGGAGTCCAACTAGGATTCCCAATCCTAGTTGGTCTCCCTTTCCTATTCCAAGAAGGGGAAAGAGGGAAGGAGAGGGAAAGACGGGTCCGCGCCCCCTCTCCCTTGTCCATTTCGGACTCCCTTGGGAGGGGGGGGCGCCACCCTGCGGGCTGCCCTCTCCTACTCCCTTATGGCCCATTAAGGCCCATTACTTCCCCGGGGGGTTCCGGTAACCCCTCGGTTCCCCGATAAATATCCTAAACGTCCTGAAACCATTCCAGTGTACGAATACCTTCGTCCGATATATCATTCTTTATGTCTCGACCATTTTGAGACTCCTCATCATGTCCGTGATCTCATTTGGGACTCCGAACAAACTTCGGTCATCAAAAACACATAACTCATAATGCAAATCATCATCGAACGTTAAGCGTGCGGACCCTACGGGTTCGAGAACTATGTAGACATGATCGCGACACATCTCCGATCAATAACCAATAGCGGAACCTGGATGCTCATATTGGCTCCTACATATTCTACGAAGATCTTTATCGGTCAAGCCGCACAGCAACATACGTTGTTCCCTTTGTCATCGGTATGTTACTTGCCCGAGATTTGATCGTCGGTATCTTCATACCTATTTCAATCTCATTATCGGCAAGTCTGTTTACTCGTTCCGTAATGCATCATCTCGTAACTAACTCATTAGTCACATTGCTTGCAAGGCTTATAGTGATGAGCATTACCAAGAGGTCCCAGAGATACCTCTCCGATACACGGAGTGACAAATCCTAGTCTCAACCTATGCCAACCCAACAAACACCTTCAGAGACACCTGTAGAGCATCTTTATAATCACCCAGTTATGTTGTGACGTTTGATAGCACACAAGGTGTTCCTCCGGTATTCGGGAGTTGCATAATATCATAGTTAGAGGAACATGTATAAGTCATGAAGAAAGCAATAGCAATAAAACTTAACGATCATTATATTAAGCTAAAGGATGGGTCTTGTCCATCACATCATTCTCTAATGATGTGATCCCATTCATCAGATGACAACACATGTCTATGGTTAGGAAACATAACCATCTTTGATTAACGAGCTAGTCAAGTAGAGGCATACTAGGGACACTATGTTTTGTCTATGTATTCACACATGTACTAAGTTTCCGGTTAATACAATTCTAGCATGAATAATAAAGATTTATCATGATATAAGGAAATATAGAATTTTTTGGGATATAACTATTGGTATGACCCACCCAAGAGGGGTCGGGTCATATTTGCAAATATTCTTGAAGCACAAGACCCAGGATATAGATGGCGGTTTAGTTAAAGGCCCAAGGCCCAGAGGCGACTTAAGGTCCGTAGTAATCAGCCGCCATGTATGCGTGACTTTTATTGTAAGGCAAGAATAATTAAGAGACCGAGCCGAACACTGTTTATGTGTCGGCCGGGACTCTGTAGAGCCGCTGGGCGTCAACCTCTATATATAAAGGGATGACCAGGCGGCGGTTCAGGGCAAGTAACATCAACTCGAGAGCTAGGTCAAGCGATTCGCTCCCTGGTTATCGATATATAAGAAATCCCACTCAAAACTGGATCATAGGCTTTTACCTTCATCGTAAGGGGCCGAACCAGTATAAACCTCGTGTCCTTTGTCCAGATTAACCCCTTCAAGCTTACTAGTAGCGATGGCTCCACGACTAAGTCCTTTCACTAGGACATCTGCCGTGACAATTCCATGACAATTGGCACCCACCGTGGGGCCAGCACACGGTGGATTTGAGTTCTTGAAGGGCAGCGTCGAAGGGCTCAAAGGATACGCTGTGAGCCGGATGACCAAGAGTCATCGCGACAAGCTCTACATCGACGACGCAGGTTGGGGCCCCGACGCCGGCTTAATTGAGTACGGGTACCAGGTCCCCTTTCGCAGAATTCACGTCTTCATCGGCAAGATCGGCGAGCCGGGCCCTGAGCCGGACATTTGCACCGACCTCGTTGAGACGGCTTAGCGTGCGAGACCCGCCCGGGCTCCGCCTGCCGTGAAGGTGCCTTCGTGGGATGCATCCATGAAGGGCTCTCTGAAGGATCTACATATGGCGGTGAGACGGCCATCTACTCTGATGGCGGGTCATCCACAAGTGAGACAGATTTGTTGTATCAGCTGCAAGATGGCGGGCTTGGGGGCTATTCAGATGGCAGCAGTATTCCGGATTGCTTCGAGCCGCCGAGCAGGGTCGGGATCTTCATGGATGGCACACAACCTATCCAAGACTCCACAACTGTGGCAGCCATGACCTCTGGGTCAGCAGCAGCCAGGGTAGGAGGCCCTATGCGCTCGCTGGCTCAGGTGTTGATGGATCTCACAGATAAGCTGACCGCTCTGTTAACGGCCATGGTCAACCCGGCAGATCAAGCTCGTCATGATGCGGAGGTGGCACAATTAAAATTGGATATGGTGCAGGCTAAGGAAGACCTAGCAGCAGAAGATGTCAGGATAACCGCAGAACGGGCAGCTCTGGATGTTCAGGCTCAGCGGATTCAGGCACAGACTTTCTGGCTCACGCAAGATCAGAACGCGTCTAATGAGGTCATGATGAGAAGACATTAGAAGACTCAGTCTCGAATCCCCCCAGTTTATGATCCTCGAAACCTTTTTCACACACCTGGGGCAGGGCCCAGTAACCCGTCGTGGCTCTCCCCGCGTACGTGGGAAAACCGTGTTACAACACCTGGGGGCGGCGCGTCGGTTCAATCGCAGGTGATGGGACCTCCCCGCGTAAACACGGCTCCACCTAAGTATGTACCAACACCTCCGGGTCACTATTCTAACCCGTTGGAGAACATGATAGCGGCGGTGGCACGGCTGGCGGCTCTTCCAGTTGATGGCGACTCTCCGGCGGCGGTTGAAACCCGCTGGGTGAGAGAGCTTCTTCAGATGGCCTTAGCCCAATAGGAGGCGTACTCATACAGCCCGGACAGGATCCATTCAACTCCTCCGCCAAGCCGAAGCCCGAGTTATAGCAGGCGCATGGATTCAGTGGCCGTTTCAAGCAACATCCAGCGCCGTAACTAGCAAGGTGGGCATGACCCGGCGCGCCATGAGGCCTTTAACTTGGTAGATCAAGATAGAATACGTCAAGAGGCTAAACGAGCGGTGGCTCAGCAGGCAGCTGAGCAGGCGGCTCAGCTGATGTCTTACCAGTCGTATCCGGTTTATCCAACGACTTCTATCGAGGCAGGTGTGGCCACTAGGACCAGAGGAGTCCCATGTCTAGTGGTGGCTCTATGTAATGAGCGTTTTCCCAAGGATTTTAAGGGACCTAGGAAGGTGCCGAACTACACGGCCGACTTACAGCCCGGGGCATGGATCAAAAGTTACAAGATGGCTATGGAGTTACTGGAGGTCAGTGATGTTGCAATGGCCAAGTACTTTACCATGATGTTGGATGGGACCGCCCGCACTTCGTTGAAAGGCCTGCCACCTAATTCAATCAGTTCATGGGAAGAGCTAAAGGCCCGTTCATTCAGAACTTCAAGGATATGTGCAAGCAACCCATGTCAATTGTGGATTTGACGAATTGCAAGCAAGAGGAGGGCGAGTCTACAACCCATTGGGTGCGCCGAGTTAAAGCCATAATACATTCATCTGATAAGATGGATGTCGGCTCTGCAGTCTTAATGTTGGAGAAAAATTGCTGTTTTTTACCTCTAAAACAAAAGCTGGGGTGGCTCAAGCGCGATTGTAATGATATGGGCACGCTGATGGCGGCTCTGGTCAAGTACGCCAACTCTGATAGTACCAAGGATCCCAAGTCTGATGATGACAAGACAGTGAAGGGAAAGAAGAATGGCAACGGCAAGGGCCCTCAGCATAGCCCGGCAAATCAAGGAGGTAATAAACGTAAGGCTGACAGTAGTTTGGATTGTGTGGCTAACACTAGTGCGCAGGGTAACAACCAACGACGCAAGGGGAGGCCACCTCCCCGGTCTGGCGGGTCAGGCCCCACACTTGAGCAATTATTGAACGAGCCCTGTCCGAGACACGACAGCCATTAGAAGTCGGCTACCCATCTATGGAAGGACTGTACGATCATGAAGGCTTTCAAAAATTCCAACATGTTTGATGGTAACAATGGGCAAGGCGGCGGCTCAGGCAGCAGCAGTTTTCATGGCCCGGGCGGCGGTTCAAACCCCAATTTTCAAAATTCTCAAGGCGGTCAAAGTGGATATAACCAACAATCTGGCCAGGGTGGTCAGCAATAGCAGCAAGGTGGATACCCGAGCAATCCAAAGCAGCTGAATAGTGGGCAATATCATGTGTTTACCACTAGTTTATGCAAACGAGACCAGAAGCTTCATAAGAGGGCTGTGAATGCTGTTGAGCCGGTAGCTCCTTGTTATTTGAGATGGTCTGAGCAGCCTATTCTATGAAGTAGGGAGGATCACCCTCCCCGGGTTGATAATCTGGGTCACTTAGCCTTGGTGGTGGCCCCTCAGGTGGGTGGATATAAATTCACCAAGGTACTCATGGATGGAGGCAGCAGCAATATCCTCTATTATGAGACCTTCCGTCGCATGGGGCTAACTGATAAGAGCCTTAAGCAGTCCAACACTGTCTTCCATGGAGTCGTGCCCAGTAAATCGGCGTATCTCGTTGGTAGATCGAATTGGAGGTAGCCTTTGGGGATGAATATGACTCCAGGGCCGAGAAATTGACGTTTGAAGTAGTCAAGATCAAGAGCCCATATCATGCTCTGTTTGGGCGGCCGGCTTATGCCAAATTCATGGCACGGCCATGTTATGTGTATTTGCAGCTCAAGATGACGGGTCATAAGGGAACCATTATGGTGCATGGGAGCTGGAAGGTAGCCTTGGAATGTGAAGAAGGTGACGCAACTTATGCTGAGTCAATCTGTGCAATAGAACAGTTAAAATTCTACAAGGACAATGTTGACCCGGCGGATATGACGTCTTTAAAGAAGCCAGCCCCGGAACATGAGCTGGTCATGAAGTTTAAGTCGGACGATGATACTAAGCTTGTTGATTTTGTTCCAGGCGACTCATCCAAACAGTTCAGTATCAGTGTTAATTTGGATCCCAAATAGGAAAGTGCGCTCATCGAGTTCATCCGTGAGAACCGGGACATTTTTGCATGGAAACCTTCTAACATGACAGGTGTACCGAGAGAACTCGCTGAGCACACTCTTAATATTGATCCAAAGTTTAAGCCGGTCAAGCAGTTTCTTCGGCGGTTCAATGAGGAGAGGCGGAAGGCCATTGGTGAGGAGGTATCCCGGCTCTTAGCAGATGGGCTCATCATCGAAGTGTTTCATCCAGAGTGGTTGGCTAACCCAGTGCTTGTTCTTAAGAAAAATGACACTTGGCGTATGTGTGTGGATTACACGGATTTAAACAAGGCTTGTCCAGCTGATCCTTTTGCTCTCCCTCGTATTGATCAAATCATTGATGCTACGGCGGGTTGTGAGCGTTTGAGTTTTTTGAATGCTTACTCTGGTTATCATCAGATCAAGATGGCAATTAAGGACCAGGAGAAGATGGCTTTCATTACTTCGTTTGGAGCCTTCTACTATGTATCAATGCCTTTTGAGCTCAAGAGTGCCCAGGCGACTTACCAGCGATGTGTGCAGAATTGTCTTCATAATCAAATTGGGCACAATGTTCATGCTTATGTGGATGACATAGTGGTGAAATCCAGAGAGAAGGAGACCTTGATTGATGATATTAAGGAAACCTTTGACAATCTTTGGGTTTACAAGATGATGCTTAACCCAGCCAAGTGTGTTTTTGGTGTGCCTGCATGCAAGCTTTTGGGTTTTCTTGTTTCTAACAGGGGCATCGAGGCTAACTCGGAGAAGATCAAGGCCATCACCTCTCTGGCCAAACCAGCATGTATCAATGACGTTCTGCGTTTGGCGGGTCGTATCGCTGCTCTAAGCTGGTTCATAAGCCGGTTAGGTGAGAAGGCCATACACTGTATCAAATGATGAAGAAGACAGATAACTTCACCTGGAGTGATGCTGCCAACGCTGCTTTTGAAGATCTGAAGAGACAGCTGGCTGAGCCGCCAGTTCTTGCTGCTCCCATTGATAAGGAGCCCTTGTTATTATATGTGGCTGCTAACATGCGTGCCGTCAGCGTGGCCATCGTGGTGGAGCGCAAGGAGGCTGGCAAGGAACACCCGGTTCAACAGCTGGTTTACTACATCAGCGAGGTGCTTATTGAGTCCAAGCAACGATATCCGCATTGGCAGAAGCTCGTTTATGGGGTGTTCATGGCAAGCCGGAAGCTTAAGCAATACTTCTTGGGCCACCCCATCACTATGGTCAGTTCTGCTCCTTTGGGGGATATAATTCAAAACAGAGAGGCCACATGACGAGTCGCCAAGTGGGCCATTGAGCTTGGGCCTCATGGATAAAAGTATGTGCCACACACAACTATTAAATCTCAAGTACTAGTGGATTTTATCAACGATTGGACAGAGCTGCAGATGCCTGAAGAAAAGCCGGACAACACATATTGGACAATTCATTTTGATGGGTCCAGACAATTGGAGGGCTCGGGGGCCAGAGTTGTTTTGACTTCCCCTCGAGGTGACAAATTTTGTTATGTGCTACGGTTGATGTTTCCCTGTACTAAAAATGCAGCGGAGTATGAAGCCTTACTCCATGGTCTCCGGATGGCTAAGGAGATGAGCTTAAGCCGGGTAAGGTGTTTCGGTGACTCAGATCTGGTGGCTCAGCAGGTGTCAGGCAAGTGGGATTCTAAGGATCCTCTCATGACGGCTTATCGCCGTGAAGTCGATGCAATTGCGGCACTTCAAGGGTTATTAGGTGGAGCACATTGACTGCAGAAAGAACGAGGCGGCTGATGCTTTAAGCCGGCTGGGATCTCAGCGTAAGCCGGTGCCACCTAATACTTTATTTGATATTCTGCATAACCCTTTTGTCAGGCTACCCACAGAGGAAGACTTGGCTGTTCTTGACCCGAAAGCACAGTTGGTGGCGGCTCTTCATGTCATTCCAGATTGGACGGTGCCATATCTGGCTTACATGACTCGAGGCGAGTTGCCTGAGGATGAAACCTTGGCGAGGCAGATAACCCGGCGGTCTAAGTCTATGACGATTGTCAATGGCGAGTTGCATCATCGCAGTGTTACAGGGGTGTTTCAGCGTTGTGTCTCTCCTGTAGAAGGCCAAGAAGTTCTTTGTGAGATTCATGAAGGGGATTGTGGTCATCACGCCGGGTCAAAATCCCTCGTGGCTAAGGCTTTCCGTCATGGATTCTATTGGCTGACGGCTCATGCTGATGCAGAGGACTTGGTCAGTAAATGTGATGGTTGTCAGAAGTTCTCAAGACGGGCTCTTGTGCCGGCTCAAGAATTGAGGATGATTCCAATTACATGGCCATTTGCAGTCTGGGGGCTTGACATGGTTGGGCCTTTTAAAAGGTCCAAAGATAAGAAGGCCCACCTCTTGGTGGCGGTTGATAAATTTACAAAGTGGGTTGAGGCAGAGCTAGTCAGTAAGTGTGATGCAACTACGACAGTTCAATTCATAAAGAAGGTGATATTTCGTTTTGGCTTTCCACACAGCATTATAACTCACAATGGCACTAATCTGTCTAAAGGCTCCATGGAAGAATTTTGTCAACGTGAGCATATTAAGCTTGATGTTTCATCAGTGGCTCACCCCCAATCCAACGGTCAAGCCGAGAGAGCCAATCAGGAGATCTTGAAGGGCATCAAGCCCCGGATTATGGTCCCTTTGCAGCGGACGCCGGGTTGCTGGGTTGAGGAGTTACCCTCTGTGTTATGGATCATTAACACTACTCCTAACAGATCTACGGGTTATACACCTTTCTTCATGGTCTACAGAGCTGAGGCACTTCTCGCCTCGCGTGGCGGCTTATGTTGAAGCGGACAATGAATAGGCGCATCAGAATGCTCTTGACCTGTTAGATGAACAGCGGGACTTGGCAACAGCTCGTTCGGCGATTTACCAACAAGACTTGCGCCGATATCACAGCCGTCGGCTTATGTCCAGAGCCTTTCAGGAAGGTGATTTGGTGCTCCGGTTCATCCAGGATCAAACTGATGCGCACAAGCTATCCCCACCTTGGGAAGGGCCCTTTGTGGTCAGCAAGAACTTCAACAACGGGTCATATTACCTTATCGATGTTCGAGAGCACAAAGACTCACGTAAGTCGGAGGAAGAGACCCGCCGGCCGTGGAATATCGCTCATCTTTGGCCCTACTACACTTGAGCCATAGGCTCTCCTGATGTACATATTTTGACAATGTATATATTATGATAAATAATAAATAAGGACCTCTGTCCTTTTTTCCTTCCCCCAAGGTAAATTTGTCATTGTTATTGTCATTATTTTCTCACATGATCACTTGGGGGCTGATCACATTTGATCCGGCTTAACCCGCTTGATCTGGCTTACGATCGTATTCGAATCTAGCCGTTAAAAGTTATGGTCACTAGGGGGATTCCTGTTCAAACATAGGTCGTATTCGAACCAAAGAGAACACAGCTGTCGGTACCCTTTTGATTGGCACACTGCCGAGCTCACTAGGGGGCTTCTTGATCGTATTCGAATCATAGCTTAACCCCTTTTGGGAACCAAGTTTGATCGTATTCGAATCAGAGTCGTTAAAAAACTCTCAAGGTCACAAGGGGGCTTCCTATTCAAACATAGGTCGTATTCGAACCAAAGAGAACACAACTATCGGTACCCTCTTGATCGGCGCAATGCCAAAGCCACTGGGGGCTACATGATCGTATTCAAATCCTAGCTTAAGCCCTCTGGAACGGTTTACTGATGGTATTCGAATCAGCAGCCTTGAAATTTTTTATATTCTATTTCGGTTTAAGTTTTCTTTGGAAACACCCTTTATTTGACTTGAGACTTTTTCTGAGGTTTACAAGTTTAAGTATGGTTGCTTTTGACCCGGCTCAATATCGACTGATGAGTCGCCAGTACATAAGCATCATTATACCTTTGAAATTTTGGGTGTCCAAAGACAGGGTTATCACCGTTACCGATCGGGTCGTATAAGACGGCGGTGCAAATTTAAGAAGTCATAGGTAGAAGATCATAGTTGTGTTTTTTACAACAAGCTAATCTATGACTCTTTTTAAGTCCTCTTGACCCGCCTGGTGGTAAGCTGCCAAGGGATTTTGCAGTCTGTTTTTATATGCAGGACAGTTTAAAAAGTCTGATCAAGCATACAGTAAGCATATGAAAAGTAACACGGATGGATATAACACGGCGGTTTAATGGCGTTAAGAATTAAAATGTGCACGATGGCACGGCCAAAATAAAGTTATTTCTATCCTATTACAGGACTCCATGAGTCCAAATAATTCACATTGTTTTTTAAGTACATCCCAGATATGAGCCGCCACGGCAAGTTCACATTCATGATTGGCCTGAAGCGTCCGGGTTAGCCCTCTCCGCGTCTTTGCCCTGCTCCCTTTCCTGGAAGGTTGACGATGACCAGTCAATGTTGTTCAAAGCTTCAAATTCAGCTTCAGCATGAACAAGGCCGGCCGGGTCAACTTCAGGAGCGACGGTGTGCTTACGGAGTGGGGGGATCAGGCTGGTCACTTCATAATGAGGCGTTGGAATTCTCCGGTTTTCTTCATCATAACCCTCCTGGTATTTGGTAAGATCTACTTCATTCACTATAAGTGTAGCCATGGGGTGTATCTCCTTTACGCAGGCAGTGAAGTCGTTTTCTTCAAACGGGGTGCCATCCTCCTTTAAGCTTGGGTAGCCAGTGGCAATGCCGGCCGGGTCTAGCTCTGGTAGCCAAGCCTTGGCCCGTATTAAAGCATTTACCTCTCCGGCTCTTGGAGCTGGCCGCCTTAGTTCATTGAACCGTTGAGGGAACACGGAAAGCTTCTTCAAGACCTCTACCAGGAGGGTTGGCACTTCATTTGACAAAGCCACCGTAGCTAACGCACATTGAAACCCGGTGTACATTTGCTCCACCAAAGTGTACACCGCCTTCAATTTGATCAGCGTGTCTTGGTTCAAGTTTGAGCTTCTGGGGCCTGCATAAACATGATCAGATGAGTTAATTCCAGTTTTATGATCAACTGAAAGGTTTAGATATTTAAACACTTGCAGGACGACTTACCAAAGATCGCTGGGACCATTTGAGAGACATGGCGCTTCAAACCTGTTAATTCACCAGTGACTTCTTCCAGAGCCGCCTCTGCTTTTTCAGCTCGGTTAATCAGTGCGGTCTTTTCATCAGCCAGGCTTTCTTTTCAGCTTCAAATTCTTTCTTCAGTTTTTCTTGTTCGGAAACACTGAATTTGAACTTGGTGTCGGCCTTTTCGATTTCCGTCTCTTGGGTCTCAAGGCGGTTCTTCAGATCAGTCACCTCGGATTCGAGTTGGCTCGTGGCGGCCTATACAAATACAGAGTCAAAATCAAGCCAATTTTTATGTAATGTTAAAGTCCCAAGTCTTTTGCCAGCAAAAACACTTGGCACTTGGGGGCTAATGTTACCGAAGAATTTCATTTTCAATGGCGATTCATAAGAGTAAGTCCCAAGAATTTTGCAAGCAATAATACTTGGCACTTGGGGGCTAATGCATATTGCTGTTCAAGGACCCGTAAGAATTTTTTATATAAGGACCGGCTCAACCATATTGGTTAAGCCGCCCCTTGGGGACTACATAGTAAGTCGTAACTCTTATATGTTTCTTTCATTTATGTTACTAATATTATTAATTTTGTTTCAAAGTCTACAACATAAGCATCATAAGCAGTAGACTTGGGGGCTACCATAGTAAAGATTAATGAACAAAAGAGAACGGGTCATACCTCGAATTTTTGGTGCATCTGCTTCACCATATCAATCTCGAGATTCTGGCTGCTGTGCACTTGGCTCATGTAGCCAGAAAAGATGTCTCCAATACTCATATGAGCACAGTTTGCAACATCCAGTTTGACTCGGCGGTGGTCCAGAAGTTCTTCCTTGGCGAGGCACTTGGCCAGTACAGTCGGCCTTCCCAGTTCAATAAAGCCGGTTCTAGTGATCTCAACTTCAGCATGTTGAGGTTCATCAATCCTAACCGGGCTAGGGGCCTTTGGATTCTCTGATTCGTCAGCAGCTCGTTCAGTGGGCAGGTCAGTAGCAGGAGTTAGTAAATCTTGAGCTGGCTCAGATGGCGGCTCATGAGTGGTCGAGGGCGGCACGGCTGTTCCAAGAACCGGCTCAGTCGCAACTGTATCTTCAGCTGGTTTATTTTTCCTAACCCGTTTGCTGGGTTTAGCTTGACTACTGCATCAAAATAAAGGTTAGTACAGATGCAAGGGATTAAAATAAATACAAGATGAGCGGGTCATCATACCCTGGTGCAGTCTTGAAGGCCGGCAGGTTGGACTGTAGTGACTCGCCGGAGGAAGGGGAAGTGTCCTGGTAATCCGAGTCAGAAGAATTGAGTGGTTGACGAAAGAGACCCGCCAAGGGGTAAAATCTATTTAAAACAGAAGTGGCCTCATTCCGGCGCTTCCTTGGAGTGTTTGGTAAGCCGGAGGAGAGCTCCACATCCTTGCTGGTCCGGGTCTACCTCCGGCTCTCGTGAATTTGCCGCTTCAAAAGAAATTGAGGATCGTGATGAGCTAAAGGATGAGAAAACCTTACTTTCCGGGTCACTCTGCGGATTTTCCGTCTTGGCAAAGGCTTGGAGTCGGAGGAAAGGATAGTTACCTCACCAGCCTTGTTACGGCTTTCTCCTGTGTCCTCCTGCTGATAATCAGTGTCAATAAGATGGTTAAAAATGAGCCAAGGGAATCAAGGGCTACCTCCGACTCAGAAGAGTCCGCTAGCCGAAGCAGGTCAGAAGCGGTGGCTTTCTTGCCCTTCCTTTTGGTAGCTTCTTTCCTGGCGGCTTTCTTCTCTTTTCTAGCTTTCTTGGCAGCTTCATGGTCATATTTGACTTTCCAAAATTTATCACCCGCCTGCAAAGATTAGCATATGCATGAGTATGGGTGAAACATTAATAAAAGTAGTCATTTCACATGGGCGGTTTACCTTTGGAGCCGGGTTAGCTTTGCAGAAGGGGGCTAGGCCCACCTTGCCGCAATCCACCAGGCTCTCGTTCAGAAGAGACTTGGTCATGTCGTCAATGACATCGTCAGGTAAGTCGTCAGGGCTATGATGCAGAGGATCATTCTTGGCGCCAGTGTATTCGCACATCAAGTGGTGTGGCGGCTCAATGGAATAACCCGCCAGGCGAGCCAAACCCGGACCAGGTGAATGCCTGTCAACCCATTCCACAGAAGAGCCTTGATCTTGGCCAAAGTAGGAGCAAGTAATTTACGTTCCGTGGCTGTATCTTGTCAGGTAGATGATGGTTGGGCCCAAGACGAAGGGCACGAAAGCCGGGCAGAGGGTTTTCATCAGCCGGAGTGGTATCTTGCAGTAAAACCATGTCATATTCCAATCTTTGGGGTGGCTCGGCGGGTTGGCGTAAGGGAAGATCACATCTCTACGGTGCTGGATCGAGACACCGCCTAGCTCTAAGCTCTGACCGCTAGTGCACTCGTTCTGGCGGTTCAAATAAAATAGTTCTTTGAAGAGCAGCAAATTGGGTTCTTCTCCAAGGTATACTTCGCTGAATACTTGGAAATTGCAGATATTAGAGACGGAATTGGGTCCGATGTCTTGTGCGTGGAGATCAAAGAAATTCAGCACATCCCTGAAGAATTTTGAGCCACGAGGGGTAAGTCCCTAGTTCATATGATCTGTTAAAACAACAACCTCTTCGTCTTTGGATTGAGGAAATTCTTCCTCCAGGTTAGGAGCACGATAAGGCATGACTTCTTTCTTCGGCAGATAGCCGGTTTTCACAAAATCATCCAAGGCGCTGTCAGTGACAATGGATTTAACCCAGTTGCAGGAGGTAGGTGCCTTTGGTGCCATTCTGATTGAAAGCCTAAGACAAAGTAAAAGTGTCGGTTCAAATTTAAGCCAGGCAGGAAAAATATATTACTGTGCATATTCAAAATGGCGGCTTACGAAGGTGCCTAGTGGTATAAGGATAATTATGTCCTGGTTAGTTAAGCCGCCATAAGCTCTATAAGCTGTCAAGTCTATTTAAACTGCCAAGGGTGGTTCAAGTTATTAATTGAGCATTGCCTCCTTAAAGCCGGCGATCAGAGCCGCCATGACTAGATAAATCTAACAAGTGCAGATTTTGCCTAAGTGTTGTACAAACAGTTTCACAATTTGCAGCTGTTATTTTGGATCAAACAGATGTTCAGAAAAGAAATTTACTAGACCTAAAACAGGGCGCAGAGGAGTTCATGCGCTATAATGGGGTTTTCTTACATGGAAAGGAGATCTACTGGTACCAAAATGGATGCGGAACACGTACCGCATAAGATCTATGGGTTTTTTGGATCGAAAGAAGCCATAGCAAGTGGAACACAAGAACTCGGATGAACTGCGCGTGGTACTAGAAGAACATGCTAGCCCTAGGTAGATCTATGGCGCGGAAAGGGGAAACACTTACTGCGGAAGATCTGCGGAGGAGCGATGCTGTCGTTCTCTGGTCAATGTCAAGTTGATGCAGCGGCCAAGCTCGACGGAGATGAGGTGCGCTGTGGCGACGGCGGCGGAGCTCCAGTAACAGATGGGGGCGAGAGGAAGAAGATGCGGAACGGGAAGAATGAAGGAAGACCTAGTCGGGTCTATTTATAAGGAAGGGCCACTAAAGAGCGCGAAAAACGAGGAGGCCGAAAACAAGAGCTATCCAACTACAAGGACGCCTCAATTTTTGGGATGGTCATGAAGACAAAGATCCATTGGGATACATTGGATAAAGAGTGCTTTTATGACAGGTGACGTCATGGCGGGTTACCACAAATCCAGAAGATGACGTCATGGCGGGTTACAAATATTTCATAAAGGCAGAAGATTTTTTTCCTTAAGTGTCGAAGATTGACATGAAACCAGTTGAACTCAATCTGGGGCCTAATATTGCGGATATAACTATTGGTATGACCCGCCCAGGAGGGGCCGGGTCATACTTGCAAATATTCTTGAAGCCCAAGACCCAGGTTATGGATGGCGGTTTAGTTTAAGGCCCATGGCCCAGAGGCGACTTAAGGCCCATAGTAATAAGCCGCCATGTATGCGTGACTTGTATTGTAAGGCAAGAATAGTTAAGAGACCGAGCCGGACACTGTTTATGAACCGGCCGGGACTCTGTAGAGCCGCTGGGCGTCGACCTCTGTATATAAAGGGACGACCCGACGGCGGTTCAGGGCAAGTAACATCAACTCGAGAGCTAGGTCAAGCGATTCGCTCCCTGGTTATCGAGACATAAGCAATCCCACTCAAAACTGGATCGTAGGATTTTACCTTCATCGTAAGGGGCCGAACCAGTATAAACCTCATGTCCGTTGTCCCGATTAACCCCCTCAAGCTTCCTAGTTGCGATTGCTCCATGACTAAGTCCTTTCACTAGGACATCTGTCGTGACAATTCCACGACAAGAATAATAACTTTATTATTGCCTCTAGGGCATATTTCCTTGAGGTTAAGCATGGGACTATCCCTTCAACCAAGGTGGCGATGGGAGTTGAGCATGGAGACATTTGCACCTACATCTCTCTGACACCCATATATCATGAGATGCCCCAATTCCCATGTGAGGAGAGCCACCACCACATGAGTGTAAGGCCCCGAATCCGATGCACCAGGTGTCTTTCAGTCATTCGTCGTTGTTGCCATGTCATTTTCTTGTGTGTTGCACTTTGCCATGTCATCATCTGCATTTCATCTGGATGTTTTTCAAAACTTGCATCCGTTCGGGTTTCCCCGGTTCTCTCCGTTGTCTGTTCTGAGCACAGACACACTCGCACGTGCCCGCGGCACCTCCTAGTTCTTCTTTTGTGAGCCACTGAAAAACGTTCTCGGAATGGGCCGATATTTGCCGAGCGGCCTTGGCATATCACCGGTAGATCGCCTGTCAAATTTCGTTCCATTTGGAGGTCGTTTGATGCCCCAACGGTTAACCGGGTAGCCGCAAAACCACCTTCTCTTTGCAGCCCAGCTCCTCTTCACACAGCCCACCTAGCCCATCTAAGCCCCCTCCATGCTCTCTGTCGTTCGATCACGATCGTGTGGGCGAAAATCGCACCTCATTTGGACTCTCCTAGCTCCCTATGCCTATATAAACACCCCTTCCCCGAAATTTCGGATCAAATCCTACCCTAACCCTAGTTATCTTCCTCCTCACGTTGCCGGATGTGTCCAACCGCGCTGGACATGTCCAGCCGCCGCCTCCCGGCCAATCCCGTCGCGCCACGCCAGCGCCCCGCTAGCCTTCTCTCTCTCCTCTGCCACTGCGGCCCGCCAGGCCCGAGTGCGGCCCGCCCGAGGCCGACCTGGGCCCATGCGAGCCCGGGCGCTCCGCCGCCATGTGCCGCCTCGCCCCCGAGCGACACTGCTGCCGGCGAGCTTTGCCCCGCCGCCTGCTCGCCATCCCGCTGTCCTTCGGCGACCTCCGCCTCCGTCGCCTCCCGCGGGCGCTGCCCCGCGTGCCGCCCCATGCCATGCCGCCGACCGCCCGCCGCCGCCCTTCGCGGGCGCTCCACCGCCTGCCGCACCGTCGCCCGCCGCCGGATCTCCACTGCGCGCCGCCAGGTCCCCGCCTCTGTGCCGAGGCTTGCTGCCCTGCCATCTCCGGTAAGACGCCGGCCGCCTCCCGCCGCCCGTCGACCTCGCCGGCCTCCTCCTCGCGCGTCGCCGGAGTTCCTCGCCGGAGTTCCCCCGTGCCAGATCTGAGGGAGTGGATCAAATCCACCACTCCCTCCATCCAAACGCATGCCTCCGCCTCCCTAGATCTCCTCGTCCCACACACCTCCGTCCCGCGTTGACTTTCGCGGAGGTAAAAAAACGCCCAAGTCCCAGAAAACTCATATTGTGTGTGCATCTTTGACCTGTGATAACTTGATGCTCGGTGCTCCGTTTTATGTGCATAATGTATCAAAATGTTTATTGTGAGATGCTCTTCATTTCATTCCATTGTGTAATGCTTGTTTGAGTTTATGTTGACGCCTAAATATTCATTGTAAAACTGCCATGTGATATAAACTGCTGGAATCTGCTGATTGTTAACATCATTTGTGCGTCTTGTGAGTGCCATAACTTTGTCCCTGTTGATGCTATGATGATGTTCGTGATATTTGCATGTTGTTATATTCATGCTCTAAATGTTGGTGTGATTTGCATTCATGTTAGGCTGCATCTTGATATCTTAATCCCTGATGCAAAAGTGCATGTTGCTGTTAACTGCTGAAAACTGTTGTAACTTGCTGATTTGTCATTTTTGTTGAATTTTGTGTGTGCATCCTATGAGCATGATGTCTACATGTTTTAGGAGCATATTTATGCCATATTTACAGGGGTGTAATCCATGTATTTTTATATGCCCTGTAGTGAGTGAATCAAGCTTGTGAAGTGGGCCACTTGCTGTTAACTTTCTGTCAAGTCTGTTTCTGTCATATCATGTTGCCATGTTTGCTTGATGCTATCAATTTATCCAGGCATAATTTGGAGATTTTTAGGTGACATGTTTTATTGTCCTTGTTATGCTCTATGTTTCCATGCCTTTGGATGCCTCATATATGTCCTGTAGCATATGTTTTGATTGCCATGAACATGCTTATATAATGTTCCAGATTCCTGTTAACTTCATGATGCCTTGTTGTGAGCTTGTTATTGAGTGATCCATGCCTCTTATGGAGATGCTCCAATTACATGTTTTGTATTATACTATGATAATTTGTTCACATGCCATGTTTGGTAATTTTGGATGTCATATGCCTCTGTTTCATGCTTGCAAACAAGCTATCATAGTGTTGTTGTTTTACACTAGCTGAAACTGTTTCAACATTCAATCTTGTCATGTTGGTTCCCACCAATCCATGAGCCATATGTATATGATGCCATGAGGTTATTTGCTCTTCATTATGTGTACTTTGATGCCATGCCACTGTTTGCTATATAAACTTGTTGTAGCTTGTATCTTTATTGCTCTCAAGTTGCCATCATATTAACTCTACTCATGCATATGCTGTTGTGTTATAAAGTTGCATTTTGCATTGATCATATTGATTCAATATTGATGCCTATGAACCTGAACCTTAATGATATGTAATTTATGTTATCTGTACATGGAGTGCATGTCAAGTTTATGCTCACTAGATTCCTGTAGCGTGTTGTTTTGATGATTGCAAAGTGCCTACTTGTTGTTTTGGGAAGATTGTTGTTATATCTTGTTTGGAGTGTATGTGTTGCACCGTTGCTATGTTTTGAGCATGCTCTATATGAAACTTGCTTAGAGTTGCATGTAGTTTTATCTTATTATGTTGCATACTTGTGTTGAGAGTGTTTGCTTGAAGTTTGAATGCATTTTGCATCAATGCCATGTTTAACTTGTTTTGCTCATATCTTCTAGGCCGTAGCTCCAAACTAAATGAACTTTATATGTAACTTGACTAGAATTTCGTGTATATCATCATGGTGCATTTTAACTTGCTGTTTAGAAACTTCAACTTAAGGCTTATTCAGTTCTGGACCAATTTCGAAATTTGCATATGAGGACTTACCAGAATTGTTATATGTTGTTTCCGGCCTCATTTAAACTTGCTTTAATGTGTTGTTCCTGCATGCATCATCTCTTGCCATGAGTAGCATCATATAGCCTTTGTCATGTATCATTCTTGGTTGTGCATCATGTAATGTCTATGTGTTGTGTGTTTACCGTGGTGTTTGCTTCTTTCCGGTTGTGCTTCTTCTCGATAGTTCCTGTTTCGTTGCAATCGTGAGGATTCGTTCGACTGTGCTTGGTTTGTCTTCATTCGGTCGTACTCTTCATGGACTCGTTCTTCTTCCTAGCGGGATTTCAGGAAAGATAAGCATTACTCTGGATCTCACTACTATCATTGCTATGCTAGTTGCTTCATTCTATCGATATGTTGCGCCTATCTCTTGTTTATCAAGCCTCCGAAATTGCCATGTTAGCCTCTAACATTTGCACCCTTCCTAGCAAACCGTTGCTTAGCTATGTTATCGCTTTGCGCAGCCCCTCTTATAGCGTTGTTAGTTGCATGTGAAGTTGAAGATTGTTCCATGTTGGGACAGGATTATGTTAGGATATCACAATATATCTTATCTTAATTAATGCATCTATATACTTGGTAAAGGGTGGAAGGCACGACCTTATGCCTGATGTTTTGTTCCACTCTTGCCGCCTTAGTTTCCGTCATACCGGTGTTATGTTCCTTGATTTTGCGTTCCTTATGCGGCCGGGTGTATGGGAACCCCTTCACAATTCACTTTCAATAAAACTCCTCCAGCAAGGCCCAACTTTGGTTTTACATTTGCCTAATAACCTATAACCTTTCCCTTTGGAGTAATTAACCCAAGGGTCATCTTTATTTTAAGCCCCCCCCCCCGGAGTAGTGCTTCTCTAAGTGTTGGTCCGAACCGAGCAGCCTGGGGGGCCACGTCGGGGAAACTTGAGGGTTGGTTTTACTCGTAGCCTGTCTCATCCAGTGTGCCATGAGAACGAGATATGTGCAGCTCCTATAGGGATTTGTCGGCACATTCAGGCGGTCTTGCTGGTCTTGTTTTACCATTGTCGAAATGTCTTGTAACCGGGATTCCGAGGCTGATCGGGTCTTCCCGGGAGAAGGAATATCTTTCGTTGGTCGTGAGAGCTTATAATGGGCTAAGTTGGGACACCCCTGCAGGGTTTAAAATTTTGAAAGTCGTGCCCACGGTTATGTGGCAGATGGGAATTTGTTAATATCTGGTTGTAGAGAACTTGACGGCAGATTCGAATTAAAATGCATCAACCGTGTGTGTAGCCGTGATGGTCTCTTTTCGGCGGAGTCCGGGAAGTGAACACGGTTTTGGGTTATGTATGAATGTAAGTAGTTTCAGGATCACTTCTTGATCACTTCTAACTTCTCGACCGTTCCATTTGCTTCTCTTCTCGCTCTTATTTGCGTATGTTAGCCACCATATATGCTTAGTCGCTGTTGCAACCTCACCACTTATCCTTTACATACCCATTAAGCTTTGCTAGTATTGATACCCATGGTAATGGGATTGCTGAGTCCTCGTGGCTCACAGATTACTACAACAATAGTTGCAGGTACATGTAATGCGATGATCATGATGAGAAAGTGATGCTTGCTTGTTTTGAGTTCTTCTTCTGCTTCGTCGTTCAGGGGATAGGTTCCAGTCGGCAGCCTGGGCTAGCAGGTGGATGTCGTTTGAGTTTTTGTTTGTGTATCATCCGTAGTTGGATGTTGCTCTTATGTATGACGTTGTTGTATTCATGTGGCATTGTATGCCTTTTTATGTATCCCCAATTATTATGTAATGGTATGATGTAATGATATCCACCTTGCAAAAGCGTCTCCAATATGCGCTTCTATCCTTGGTGGGACCTTCAAGTTCCTTTAGGATAGGGTCGCATATTGGGCGTGACAATGAGTGACATGAGTGGCTCCACCATATGTGACATTGAGAGCATTTCCTATGAGAGGATGAGTGTGACCACCACTAGCCCCACACTTGAGAGCATGCCACACACCCTATGTGAGGTTGATAGCCATTTGAGTGACTCCACCAACCATACAAGTGAGAGCATCCTTGAGGAAGTGAGTGAGCCACAACACGTAGCAAGTGAGGTAGTTGACACGGCATGTGAGGCCACTATGATTTCTAATGACTTACCCTCTACTACGAGTGTTTTTTCCTTGGTGCTAGGTCTCATACATGACGACATGCCTACCCTCGACGAGTCCATCCCTCCGATGGGAAAACCGATGTCCATGATGGAAGAAGATGCACCACCACATGGTACCATCAAGTTGCAACCTCACCTAAAACACATGAGAGGAACTCCAAAGGTAACATAGGTGACGGTGCTTCTCGTGTCCCACTAGTGGACTATATTACCGATGGTTGCTTGCGTGATGTTGACACACCTATTCCCATGCTTCATGCTAGTACAACTTCCTCATGTCATGACTTACCTATTTATGATGAATATGATGATGAGGTTGAGTTGCCTAGTTGTGATGCTATGCTCCATAGGATATCATGTGAAAATTATATAGGTCACGTCATGTTTGATAATCCTTTAAACTTGTCATATGCTATGAGTGAGATCTCCCATATCGCATCATTACAATCTCAACATAGTAACTATGCATGCCCCATTAAAGTAAATCCCATTTGCACTTATGGCATAGATGATGAGATGATGGTCATTGGCTTTTGTTTCTCTTGTGATGATATTGCTAAGCTTCCTTTACATGATTTGCGCAATTCATCTAATATCCCATGCCATGATCACATAGAACCAAATATGCTTTGTTTTGGATGTTGTCAATATTCTCCATGTGATGTTTCCATTAATGCTCATGAGGAGACCCCCATAGTTTCCTCATACATATTAGGAGATTTTTATGCATTCCATACTTTGCATGTTTGCCATGATTGTGTGCACCATATGCATTCCACGAATAACAATGCTCTAGATATTGCTCGTGATGCATTACAAAATTTGAGTCTCCATTATGCCATACATAACAACAAACCCATCATGACGGATGACATGTTTCTATATCACGCATATCATCTATTTGAGCATTGGATATTTTGTGCTAACCAACACATGCACATGCGCATCATGATGGATGATGTGTACATATACCATGCACACACAATTTTCCTTTTACCTTTCAGGTACTCACGTATACTCGTCAACCTCTCAATACCAAGAGTTGACGAAACGAGCTCTTGAGAGCAATGATGCTTTGGGATTCTGTGGACTATCCTTACCACTGTTCCCTTTGCGCAAGGACTACACATATCTCTTTTACTTGTCTCTCACACAGCTATGGGCTATTTACCATGTCTCACCTTATGCTCATTTATTGTGTTCACTTTGCATTTTATGCTTGCTTCTATGCGTTTGCCATGCAATTGTGACCCTTGCTTGCATTTACCCATGATTCACAATTATCCTACTCTTACATGTATTTGCATGCTCGGTGGAGATACTTGTTGATATTGCCATGTTTACCATGTGCCACATGTTATTGTTGATTCTTCTGTTGGGAGAGTCATGATGTTCCATTGCTATTTACCTAGGACTTCGTGCCAATACATTGATGATATTTTGCTAATATCTTTCTTTCATGCTTGTGATATATCATATGCACTATTCATGCCCACTATTTGCAAACATGACTTGCTTGCCATGATTCCTTCTAGTACGTTGCATCTTCGAACTACTAGCTTGGTTGACTTGATCTCTATGATTACTTGCTTTGTTGAATCACCCATGTTCCATTCTTACTCGCTTTATTGGGTGGATGACATATATGTTCATGCCTCTCACACGATATATCTTGATCATTGTCTCTTGTGTCCATTAGTTGCCTCTCTCGTATCCACTTGTAGTGAGTGCAACCATACTATGATTGTTGATCTTGGAGACTTTGACACCTTACTTGTGATGCATGCTTGTTTGATTGAGCCTATTGTATTTGATTGTTCTCGCACCATATGCCTCCATACTATGAAATACTCCCTTGTCCTTTCTTATGATGAGCATGATGCATACACTTGTGGGTATCTTACCACAAGAATGATAGGTTGTGCACTTCCGCTAACCTCATTTGTTTTTTGAGTGTTTGGCATGTTCTTTCGTTTTGAAGGATTCACAAGGCGGCACCATCACGAGACATATTGGTCATGCAAATGTTTACATGATGCGCGATGCCAACATTTTCGTCATCCTCATAAAGGTGAACTCTTTCCCTTTGAGCCATCCTCAAGTACGCATTGGATGGGGCACTCTTTCATTGTTGTTTCCTTCTTGTTGTCTACATGATACATCTTGTGAGCGGAGGAGCGACATTGGAGATTGGCTCTATGGACCATTACATTGAGGAGCGCTCGCACTTATTGGATGCAGCTTCGGAACTCGACTCATGCCACGACATTGAGCATTGGTATATCAACACTCCTTTGACATGTTGCACCAACACCTCCATATTTGTTGATTGTGCTCACACATGTCGTACTCGATGGACATATCATACTCACCACAATTTTACACCCCATGCATGGATTGACTCACATTATGCTTGTCTTGTTGCACCTATTTCCATGTCATCCGTGATATATGAGCTTGTGCACTTCCTTAGCAAATTTGTTGTGATCTTTCTTGATGGCATATTCATACATCATGATCATATCGGCCACCATAAATTGCATGATAACATACACATATTGAGCATCCATTGCCATGTTCATGCTCTTGATAAACCATCACACTAAGACATCATTTTGCACAATGGTAGAATTTGTAGCTTTGTGCACCATGACAACTACCACAACTTTGTGTGAACAACAAATGAATTTGCTCTCATAAATGTTCTACATATCATTTTACATCTTTTGGATAAGCATCATGTGTCTTGCCACACACAATCTTGCTGCACGCACTCATACTTGATGGACACTTTGTGTGCGCTAACCACTGTATTTTCGAGTGTCGCTTGTGTTTGCTCTTTTTGCATGTCTATCACTCCAGAGATACCTGGGAGTACATGGATAGTGCCATGTCTTCAACTTCGTCCAACTACAAGTCCATCGACAACAACCATTTCCATGGTGATGAGGATCATGATCTGAGGTCGGATCTTTCCCAAGGGGGGGGGAGATGATGCGGAGCATCCTAGGGTCATCCCCATGTACACTATGACGACTCCCCAAGACCTAAGAGGACATAAGACGATACCTCAAGTATACGCCATTGGACACAAGGAACCAAGAGGAAGGCCATGGAACAGCTACAAGCATTGAACAAGATGACGAAGAGACCAAGCGTGAGGAACAAGAGAAGGAGCTGCCAGAAAGCTACAACTCTCGGACGTCTGACGACCTCCAAACGACCGACACCTGTCGGACGTCCAACACCTAGAGGCACCAGCCGGGCAGCCCACGTCCCAGCCTGCGCATGCTACAGCGCCCGGACGTCGACGCGTGCCGGATGACCGACACTCATCAGCGCCCGGACGACCGACGCCGACCGGACATCCGGCACTACCGGACCAGAGCCAAAACGTCGGAAGTCCGAAGACTTCCTGACGACCAGACGCCCGCGAGCGACCGGACGTCCAACAGTCATCAGACGTCTGATGCCTATCTGCGCACAGCTTCGGGCCTGAGGCCCATGTACCCCGTCACTTCACCCCCAATTGCACTATGTCTATAAATAGGACACCCCTCCTCCTAGCTCGGGTTAGCAATGGTATAGCTCATTTGTGAGATAGAGCTTTGCTCATCCATCCGGATCCTCTCCACCAAGAGAGACCGCGGCCTTGATACTTCTTGAGCTAGCGTTGGTTTTTGTTTGAAGAGGAAAGTGATAGAGGCAAAGGTGTCTCGTCTTTCAATGAGATGGTGATTATCATTTCGGAGGAGTGGACTTTGACGATCCGACTACGTACGTGCGAGGACGTCGCGCCTTAGCAATCGCTAAACCAACTCCGAGAGGTTATTGACCACGCTGGAGCATGATCAACCTGACCATGAAGGTCTATTTCCTGCAAGAAAACGAAGAACAAGAAAGAAACTAAGATTGCAATCTGGATATTGCGAATATAAGATGAAAGCTTTATTGATCAAGGTGGGGTTCTGTGACGTCTTTGTCTGGTCGTTGAACACAAACGAAGTACACGAAGTTGCAGCTATGGCAAACTTTTAATCTAAACAAAATCCAAAGTCTAAACGATGCCCTAAGGGCTGTATATATGGAGGAAGAGGGGGGGAATTTCGTGGCCCTTGGGGAGGGGTCCGAAACCAACCCTATCTCTTGTTTCCCCACACATACGGACTCTAAAAACAACCTATACTTATGTATTTAGAAATTACATGGGCCTGGCCCAATAATAAGGTGACATAGCACCTATAATAGCCTCCGAATTTTTTTGTGAAGTGGCATCTTGTATAGTTCGTCCAAGACTTCATGCACTCATTACGGTGGCTTCAAAGTCCTGAAATCATCACTTGAAACTCCGTTCTTGTTTCCCTTGCACATGCCATCATCTCCATGCATGTTCTTGCTCCAATGTTCATCCTTCTCCAAGCTTGGCCCTTCATTTGTAAGTAAAACAAATGTATCCAATTTAGGCAGCATCATATTCTCATGAACATCAGAATCATTACCAAGAAACGGAAGTACCTGGTAATTTAATTGGTGTGCACAAGCTCTAGTAATTGGTCCAGTATGTATAGTAGTAGGGGTTGTGGGTATAACAATGGTATTGATGTCATCATCATCCTCCCCTTCTTGAAATGAAGTCGTCCTCGACGGAAGCTCATCTTCCTCACCCAGATAAGGCTTCAAATCTGCAATGTTAAAAGTGGGACTAAACCCAAAATCTGCAGGTAGCTCAAGTTTATATGCATTATCATTTATTTTCTCTAACACCTTAAAAGGACCATCAGCACGTGGCATTAGCTTTTACTTGCGCAAATCAGGAAATCTATCCTTACGCAAATGTAACCAAACAAGATCTCCAGGTGCAAACACAACATGTTTTCTACCCTTATCTCCAGCAAGTTTATATTTAGCATTCATACGCTCAATGTTTTCCTAGTTAACTCATGCATTTTTAAAATCAATTATGCATGTCGTTTAGCATCAAAACTAACCTTCTCTGAAGATGGAAGAGGCAACAAATCAATAGGTGCACAAGGTAGGAAATCATACACAATTTCAAAAGGGAACATCTTAGTACTAGAATGCAATGAATGATTATAAGCAAATTCAATATGAGGCAAGCATTCTTCCCACATTTTCTTACTATTCTTCAATATAGACCTAAGCATAGTAGACAATGTTCTATTGACTACTTCAGTTTGTCCATCAGTTTGGTGGTGACACGTAGTACTAAAAAGCAGTTTAGTCCCCAACTTAGCCCATAAACATCTCCAAAAGTGGCTAAGAAATTTAGTATCATGATTTGAAACAATAGTATTTGGCACACCATGTAAGAGAATAATTTCACGAAAGAACTAATCGGCAACATTAACAACATCATCGCTTTTATGACATGGTATAAAGTGTGCCATTTTCAAGAATCTATCCACGACAACAAATATGCTATTCCTCCCCTTCTTTGTTTGAGGCAAACCTAAAAAAAGTCCATGGATATATCCTCCCAAGGAACACTAGGTACAGGCAAAGGCATACACTACAAAAAAAAGACACATCCGTGACATTTTGGGTCGAACGATTTTTTTTCTATCATACTTATGACTCTTCTATGACGATAATTGTGACAAATCCCGGTATCATCATAGATGTGGTGGGCTCCTACTTCTATGAAAAAAAATCATGACAGAAAATGGGCTTTTCATCCTGGGCGGGCCGGAGACGCAGTTGCATGACATTCTTTGGGCCGTCCATGACGGAAGAAACCGTGGTAGAAGCGAGGGCGAGGAAACTTTCGGGGAGTTCCCGGTTACGGCGGGTGGTCGGGGGACGAGCGATGCGCGTTTCTCTCATACACGTATGGCGTGTGTGCAAGGCATTGGGCTCTAACTGAACCTGAGCGATGCATCGCCTAACTGAACTCGAGTGATTGCACTGCAGGCTACGCGTTACTGAACCCGAGCGATCGAGCGATTTCTTCGCTACTGCTGCTAACTAAAGCCGATCGATGTTGCCTCTGGATGAACATTGAGTGTTGCAGGGGGGTTGATGAACAGTGAGCGGTGGGGGTGGATGAACAAAACCCCGTGGTGTTGCCTATGGATGAACAGGACCATGATTGATCGAGCCGGTTGGGGCTGGATGAACAGGACGACCCCGTGGAGGGCTGGATGAACAGTAGACGGTGGAGGGGTGGATGAACAGTAGCCCGTGGAGGGGTGGTTAAACAGGGGCCAGTGGAGAGGGGTGGTTGAACAGTAGCCGGTGGAGTAGCGCGCGGTGGAGGCTGGATGAACAGGAGCCCGTGGATGAACAGTCGCAGGTGGAGGCAGGAGGAGGTCGACGGTGGATGAACAGTAGCAAGTGGAGACTGGAGGAGGTCGACGGTGGAGATGAACAGTATCCCGTGGAATCCCGTTTTGCGGTACGCCACACCCCTCCCAATGAACAGGACCCCCGTTTCGACCATAGCGCTCCAACACAAGTCTGTTTCCTCTATTTTGCGGTACGCAACACCCCTCCCTATCAACAGGACCCCGTTTGGACCGTAGGAGGTCCAACACAAGTCTGTTTTCTTTGTTTTGCAGTACGCCGGACCCCTCCCAATGAACAGGATCCCGTTTCGAACGTGGCCGGTCGAACACAAGGTTGTTTCCTCCGTTGTGCGGTACGCCAGGCCTCGTTTCCATTGGCTATTCCGTCCAAGCCGGTTGGCTCCCACGCGTTCTGTTGCCTCCCCATGAACACGCCACATTCTGTTGCCTCCCCATGAACACGACGACGACGCAGTTTCTCCGTTCCGACCCAGCCATGTACACGAGCCATGGCCTTACGTATGCGTGAGTAGGTGTTCGAGACTTCGCCCGTATGTACGTACGTGGCCGTATTTTCTTTCTTGCACAATGGATGCTATACGTACGTGTACATGCTACGTGAATGCCTCTACTACGACACGTGCACGCCTCTACATCGACCAGTATGTACGTACACGTTCGCGACCAGAATGACAACGCTACGTACGCTTCGACCAGGTGGTTCCCGACTGTCAGGCACTTCCTTGCATGCGAAGATGTAGCTGGTGGGTCCCCGCAGTCAGGGGGGCGAATCGGTTATTTTTGCCTAGACGCACTTCCTTGTGTGCGAAGATGTAGCTGGTGGGTCCCAGCAGCCAGGGGGCGAATCATTTATTTTTCCCGTAATATGGGCGCACTTCATTGCATGCGAAGATGTAGCTGGTAGGCCCCGGCAGTCAGGGGGAAACATTTTTTCACGAAATACAGTGGCCCGTCTGGTGGGTCCCTACTGTCAGGTGGAGGAATCATTATTTTCCGCATAATAAGGAGGCACTTCCTTGTTGCGACCGTGGACCCAGCTGTCAGCCTCTCCACGTACAGTCCACGTTCGATGGAAGTCGTTCCTTGACCACGTTGACCACGCCGCGCCGAGAGCACCAGGGCGGTGGACGACGGCGAGGCCTAGGAAGGGGACGACGCGGAGCCGGGGAAGATGCGGCAGTGGATGCCCACGCTAGAGGAGTATGAGGATTCACTGGTTCGTCTGTGGTGTGAGGTTGTCGTCGTCGCAGAATAACAGGGGGTGTGGGTGAGTAGAGGGATGGCCTGGCCAGTGGTGGGAGTAGTAGGGGGCGGTGAGGCCTCCGCGACATCACGGCCGGCTACGGGAGGCAGGAGCATGCGGCACGACCGGCGCTGCTTTGGGCGGCTGGAACAAGATGACCAGAGGTTGAAGAAGCACTACGGCCGTTGGATGGACATCATACGGTCACTGGAGCTAGAATCGTTCATATTGACTAAGTTGACAAAGGCCTCCATCCCAGTCAACTTAGTAGGCCCACAAGTCAGCCTCCCACCAAGGTGGGTCCTAGCTAGCAGGGGGAGTATTCATTTTTTTGTGCGTAATAAGGAGGCACTTCCGGTGGGTCCGAGCTGACAGCGGGGGGAAAGTTTTTTTCACGAAATACGGTGGCCCATCCGGTGGGTCCCAACAGTCAGGGGGAACTTTTTTTCGTGAAATACGGTGGCCCGTCCGGTGGGTCCCTACTGTCAGGTGGAGGAATAATTATTTTCCACGTAATAAGGAGGCACTTCCTTGCGGCTGCCATGGACCCAGTTGTCAGCCTCTCCATGTATAGTACTCTCGCGATGGAAGTCGCTCGTTGACCACATTGACCACGCCACGCCGAGAGCACTAGGGCGGTGGACGACGACGAGGCCTAGGAAGGGGACGAAGCGGAGCCGGGGAAGATGCGGGAGTGGAAGCCCGTGCGGAGAGGAGTATGATGGTTCACTGGTTCGGCTACAGTGTCAGGTTGCCGTCGCCGCAGAATAATAGGGGATGTGGGTGAGTAGAGGGATGCCCTGGCCAGCGATGGGAGTAGTAGGGGGCAGTGAGGTCTGCGCGGCAGCACAGCCGGCCATGGGAGGCGGGCGCAGGCGGGCGCAGGCGGTCTTGCCGGTGCTCCTTTGGCGGCTGGAGCATGAAGATCAGAGATTGAAGAAACATGACGGCCGTTGGATTGACATCTAACGGTTACGTCTGCTAGAATCGTTTGTTGACATATATAATAACTAAAAAATCTTGCATACGCATCAACTTAACAAACAATTCCCTCTTTTTTTAATAATTTATATATGGCTCATTGCAACTTCTTATGCAATTTATTGCAGTCCATTTTTTTGGTTGGCAAGGGCCAATTTCGCATATTTATGTGGGTTCCAAACTATTTTTAATACCGAAATGTCGAGCCAGATGTAAAGTACTTTGAAGATATATTTAAATTAGGTTAATGCCCAGTGAAATAGGAATCTGAAAATGTGAAAAAATTCAGAAATTATAAAGTAATTGCCAATTTGTCATCTGTTTTTATATTTACAACCCATTTCATATTACTTTCAAGATTTGCAGGCGTCTCGAAAGAGTTGTAGCCCATCAGGGCATAGAAAAATAAGTAGGCCTCGATTGGGTATTCTTTAGAAAAAATAAACTAGGCTCATTTTCACAAAGAAAAAATAGCTGGGCTGGTCACATGGTGAACATATAATATAAGCCTAGGCTAGACGGGCCACAGCCTAGTTCAAACCCTGCTCCGTCTCAACAATAACAAAAAAAATACTACTCGAGCATCTACGTCCCAGGTGTCAGCCGATCTTGTGTTGTTCTCTTGTCTATTGAATATATATGCTCACAATGTCGTGGGTCCCAGATGTGAGGAAAACACTAGGATGAAGCATTTTATTTTTTCCATACGCTGACATGGTGGGCCCCTACTGTCATCCTCTCCACGTACTTTTGCAGATTCCTGTTGTTTGTTGACCATGTTGACAACGAGAGAGCGCGGCACCGCGGCGAGCGCACCGAAGCACACGGAGGACAACGACGAGGCCTTGGACGTCGGCGTTAACAACTTAGGAGACGGTGGGGCGGCGATGCGTGTGCTGAGGCGCAGCCAGCCGTGGGAGGCGGAAGCAGGCGGCCTCACCGGCGCTGGTTTGGTTTTGGCGGCTGGAGGAAGACAGGACTGAAGAAACACGACAGACTATTAAAGCAGCAGGAGTACTTAACAACCTTAACTGAAACCAGCAGGGGCACTTAACAACCAAAGCTGAAAGCAGTATGAGTACTTATACAGGTTCAACCGTACAAAGCATGCCTCGAACAGTGCTACTTTGCCTACAGTTAACCAAGGGTGAGGCCGCCAAGCCCCAGGACAAGGCTCAGGCGCCACCCCGCGCATCCACAACCTTCTGAAAGAAGCTTCATCTCGCAATGTGGTCAATAAATAGGATATTCGCTTTAGAGCCATGGAAAAGCATGAACATAATCTTCTGTCCTATTCTCCAAGATGGACGGGCCTTCATTATTTGAGACCACCCATGAATAAGTATCTTTTCACCTCCAAGGGGAATGGTGTAGGTCGACATAAACATCATGTGGTGACCAAGCGCAAGTCTGACCCGACCATGGTCAGGCATCTGTATAGGAACAATAGAACTAGGCAGTTTCTATTTCAAGAAGATCACAGATGTAAAACTGTGTATAAGCAATAGTTTATGAACAACATATATAACAGAAAATAGCTCGTACCATAAGTTTCTTGACACAGTTGGACCTGTTCAACGAGTACAGCAGTGGCACACATATCCCATGTGGCCTTCCACCATTGAAACGCCCCACAAGGACCTCAAGACCATCAATAAAGTGTAGGAACTTGTGGATGTCGTCCGGGTCAACTTCAGTGCCATCAGTAACAGCCCAGTTATTACAGAATAACAAACGAGCAGCCTGCTTAACTCTGAAAAAACCTACACGTGCCACCAATTATAAGAAAATATTAGTTAGATGTAGCATCTTCATGAGAGATTCGTTGCTACTTCTAAAGTTAAATTGTGATTATTTATACATAATAGGTGGATTAAGAAGTAATCGAGGCAACAAGCAAGAACCAAATACAAAACTAACATGGATGAACAATTGGAACGACATCGGGGTGGAAGATCGCAGTAAAGTTGAGACCGGGTTCTGCTATTTCCATCAACATTCGTGCGCCGACTTTGAGTCTATAACACTTGAGAAAGTTTATCCAAGTTTGGCCATAAAAAAAGCAGCGATCTTTTAGGTTCATGAACCCAACTCGGAACTTATATCCATGGCTTGTCTTCACTGTGACCACTAAACTTGTGTATTCAGTTATGGCAAGGCCGAGCATCTTGAGTACATGTGTTCTGGCAGAGCAAATAATGCACTGCAGGAAAAATAATATGAGAACACAATGTATTCCCTATCCAAATCTAGAAATAACTTCCTCCTTCACGTCAGTGTTGAGCATCGTACTAGTAGTAACTTTTATCCAAATATAGCAATCCAAATTTCCAAATTAGTCGACAACATGTTCAAAAAAACCCCACCCTCCCGGATAGAAAAGAGGATTCTAGGAACATACTGTGCGCGTTTTAAAATCCTGTGTTAGGATGAGAAGGAGCAAATCTAGCGTCTCGCCGAGGGCACAGAAACCTGTAGGTTCCTCGCACTTTGGGCACTGCAAATAAAACACACTAGATTCAGTAGGAAGAAAAATGCATCAACGACGGCGGCAGCCATCCTAGGATTACCTGTGACCAAGGTACTTGGATTTATCGGGGATGGATGAAGAATTCATACCTGGTTCTCCATGAGAAAACCCTATGCAATCATCGAGATGGGGTTTTCTCTGAACAAGCAGATGAGGGAGAAGGGGATTCAGGCCTAGTGAAATATTACCGCTTCGTCCGTCCAGCTTACTGCTAAAGCTAGAAAGGGGGGGTTGTGATTTGACGGCTCATTGGGCATTACTGCGGCGCTATGACCGGGGTGTGTCTACCGTGCAGTTGTACACTCTAATTGGTGCATATGGCATGTGGACCCCGTTGCCGGATGCCCCACATATCAGCGAAAGGAAGTAGAAAGACAGGAGTAACTAGTTACACATAAATATATTTTTGACAGAGAGATACTCCCTCTGTAAAGATATATAAAAATCTTTTATATCACAACTTTATACATAAGAAAAATCAAGGGGAATATATATATCATATATAATTATAAAAAACAGAGTTGTTTTTAACACAGTATAGACGAGTTGGTGATGATGGTGTGCCTGCCATCCTGCAATATAGGTCGTCCGATTTATATCTGATGGATAAGAAGGAAACTATGGCAATTTTGCAAAAAGGTACCCACACACCTCTCCACATGTGCAAATAAGGCCTTCCCTCCTTCATCCTTTTCTCTCACAAGATAAAATACTCATACAAATGCATCTTGATGTTACGTGCAACACGCGACATTATGGGGGTTCAGCTGAGAATATAATACTCAGATAGGCTCGCGGTTCTGGACTTTGGGCCGCAGCCCACCCTGCATGTTTGTGGGCCCATGTGTTCTACCTCAGCGCTTTTCATATTGCAAGAGATCGGTATGGCGCTGGTTTTAGATGCTGTCACAAGGCAAATACACAAAATTGAATAAAGCATGACAATTGTTGGAATGAAATGGAACGACAGTTCCTAACCAGCAATGAGAGTTGTAATTCTATCAACGATATACCATGTGATAAATAATACTGTCGTACTACTTATACACACAGGACACTTGTTTCACCATGCCATATTATTACATCAAAATCTCTTGGAGGATAGATCAGTTCGGCAGTTGCGTGCTGCTACTGAAGAATTTCAAAGTTGATTTGGACCAGCTATCCTTGCCGAGAAAGTTCGATTTTGACATCATCCCCTACCGCAAGATATGATTTAGATTTGAACCTTGACCATCCTTTAGCATCAATCATCATGCGACCATCCTTTGTACTTATGGTATATTGAGCAGGTTCATTCACACCAAGGCTGCGCATGGTAAGAGAAACTTGGCCGCGGTCGCCCGGATTGTTGAACGACTCCCTCGTTGCTCTAGAAATTCTCTGTTTGCAAACAAGAAGACATACCCAAACAGTTAGATCAACACAGTGAATCATGTGAAACAACATGGAAATAAAAAAGAACGAAGCACTTGGGCGAACAATGCTTACCAAGAAGGTGGACATGTTGGTTTTTGTAAGGACTTTGGTATATGAAGTGCGAACTGCAGCCCAGTCTATTGCCGGTGCAACTGCTCATTCGGTTGCCGCTGCACGGGCCGGAGCGGATGCAAGTGCAAGTGTTGGTGCAGGTGTCGAAGTCGCCGCTGCTGCCGGAGGTGGTGCTCCTTGTAGAGCTGGTGTCGGTGTCGGAGCAGGTGCCGGTGTCAATGCCCGATCTCCGATCGATCAGCCTGATCTGCTGACGCGGTCGGTGCCCAATCCTCAGCTGGATCGTACTGAGCTGCTGCCGCTGTCAGTGCTATAGCAACTGTCGGTGCTTGATCCGTTGCTGAAGGTGGTACTGATGTGCGAGACAGCGGTGATCGTGTCTGGTCTGCTATGATCAGCTTTCTAACTTGACTAGGATCCGTGACCGTGATCCAGTTTTTTTCTTCATTTCTTAAATGCGAGAAGGACTAATTATGGTTTGTTAAACCAAATTGCAGTTCATCATAGGGATTTAGCTTGTACTCAGACAACAGACTGATCCAATTTTTTCCAGTAATATAAGTGATGGACACTGCCTTCGTTACTAGCATGACATAAGAAGTGAAACCTGCAAAAATAGCCATCGTAGAGCAAACCAAACGGTTTATTCTGTGATGAATGTCACATGGCAAAACCTGCATCGTAAAATTGCAGAAGAAAGAAAACATGACATTAAATCAATAAGATTTAGATAGTAAATCAATAAGATTTACTTGATGTGACACGGGTGAATCCTTACCAGGAAATCACTATGTTAAAGTACTAAACAGAAGATTGATCGTCCAACTACGGGTGGCATGCAGGGCCCCCTCCTACTCCCACAAGCAGGACAGTCCAAAGGTCGTGAAAAATCATATGGACCGAACATCCATGGGATTGGAAATCCTGATGGGTGCGATAAAGCCTGCAATGCATACAGATATTGGAGTGTAACCGTAACTGATAAACCGTCCTCACAAAAAAGATGATCTGGATACTTCAAAGTATACAGATTGAATTGACTGGACAGACATTAACATAGACCGTTCTCAGGACTGACCACACACCAAAAGCGGCGGTACTAATAAACAATACAGGGTTCACAAACACAAATCAAGTACTAAACAATAGTACTTATTACAGACAAGCAAAGTTGCACTATTTAAACTCTATAGACTATTTCTTGCCACCGACCTACGGGGTGAACCCCGCATAACTGACTAGGCCATGGACTTCGTGAGAGATGTCTACATGCACCATCACCATCTCGTCAACCTTGGAGAACCTAACAGAGTGGTCTTTCCACTCATAAACATGATGATGAAGACAGGCCGCATCAGATTTGTTGGGAAGCTTTACAAGAACCACACCCTTCATAATCGAAGGCACAGCCAGGAAATTGGTGTGGTCAAGTAAAGCCTCGAGAACACGCCGGACAACAATGCTACAGGAAAACACTAGTTCAGGACACCTGGCGACAAGGACACAGCAGCTGGATAGTTTAGCGGTAGAACTCATCCTCAGGTCTTCCAGTTCACACGGCATGACTTTGATAACTTCATCTCCACTGCGGACCTGGTTCTAATTCAAACAGAAACCATATTTTATTACTACCTCCGTTCAGAAATATAAAATGATTTTTGATATTATACTCCATATATGACTACATATATGCACAGAAATGAGTGAACAAAGACATTGGAACATGTCTTCAAAGGCATCAGAGTAGAGGGATTACTTGCAATATCCATAACACAAGTTACTAAGGAAAATATACCCTCTTCAAATGTAGCATTGATGTTCATAAAGTACTCCCTCCGTCCCAAAATTCTTGTCTTATATTTTTCTAGATACGGATGTATCAAGTCACATTTTAGTATTAGATACATCCGTATCTAGACAAATCTAAGACAAGAAATTTGGGAAAGAGGGAGTAGTTGAAAGTAATCTATAAGAAATCAGTGTCAACCTCTCGCATGTTTTGGTCAAAAGAGGAATTTAGAACCGTCATTTGGCACACTAAAATCACATGCAAGATCACCCAGAAAGTTGTATTACCAGTACTAGTACTACGTGTTAGATGTAAAAACACGATCAAGATCGAGAAAAAGATCGTCAAGAAGAGATATTACCTGGACTTGCTTAATGAGGGATCCCGAAGAGGGGGGCTTGGACAGGGCGATGGCTTTGAGCTTGTCTGCGGTAGTCTTGGCGGGGTGCTTTCACTTCTTCATACCATGAGCCTCAACGGTTTTGGCCAAAGCCATAGACATCACGTCGGTCGGTGCTCCAGCATCCATCCAAGAGAGTAAGCTGAGAGAAAACAGTGAAATGATGAACGAGATGAGGGAGAAGCGAAGCGAGTGGGGGTTTTCTTCAAGAGAGGAGTTGAGAGAGAAGAGTGAAATGATGGTTGCTTCGTCCGTCCAACTTACTGCTGGAAAGGAGGGGGTTTTGTGATTTGACGGCTCATTGGGCATTACTGCGGCGCTTCGATCGGGGTAGTCTACCTTCAATCTACTACGGAGTAATTTAGTGCATGGCTGGTGGACCCAGATGCTGGCTGTCCCCAACGTCGGTGAAAGTGAGTAATTTAGTGCATGGCTGGAGGAGGATCCACACGGTAGAGCATGTCCACTGTTTTTCTGAAGAAAAAAATGATTACAGCAACCGCTTCCACTCTTACGATGTAGGAGTGTGAAACACGGCAGCCACTTGAACATACACAGTGCTCCTACTACTAGGCATGTGCAGTGGTTCATACGTCAGTACTACATAATCTTGTTGCTAGTGTAGTAAGATATGATGATAACAAATGATGGTGTGCTCATGTCAACTATATGAACAGTAATGTAGTAACATAGTACCGCTTTTTCGACTGTCTAGTCGAGAATGAACGGTGAGATCAATGTTAACAGAACTAGGTCTATAGCGCATGGAGAGTACGGTGCTACAGTACTCCACGAAATATGAACCATATGAAGCATGAATAGTGTTAGGCAGGGTGATGAAGGTGCACGGGATGGGAGCAAAAGTTCCCTTCTCGACCCACTTTTGGGTGTTTGGCAGAGTGCATGAAGGGTGCATGAGTCCACACTAGTAGGTTAACACAAATACATGAAGAGGAAACAACTATATTGCGATGAGAATGCAACCAAACACACCCACACACTTTGTGCTACAGTGACTGATCTGCACCGTCTAAGTTTGATCCAACGGTCATGTTGCACCGAGACATGGACATGCCCATGCAGAGGGCGCCTAAACACCACCGAAGTCCCTCTGCGTTCTCGAGGCGCACGACGTTGGTGATGCAGGGTGCAACCGCCCGTAGAGCCCACTCTCGGTCGACGGGAGCCAGCTTGTCAAAGACGGCGTCCAATGGCACGAATGGATTCCGGTGACGGAGCCCTAAAAGGATTCGCCCGGCAACGGTGATGGCAGCCTGCAACCCCTCCTTGTCCAGCTCCGCCCCCACCATCGTGCGGAGATGGCTCAGCTCCTCGGAGATATAGGTGAAGAAGGAGACCAGGTCAGGAAGCCGCAAATCGTTAAAGTCGACCGGGTGGTCGAACGGGTTTAGCCCGATGGCCGGGATGGTCGCGCTGCCACGACGGTAGGCATCGCGAAGCCGCAACACATGCGTGCCAACTTGGTTCACCAAGTGGCTGAGGCGATCCTGGACCTCGTCACGATCAGCTTGCTCGCGCTCCAGCCGGCTCCCCTGACGGCCTATCGTATCTCCCTCTTTCTGCAGCAACACCGCCGACGCCTCGAGCATCTTTGTGGTGGACACCTGCCGCTTTTGAAGCTCTGCGAACTCCTGCACATAACGGAGGAGCATGGCACTCCTCTCCTCCTTAAGCTCACGGAGCTCCACGTCCTTGGCCCTGAGCGCCACATCCTTGGCCTGGAGCTCCTATGTAAGGCACCTCACCTCGGACTCCGTGATCTGCTACGCCGCCATGGCACTAGATAGAAGCAATGGGGAGGGGAAGCAAAGGGGGCGAAACGGCTAAAAGGCAATGCAATCTACGGGAAGGCAAAGGGAGCCAGCTGAGGAGCGGGGAATCTTTTGGTTTTCACCATGGTAAAACATTAGTCGACGACTTCTCACATCAGGGAGCAATGGGTTTTACAGGCGGAGTCATCGTGACTAATTGCTACCGCGCCTGCTACCATCAATCAAAAAATTAAAAATCCTACCGCGCCTGCTCCTGTCAATCAAAAAATTAAAAATCCTGCTGCACCCAAACACCAGAGCAATGCCGCGGTGGATATTTAAATTTACCTTCCGGCAAGTAGATAAAAAGGAGTGAAAAAAATGTGTCGGCGGCCTAGCTAATCGGTCGAACTAGCCCAACTAGCTAGCCACTGTGCTTCACGGATGTACTCAGCGGGAAAGGTGGTCTTTCGTGATTTGATGACTCATTTACTTGCTTCGGTGCTATGACCGAGGAGGCCCCAGAAAACGCACGGTAGGGCGTCCCACGTCAGGAAGAATATATGTGTGCACCACCCGGGAGGACCCCGAAACCGTGCAGTAGGGTGTGCCACGTCTCGGCACGGAGGAAATATGTGCGTGTAAAAATATACTGTATCAGACGTAGTACCTATGGTTCGACCTCGGGACCCAGCCAGTCGGTCGAAAACACCCCACTAGCCACACAGCTTCATCATGCTAATGTGGCACGGAGGATAGATGTGGTTAGCTCCGTCTCGACCAGCCACAACGTCTCTTCTTCTAGGTGATTCTTCTATTTTCCTAGCTTTTTTAGTTGTAATAACACCATGGCAAGCTAGCGCCGCTCTTCGTGTGTGCCCATGCAAATGTTAGACAATGGAGAGAAGAGAGAGATCGCAGACCTGGGACCCACCAGTAAGTGAGCCAACGGTCATGCACGTGTTGCCGAGGCACTCCCTCTACTCTACTCAACGTAATACTGTATAAAATCAAGTTATGGAACAAAGCCAACAACCTTGTTGTTTCAGGCTATCGACTTACGCTTTGTAGTCCAGGTTGCCAGGTCGAATCTCGTCTTCCAGATTTGTTAGTTTTAGGTCCAAATTTGATTAATGACAAGTGGGACCCCCGTGTGTTGTTCCGATATTTCAACGTAGGGTGGTTTTTTTGAACAAACACTTTGCATGGTTAGACATGTAACGGCACGAGTTACACGTATTTTGCAAGTTTACGAACAAAAATGACAGCGGCATAGAATATCACATCCACCGCGTAGCTTAGATGCTATGGTGATACGAGTTTTTACACCGTTGGAAGTGAGATCCAATGGCTTGGGAGTAGTCTTTGTAATTATGCGCAATTTCCAAACTCTCCAAAGGTTTTTTTGCAAATAAAACATTCAGGCCTCATGTGTGCCGATGCATCTTGGATCCAATGGTTCCCCATTGCTCATATTAGGTGCTCCCCGTAGCTTAATTACCCGCTACGGTGATATGAGCATCTAGGTCGTATGATCAGTAATCAGATGGCACATGCGTAGTACTTGTACTTTCTACGCATTTCCCAAACTCTCTTAGCCGTATATTACAAAAACATTCAAACCTCCTACTGTGGGCCGTTAGGTCTTAGTGAACTCGTATTACCATAGAATCTACGGTGCAGGAGCACCTCATATTCTCCCATGCGAGAAAACATAAGCTGTTATCACAGCTTGGATGCTACGGTGATACGAGCTTCGAGGTCGTTTAATCTGAGATCCAATGGCATCTGAGCAGTCTTTGTGCTTGTAAGCAGTGGCTGAACTCTTTGGGGGCTTTTCTGCAAAAAACCATTCGAACCACCGAGGAGGTGTTGGGTCACAAATCCAATGGCTCTGAAGAGCTTGTATCACCAAAGCATCTAAGGTGTGGTAGCACATGATATTCTTACATACAGGAGAATATGATGTCCTCCTTCATCTTAGATGCTACGGATACGAGCTTCGAGGTTGTTGGATATGGGATCCAAGGGCATCTGAGTAGTTTTTGTACAAATTGTGTGCAATTCTCAAACTCATCAAGGTTTCCTATAAACATATTAAGACATCATGTGAGTTGCTATATCTCAGATCTACAAGCTCCAGGCAACTCGTATCGGCATATAGCATCTAAGGTATGGGGGCACATGATATTCTCCCAGGGAGGAGGGGTGGGGGTGCACAACCAATTGGTGGTTGGGAGGGTGGGGACAAATATAATCTAAACAGCCCTAAACAGAGCTTCACAATTTTATCTAAGGTCGAGGGGTTGACCCCCGACAATCATAGCTCCGCCTAAACACAACATTTGCATGTACTGTAGTACTAGACTTAATATTCATGTTTCAGTTTCATGTTCATTTTAAATATTGAACTGAGGACCATGCATGTCTTACATTTTACTCCCTTTGTTCCTAAATATTAGTCTTTTTAGAGATTTCAAATGGACTGGCACATACGGATGTATATAGACATATTTTAGAGTGTAGATTCACTCATTTTTCTCCGTATGTAGTCACTTGTTGAAATCTCTAAAAGACTAATATTTAGGAATAGAAGGAGGCGAGCCCTTTGACCAGGATCCACCGCCCACCTTTGTCCCAACTGCTCCCACTTTTAATGTTGCCGGTGCCGCAGTTTAAACTAAACCCTGCACTACCCGGTATTGCTACAATATTCTCTCTTCCTCTCCGATTCTCCTGTCGTCTACCTCCAACTAGGCTGACCTAAATGTACGCCATGCCGCATCACGATGGTCTGCCCTTAGTCTTCCAGTTTCCTGAGGAACACACCCAGCCGGAGTCTCAAGAACATAAGGCGTTTTGGGACGAGTTTGAACTGGCCCTGCGGGAAGACGTCGCGCGTGTCCCCACTCCCGTTCCGGCTCCCATTGCCCCGACTGGGCCATCGCCCATCCCCGTGTCATTGATGGGCCGAGAGCCGCACATTGTCACCGAGCTTGATGCCACGGGGTTCCACGAGGTCCCCGCCGACTTTCACGCGCCCGTGCACCTGCCAGAGCATGCGCCTGCGCGTGCACCGATGCGCATGCCCGTGTGCACATGCACCTGCCAGCGCATGCGCCTGCCCGTGCACTGACGTGCGTGCCCGTGCTGGTGCCCATGCACACGAATGTCTCTGCCGCGCCGGTGACAGCGCCTGTCCCCACGCGGGTGCTAGTGCCCCCCTCAGCGGCATGGATGGCCGCCCTCAACCGCTTCTTTGCACCATCGCCAGTTGCCTCCTCCCACCAGTTGACTCGCTCCAAAGTCCAGAACATTGTGGCCTTCCTTGAAGCTAGGCCAACGTCTAGGAGTATGCCAACAATGGCGCAAGACGCCGCCGTCGCTGTCGGTCAGTGGCCCGACGACACACAGAGCACGGCAAAGGAGCCGCTTCCCACCGCAAGATGCCCCCGCCGACGCCGCATAATCTAAATTTGCCATGAAAAATGTTCGGATGCCATGCTTAAAATCCGAATGTTTATCATTTCCGTTTATTTTATATCGATCGTCGTATAATTTAAAGTCGGAGTGAGACTGAACGAAATCTATGGTTTGATCGATTCAATGTTCTGCTAGAGCCGTATCAAATTAAATATAAAACATCATCAAGCCACATGTATTCCTTGTCATCCAATGACCTAGACTGCTTCAATGTCGAGCGCTCCACATGTTTAGCGTGTAGTTAATTTCATGCCAAATATAGTGCTAATCACATAATAACACGCAAATAATATCCCACTTAATATCCGCATGCACTTAATATACTTCCAAATTAACGTGCATTGCACGTACACACTGACTACGTGAAACTGGTGTCGTAACTTGTGAACGCGTCCAGATATGGTCAACGGCAACATCGCCCGTGAGTTCTTTGTGTTTGCCCGTGCGTCTAAACGTAGGAGGGGAGGAGAGAGAGAGAGAGCACACATGGAACCCACCAGTAAGTGAAGGCGAATAGTACTAAAAATAATATTACATGTTATCCATTAAATAGGCTGTGGTAATATAAAAACATTATGTGAACAAAAGGGGGGTATAACAAACATTGTTGTTCTACGTATGTTGCCTATTGACGTGCGGCTTGAAGGCCCTGGTCGCATGGTCGATCCTCGTCCTTTATTTTTTAATTTGTATATGGTGTAACGCCCTGGATTCGATGCGCCAGGTGTCCGCCAGATATTCGCCGTCGTTGTCGTGTCATTTGCTTGCGTGTTGCATTTTATCATGTCATCATGTGCATCTCATTTTACATACATTTTCGTCTCATCCATCCGAGCATTTTCCCCATTGTCCGTTTTGCAATCTGGCACTCCTATGCCCTCCGGCGTCCCCCTTTTGTCTCTCGTCGTGAGCGGGTGTTAAACGTTCTCGGAATGGACCGAGTCCTTCCAAGCGGCCTTGGTACACCACCGGTACACCGCTTGTCAAGTTTCGTGCCATTTGGAGTCCGTTTGATACTCCAAACAGTTAATCGCGTAGCCCGCAAAAGCCTCTTTTGTGTTGCAGCCCAACACCCCTCCAAAGTGGCCCAAAACCCATCCTAACCCCCTCCATGCTCTCGGTCGATCACGATCGTGTGGGCGAAAACCGCTCCTCATTTGGACTCTCCTAGCTCCCTGAATCTATAAATAGGCCACCTCCCCCGAATTCGCGGATGATTTCTCTCCCCAAACCCTAAAATTACCCTTCGCGCCGCGCCGGACGCATCTCCGCCGCCGTCCGCAGCCAAAGGTGCGCCTCCACGTGGCCCCGGCCACCGCCCTGCCCGCGCGCCGCCTCCCGGGCGTCCGCGCGTCCTCCGCCGCCCTCGGCCTCCAGCTGCACCTCGCAGCTCCGGCCACCGGAGGCTCGCCGGAGCCCGCGCCCTCCGCCGTCCCTGCTCCGTTTCGTGCGTGTAATATGTCAAATTGTTCATCATGATGTGCTCTTCATTTCATTCCATTGCACCATGTTCTTTTGAGATCATCTAGATGCTTGAATCATCGTTGCAAGAGTGCTATATAATGTTGTCTACTGTCTGTTAACAGAACATGTTCATTTGTCATTTTTGCCATGTTTGATGTGTGCATCCTATGAGGTTGATGTCTACATGTGTTTTGTGCTACATCATGCCATCTTTACAGTGGTGTATGCCATGTATTTTTGTGATCAATGTGGTGACTAGAACAAGCATGCAAACTAGGCTTCGTGATGTTGCTGATTTCAGTCCCTGTTCTGCTGTTATTTTTATGCCATGTAAACTTGATGCTATAGAGAGATCCAAGCATATTTTGAGATACTTCAGTAATGATGTTTTGAACATATGGTTATTCTCCATCCATTCATGACCCTTTTCGTAATTATGGAGCGGTCTAGCATGTCATTTTCTTGCTCTACTTTTGCTATAAAATTTTTCCTGGCAGATTGTTTACATGTTATTCAATTTTGCCAATGTCGTTATAGTTGATCCTTGCATGCTATGACCTTGTTCTTGCCTTGGTTAGTGTCTAAACATGTCATCTTGTTGATGCTATGCTTATCTTGTCATGCAATGACTTGTGGTGAGCGAATCGAGCTCGTGAAGTAGTGTACTTGTTGTTACTGTTTTGCTAGGCTGAATCTGTTATTTGGTGATGCTATGTAAACCTACTGCTACAAGTCATTTTATGCATAATCTGGAGATGTTCACTAAGGGTGTATTGTTATACATGTCATGATCTATCAATCCATGCCCCTGGTTGCATTTATAGCCTACTGCAGCTTGTTGTAATCTTGCTCTCAAATTGCTAAATAATGTTGTTGTCAGCCTGTTAACATTAAGTTCAGTTTTGCTAGTGATCCATGCACCCTATGACTTTCTATTGCCATGCTTAGCTTCATAAACATGTCTTCTTACTGTTGGTTGCCTTGTCATGCCATGTAATGCTCTCTGGTGAGTGGTACAAGCTCACCAACATGCCTACTTATCGTTGTTCCTGCCATGTTTGAATCAGTCATATCACTTGCCATGTTTACATGGGTGTCATCATATCTTCTGATCCTTTTGGGCTCATGGTCAGTAAAGGACTTTTGTTCTATGCATTTAGTAGTAGCATGCCATGATTTTGTTTGCCATGATAAGTTCCTGTAACATGTTGTTTGATAGCTCTAAACATTGCAACCTGATGTTATTTCTGCTAAACCTGAAACTGTTATTATATGCAATTTTGCCATGTCTTTTTGAGCATGTTCTAGTGATTTCTCGAGATAGCTCAGTGATGATGTAGTATATTGTTTTGCTGCTTACAATATGTCTAGTTGCTGTTTTGGACAGATTGTTGCTATAACTTGTATAAAGTGTATGTGTTGAACCGTTACTCTGTTTTGAGTGTGCTCTATATGAAACTTGCTTAGAATTGCATATAGATTCATATTATCATGTTGCATCCTTTTTTTGGTGTGTTTGCTTGAGGTTTGAATGCATTTTGCATCAATGCCCTGTTTAACTTGTTTTGCTCATATCTTCTAGGCCATAGCTCCGAACTAAATGAACTTTATATGAAACTTGACTAGAATCTTGTGTAGATCATCTTGTTGGATCTTAACTTTCTGTTTAACAACTTCAACTTAATGTTTATTCAGATCTGGACCAATTTCGAAATTTGCATATGAGGACTTACCGGAATTGTTATATGTTGTTCTCGGCCTCATTTAAACTTGCCTTGATGTGTTGCTCTGGTTTGCATCATCTCTTGCCATAGGTAGTTTCATGTAGTCTTGTCATGCATCATGCTTGGTTGTGCATCATGTCTTGTTCATGTGTGGTGTGTTTACTATGTTGTGTGCTTCTTCTCGATAGTTCCTGTATCGTTGCGATCGTGAGGATTCGTTCGTCTATGCTTGGTTCGTCTTCGTGGCTTCATCTTCTTCATGGACTCGTTCTTCTTCCTAGCGGGATTTCCGGCAAGATGACCGCTACCCTGGATCTCACTACTATCATTGCTATGCTAGTTGCTTCGTTCTATCGCTATGCTGCGCTACCTATCACCTGTTTATCAAGCCTCCCAATTTGCCATGTCAGCCTCTAACCTTTTTCACCCTTCCTAGCAAACCATTGCTTGGCTATGTTACCGCTTTGCTCAGCCCTCTTATAGCATTGCTAGTTGCAGGTGAAGTTGAAGATGGCTCCATGGTGGACAGGATTTTGGTTAGAATATCACAATATCTCTTATATTATTAATGCCTCTATATATTTGGTAAAGGGTGGAAGGCTCAGCCTTATGCCTGGTGTTTTGTTCCACTCTTGCCGCCCCTAGTTTCCGTCATACCGGTGTTATGTTCCTGGATTTTGCGTTCCTTACGCGGTTGGGTGATTTATGGGACCCCCTTGACAGATCGCTTTGAATAAAACTCCTCCAGCAAGGCCCAACCTTGGTTTTACCATTTGCCTCACCTAGCCCTTTTTCCCTTGGGAGTCGCGCTCTTGAGGGTCATCTTTATTTTACCCCCCCCCCCCGGGCCAGTGCTCCTCCGAGTGTTGGTACTAACTAGAGCACCGTGCGGGACCATTCCTTGGCAACTTGGGTTACGTCGGTTCCTGTACACTTCGCTCATCCGGTGTGCCCTGAGAACGAGATATGTGCAGCTCCTATCGGGATTTGTCGGCACATCCGGGCGGCTTTGCTGGTCTTGTTTTACCATTGTCGAAATGTCTTGTAAACCGGGATTCCGAGTCTGATTGGGTCTTCCTGGGAGAAGGTATATCCTTCGTTGATCGCAAGAGCTTATCATGGGCTAAGTTGGGACACCCCTGTAGGGTTTAAACTTACGAAAGTCGCGCCCGCATTTATGTGGCAGATGGGAATTTGTTAATGTCCGGTTGTAGATAACTTGACACCAGATCCGAATTAAAATGCATCAACCGCGTGTGTAGCCGTGATGGTCTCTTTTCGGCGGAGTCCGGGAAGTGAACACGGTTTTTGGGTTATGTTTGACGTAAGTAGGAGTTCAGGATCACTTCTTGATCATTGCTAGCTTCACGACCATTCCATTTGCTCTCTTCTCGCACTTATTTGCGTATGTTAGCCACCATATATGCTTAGTCGCTGCTACAACCTCACCATTTTACACTTTCCTTTCCCATTAAGCTTTGTTAGTCTTGATACCCATGGTAATGGGATTGCTGAGTCCTCGTGGCTCACAGGTTACTACAACAACAGTTGCAGGTACAGGTTATGCGATGATCTTGACGCGAGAGCGATGATACTTGTTTTTGGAGTTCTTCTTCTGCTTCTTCTTCGATCAGGGGATAGGTTCTAGGTCGGCAGCCTAGGCTAGCAAGGTGGATGTCGTTTGAGTTTCTGTTTGTGTTTCATCCGTAGTCGGATGGTGCTCTTATGTAAGATGATGTTGTATCTGTGTGGCATTGTATGTCTTATGTATGTATCCCCATCGATTATGTAATGTTGATGTAATGATATCCACCTTGCAAAAGTATTTCAATATGCGGTTCTATCCTTGGTGGGACCTTTGAGTCTCTTTAGGATAGTATCGCATATTGGGCGTGACAAGTTGGTATCAGAGCCTCGACCGACCCTAGGAGCCCCCTTGATTGATCGTGTAGTTTGGCCGTTGTCGAGTCTAGAAGAAAACTGTTTTCAGAGTCTAGTTATATCGGAGAGTAGGAATTCATTTTACTCCTCAGCCCGATGTCGCTCTGGTAAGGAATCTTGACGTAGGTGTTTTGAATTACTTCTCTTCCCCTTCAAATTTTTCTTTAGGATCACGTAGTGGGTTTTCCGATCATTGTTCCTCAGCTCTTTGCATCTGGTGCATTTCTCGTCAAGGTGATTCGACCCTCTCCGTTTTTGCAAGTTCAATCCTCAGTTGTTTTCTTTTCCCACCCACCCACCCTTTTCTTCTTGGAGCCGGAGTCTGTAATCGAGTATCCATTCTACTCGTGCGAAGTCTTTGCTTTCTTTCCTCAATGATTTCAACCGGTGTTTTCTCTTCAAGATATTCGTCGTTTCCCCCTTCAAAGTTGCCTTTGTTTGCCCGCCCTCCCACCCTCTTCTTCCCGGAGCCTGAGTCTCTTTCGACCATCAATTTCATTTGTGTGGAGCCTCTTCAGTCTTCCCTCAATCATTTCAACAGGTGAATTCTCGTCTCGGTGGACATTCTTCATCTCTTTTCTTCTCCGGTGGATTCAATTCCAATTTTTGGTAGTGATTATATTCTTTTCCTTGGATCAAGTGTTCTCCTTGCTCGTTTTCCTCTCGCCATTCAATCATTCCGGAGTTCGGAAGACATCTCAGGAGATTCGTCTGTGTTCAAATTAATTCGAGGTTGTCACCTCATTCAAATATTTCAATTGTTCCTATGCATCATCTATATGTTCAACAATCCTTTCCAACGGTGTTTTTCTTTTAGTGGGCCCTAACCCACAGGTCTTTTTCCAGGATCTTACCTGACTCTTCTGATTCCCCCGGAGTTATTATCAAATTCTTTTCAAGTGTGACGTAAGAATGGATTCCATCAGTCACATGCCTTCTCCAAGACCGTTTTCAAATTCTTTTCATCTTTTGGTTCAACCCTTTCTGCTTTTCAGTCTATCGGAGTATCTCAGTAATTTTGGTGGTATTTCTCGTCGTCATTTGAAGACCGAAGAAGAGTTTTCCCTCTCAATCGTGGCCGTTCTCTCGAAGTTTCGTGGTTCTAGCTTCATATTATCCTCTCAAATTATTCCATTTGTCAGATATTCCTTTTCTCAACCATCCGGAGTTTGTCAAGAGTTGTTTTTCCATTTCTTTTCACCGGAGGCCATCATTCCAGTTATCATTCTCTATTTATCCCGGTGCTTCATTCAAGTGTTCTTTAATCAGCTCATGATCTCTTTGTTCTTTTGCATCTAAATCCCCTCTAGCTTATTTGTTCTTCTAATTATTCCCGGTGATTAAGTCTCTTTCATCAGTCATTTTCGAATTCTTACGGTGATTCATTCAGATTCTTTTTCCTTTGTCATCGTATCAATCCATTCCTTCTTTCAATCCTACCGGTGGTTCATGAAGACCTTCTCAAGTTTGCGATATGTCACTTCTCAATCCTTTTCAAGAAGAATAAGTAGTATGCAAAATTCCATTGTTTGTCATCAATTTAATTTGATGAAGGATAAGCATACAATAAACCTTATTCTTATTTCATCAGAGTGATTAATCCCTTCCTTCAGAGTTTGTTCATGAGGAATAAATTCTAGTTCCAAGTGTCTTCATCTTTTCTTTTCCGGAGTTCAAATTTCCTCGGCCATTTCTTCGAAACCCCCATCTAAATCATCACAAGGCTCTTCTTATTCTTTCATCCTTAATTTCTATCTCATCATCTTTTTTTCACCGGAGTTCTTCATGGTGGTTCGTCATGATTTAATTCATTCTCTCAAGAGTTCATCAACATTCTTGTTGGTGGAGTTCAACTATCTTTTCTTCCCGCGTCTCGAAGTGCAATTAATTCTTCGTATTCTTTTGAAGTGGAGGTTTTGCATTTCTTCGTTCTTCTCAGCTATCCAATCATTTCCGTTTGTGGCCGGTTATCACCTTATGATCTTGAGATGTTACCTATAAGTCCACAACAAGATTATTCTTTCGTTGTTGATTTTCTCAACAATTCCGTTCAACACTTCCTTCTAAGTTCTTTTAATTGCATTATTTCAATTCTTCCGGAGGCATGGCATTGGTCATCTCGTCAAGTGCCATCTCATTGTGGGAAGTTCATGTTCTAATCCTTCCATTTTCAGCAGGAGTGCTGCCTAAATCCTTTCAATCTTATATGTTTCTTATCTCGTTCTAACCGGAGTCGTTTCATAGTCTATCTGATTCCGTCAGCTTTCAATTCTCGTCATTTTCGTTGTTCCTCTCTTCTTCTCGAGTGCTCTCGATTCTTGCTTCTTCTCTTGAGTTCTTGTTTCACCTCATCCCTTTTCCCTTTCGTCTCGGTGCTAGGATCTCGGGACAAGATCTCTTGTTAGTGGAGGAGTGTTGTAACGCCCCGGATTCGATGCGCCAGGTGTCCGCCAGATATTTGCCGTCGTTGCCGTGTCATTTTCTTGCATGTTGCATTTTATCATGTCATCATGTGCATCTCATTTTGCATATGTGTTCGTCTCATGCATCCGAGCATTTTCCCCGTTGTCTGTTTTGCAATCTGGCACTCCTATGCCCTCCGGCGTCCCCCTTTTGTCTCTCATTGTGAGCGGGTGTTAAACATTATCGGAATGGACCGAGTCTTGCCAAGCGGCCTTGGTACACCACCGGTAGACCGCTTGTCAAGTTTCGTGCCATTTGGAGTCCGTTTGATACTCCAACGGTTAACCGCGTAGCCCGCAAAAGCCTCTTTTGTGTTGCAGCCCAACACCCCTCCAAAGTGGCCCAAAACCCATCCTAACCCCGTCCATGCTCTCGGTCGTTCGATCACGATCGTGTGGGCGAGAACCGCTCCTCATTTGGACTCTCCTAGCTCCCAGAATCTATAAATAGGCCACCTCCCCCGAATTCGCGGATGATTTCTCTCCCCAAACCCTAAAATTCCCGTCCGCGCCACGCCGGACATGTCCGTCCGCGCCGGACGCATCTCCACGGCCGTCCGCAGCCAATGGTGCGCCGCCACGTGGCCCCGGCCACCGCGCGCCGCCCGCGGCCCGCTAGGCCCGCCGCCGGCCCGCGCCCTCCCTGCGCGCCGCCTCCTGCGCGTCTCCGCATCCTCCGCCGCCCTCGGCCTCCAGCCGCACCTCGCAGCTCCGGCCAGCGGAGGCTCGCCGGAGCCCGCGCCCTCCACCGTCCCTGCTCTGTTTCGTGCGTGTAATATGTCCAATTGTTCATGATGTGCTCTTCATTTCATTCCATTGCACCATGTTCTTTTGAGATCATCTAGATGCCTGAATCATCGTTGCAAGAGTGCTATATAATGTTGTATGTTGTCTGTTAACAGAACATGTTCATTTGTCATTTTTGCCATGTTTGATGTGTGCATCCTATGAGGTTGATGTCTACATGTGTTTTGTGCTACATCATGCCATCTTTACAGTGGTGCATGCCATGTATTTTTGTGATCAATGTGGTGACTAGAACAAGCATGCAAACTAGGCTTCGTGATGTTGCTGATTTCAGTCACTGTTCTGCTGTTATTTTTATGCCATGTAAACTTGATGCTACAGAGAGATCCAAGCATATTTTGAGGTACTTCAGTAATGATGTTTTGAACATATGGTTATTATCTATCCATTAATGCCTTTGTTTGTAATTATGGAGTGGTCTAGCGTGTCATTTTCTTGCTCTACTTTTTCTATAAAATGTTTCCTGGCAGATTGTTTACATGTTATTCAATTTTGCCAATGTTGTTATAGTTGATCCTTGCATGCTATGAACTTGTTCTTGCCTTGGTTAGTGTCATAAACATGTCATATTGCTGATGCTATGCTTATATTGTAATGCAATGACTTGTGGTGAGCGAATCAAGCTCGTGTAGTAGTGTACTTGTTGTTACTGTTTTGCTAGGCTGAATCTGTTATTTGGTGATGCTATGTAAACCTGCTCCTACAAGTCATTTTATGCATAATCTAGAGATGTTCACTAAGGGTGTTTTGTTACACATGTCATGATCTATCCATACATGCCCTTGGTTTCATTTATAGCCTGCTGTAGATTGTTGTAATCTAGCTCTCAAATTGCTAAATGATGTTGTTGTCAGCCTGTTAACATTAAGTTCAGTTTTGCCATGTGTTTTGCTAGTGATCCATCCACCCTATGAACTTTCTATTGCCATGCTTAGATTCATAAACATGTCTTCTTACTGTTGGTTGCCTTGTCATGCCATGTAATGCTCTGTCGTGAGTGGTACAAGCTCACCAACATGCCTACTTATCGTTGTTCCTGCCATGTTTGAATCTGTCATATCACTTGACATGTTTACATGGGTGTTATCATATCTTCTGATCCTTTTTGGCTCATAGTCAGTAAAGGACTTTTGTTCTATGCATTTAGTAGTAGCATGCCATGCTTTTGTTTGCCATGATAAGTTCCTGAAACATGTTGTTTTATAGCTCTAAACATTGCAACCTAATGTTATTTCTGCTAAACCTGAAACTATTATTATATGCAATCTTGCCATGTCTTTTTGAGCATGTTCTAGTGATTTCTGGAGATAGCTTATTCATGTTTTGTTATGCTTTACCTGTACAACATGTCCATGCCTTTTGTTTTTATGTTGTGATGCTGTAGCATATTGTTTTGCTGCTTGCAATATGCCTAGTTGCTGTTTTGGATAGATTGTTGCTATAACTTGTATAGTGTGTATGTGTTGAACCGTTGCTCCGTTTTCAGTGTGCTCTATATGAAACTTGCTTAGAATTGCATATATATTCATATTATCATGTTGCATCCTTGTTTTGGTGTGTTTGCTTGAGGTTTGAATGCATTTTGCATCAATGTCATGTTTAACCTGTTTTGCTCATATCTTTTAGGTCGTACCTCCGAATTAAATGAACTTTATATGTAACTTGACTAGAATCTCGTTAGATCATCTTGTTGCATATTAACTTGCTGTTTAACAACTTCAACTTAATGTTTATTCAGATCTGGACCAATTTCGAAATTTGCATATGAGGACTTACCGGAATTGTTATATGTTGTTCCCGGCCTCGTTTAAACTTGCCTTGATGTGTTGCTCTGGTTTGCATCATCTCTTGCCATGAGTAGTTTCATGTAGTCTTGTCATGCATCATGCTTGATTGTGCATCATGTCTTGTTCATGTGTGGTGTGTTTACTATGTTGTGTGCTTCTTCTCAATAGTTCCTGTTTCGTTGCGATCGTGAGGATTCGTTCGTCTATGCTTGGTTCGTCTTAGTGGCTTCATCTTCTTCATGGACTCGTTCTTCTTCCTAGCGGGATTTCAGGCAAGATGACCGCTACCCTGGATCTCACTACTATCATTGCTATGCTAGTTGCTTCGTTCTATCGCTATGCTGCGCTACCTATCACCTATTTATCTAGCCTCCCAATTTGTCATGTCAGCCTCTAACCTTTTTCACCCTTCCTAGCAAACCATTGCTTGGCTATGTTACTACTTTGCTCAGCCCTCTTATAGTGTTGCTAGTTCCAGGTGAAGTTGAAGATGGCTCCATGGTGGACAGGATTTTGGTTGGGATATCACAATATCTCTTATATTATTAATGCATCTATATATTTGGTAAAGGGTGGAAGGCTCGGCCTTATGCCTGGTGTTTTGTTCCATTCTTGCCTCCCCTAGTTTCCGTCATACCGGTGTTATGTTCCCGGATTTTGCGTTCCTTACGCGGTTGGGTGATTTATGGGACCCCCTTGACAGTTCGCTTTGAATAAAAATCCTCCAGCAAGGCCCAACCTTGGTTTTACCATTTTCCTCACCTAGCCCTTTTCCCCTTGGGAGTCACGCTCTCGAGGGTCATCTTTATTTTACCCCCCCCCCCACCTCCCGCCCGGGCCAGTGCTCCTCCGAGTGTTGGTCCAAACTAGAGCACCGTGCGGGGCCATTCCTTGGCAACTTGGGTTACGTCGGTTCCTGTACACTTTGCTCATCCTGTGTGCCCTGAGAACGAGATATGTGCAGCTCCTATCGGGATTTGTCGGCACATCCGGGCGGCTTTGCTGGTCTTGTTTTACCATTGTCGAAATGTCTTGTAAACCGGGATTCCGAGTCTGATCGGATCTTCCTGGGAGAAGGTATATCCTTCGTTGATCGCGAGATCTTATCATGGGCTAAGTTGGGACACCCCTGCAGGGTTTAAACTTCCGAAAGCCGCGCCCGCGGTTATGTGGCAGATGGGAATTTGTTAATGTCCGGTTGTAGATAACTTCACACCAGATCCGAATTAAAACGCATCAACCGCGTGTGTAGCCGTGATGGTCTCTTTTCGGCGGAGTCCGGGAAGTGAACACGGTTTTTGGGTTATGTTTGACGTAAGTAGGAGTTCAGGATCACTTCTTGATCATTGCTAGCTTCACGACCATTCCATTTGCTCTCTTCTTGCTCTTATTTGCGTATGTTAGCCACCATATATGCTTAGTCGCTACTGCAACCTCACTATTTTACCCTTTCCTTTCCCATTAAGCTTTGCTAGTCTTGATACCCATCGTAATGGGATTGCTGAGTCCTTGTGGCTCACAGGTTACTACAACAACAGTTGCAGGTACAGGTTATGCGATGATCTTGACGCGAGAGCGATGTTACTTGTTTTGGAGTTCTTCTTCTGCTTCTTCTTTGATCAGGGGATAGGTTCCAGGTCGGCAGCCTGGGCTAGCAGGGTGGATGTCGTTTGAGTTTCTGTTTGTGTTTCATCCGTAGTTGGATGGTGCTCTTATGTAAGATGATGTTGTATCCGTGTGGCATTGTATGCCTTATGTATGTATCCCCATTGATTATGTAATGTTGATGTAATGATATCCACCTTGCAAAAGCATTTCAATATGCGGTTCTATCCTTGGTGGGACCTTCGAGTCTCTTTAGGATAGTATCGCATATAGGGCGTGACATATGGGTCCAAATTTGTTTCATGACATGTGGTCCCCTCGGTGTGTAGTTTGTAGCACTTCAATTTGTGGGTCGAAATTTGTTCCATTCCAAGTGGACTATCGCTGTGTAGTTTTGTAGCTTATTTATAATGATTAAAGAGACCAACAGAGTTCTTTGCAATAATACCATGGTGCGATGTTGAAGGCGAGAAAGGACGTGCGAGAGAGCGATGACCGAGCCAGAGGGAAATCAACTAGGGGAGTTGCGGGGGTTGCAATGGTGTTTGGAGTAGTTGTGGGCCAAATGCTACGAAAATATAATCTAAACCGACCGGAATAAATGCCTACACAAATTAATCCAAGGTTGGCGTGCCCCTCGCAATGTAAATAGCTCCGGCTTTGCGAGGGGTGGAGAGGTAGCTTCAATGCGTGGAAGCAGAAAGCGAGGTCAATCGAGAGACATATAGATAGAGAGACAAAGTGAGTGTGGTCTAACATTCATTGAATAGATATATATGCTCTGGAGAGATATTGTCCGATTGAGCTTTTGGCAAGGGTGAGGGCTGTAAGATAGAGCTTGAGAGATGATCCAGTCACAGACGTGTAGATATATTTTGTGCATGGGAGGAAGCAAGGCAATCGATCACATAGGGTTGTCGTGCAATCAAAAGAGTGAGACGGGTTGGAGAGAGTGACCTAGATAGACAATGTGCGTGAGAGAGTATACAATGTGAATAGGTCGAATTGGGCTCAAACATGGTGATATATCGTTTTTGTCCAAGAAAGAGCGAGGTCAATCGAGACATACAAAGAGAGAGAGAGAGAGGAATATATATATATATATATATATATATATATATATATAGAGAGAGAGAGAGAGAGATTGAGCGAGCGTGGCCCTCCATGAGGTCGAAAGAGTGGGAGCGGCTTGGATGGACTGACCTAGATAGACAATCTGCGTGAGAGAGTATAGAGTGTGTCGATCAAGGCCCGAACAGGGAGATATATCATTTGTGTGTGAAAGAAAATGAGGTTAAACGAGACTCAGATAAAGAGAGCGAGATTGAGCAAGTGTGGCCCGCCGTGCGGAAGAAAGAGTGAGACAGTCTCGAGGGAGTGACCTACATAGACAACGTGCGTGCGTGCGCACGATAGGTTGGGGGGGCTAGATAGGCAATGCATGTATTTAGCGCGAGAGGGTGAGAGGGAGAGGGAGAGAGAGACAGCTCGGCATGGGGTGCAATGGCGGGTGTGAGAGGTAAATACATTTGGTAACAGAGTGGAAAAAGGGGTTGTGTAGTTGAGAGAGTTAGAGATCGAAACATGGAGAGAAAGAATGAACGTGTGTTGGAAACTGATAGCTTCCTAAGGTGGATAGGACAGGAAGATTGACCGAGACAGGAAGTATGTAGCGTGTGTGCGGGGGGGGGGGGGGGCTAAAAACAACATTTGAATGTACATAGTATGAGACTTAATATTCATGTTTCAATTCGGTGTACATTGTAAGATTTGAACTGAGGACCATGCATATGGGTAATTATTTCGAATTCGTGCCATACTATGTTTCGAAAAGTTGACATTGACTCGATTTTGTTGTGCTATTTTGTAGGTCATATGTTTGAATCCATCCCAAAGTTTTCTCACTACCATGGTGTTCATCATATACATATGAATTTGTATTAAAAAAGTAGCATGGATACAGTGAAATGCACAATCCACGTTAGAATTGGAGATCGCTATGTGACACACACTCTAATTCAAATAACTAATTATGTGACACACACTCTAATCCACGTTAGCGTGGATTCCGTGGATACTGTTTCAATTTTTTTCAAATAACTCCTAATTAATTAATTTATAGTACTCCCTCTGTTCACTTTTATAAGACCTTGAACACATTTCAGACAATGTGCAAAACAATTAATTTTCAGTTGTCTGAAATGACTTACAAAAGTGAACGGAGGGAGTATCTCGTTTCGAATGACTAATTATTGCAAGGAAAACACGGGCATGGTAATACATACAGATTTGTTTGCAAATGAAAGAAGATTCGTTTGCATTCTCAAATGTAGGCGCACCAGGCAGACCAGGGTCGTGTCGTGGTGGTTGCGTGCGTTGGACGGACGCGTAGCACCCAGCCACCCACCCCTCCCTCCCTCCCCCACTCCCCCCACCTCCACCACCCCCCCCCCCAAAAGGATGACGACAAAATAAGTTCGCGCTTCCATGTTTCAGATTAAAATATCTGGCGGCCCCAATTCCAGCCCTGCAAAATCTCCCTTCTCCACCGTCCCCTTCCGCGCCCAGATTGCTCAAATCCCTAATTCGCCGCCAACGCAAGCAAAGTTCGAATTGCCCCTCGTATCATCTCTTTCCCCACCTCTGTATCGGATGGTGGCAAATATGATGGTCACGCTTCACCACCGCACCGGAGCTACCTCATCTATGCCCTCGTCCACCACACCGGGTGGTCCACCGACAAAGTCGGCCGCCGCAACCAACGTGCCTCACAGACACCGACTTCCACCGCATCAGGTGCGCTTCACCGACGTCGTCTCCCAGCTCACTGAGGCTACTTCACCGAGCACATCGTCGCACCTCCGCCCCCCGAGGCCATTGGGGCTTCACCAACGGTCTCGTCCACCGCATCGTAGCGCTCCGCTGCCACTTAAGATCTGTATCCGTGCGCGACCAGCCAATGCCAGCGCATCACCCTCAACGGCTCTGAAGTGACCCGCACTCTAGCTAGGCGAGCATGCCCAAACGCCAGCCCGAACTAGGTATCCACACATAACTCCCTTGTGCAATGTTCCCACGATATTTGGATATCCTTTCACTGCTCTCTTAGCTTACACGCCTATGCAACTCTGACTTTAACTCTTATTTCTTCTGCAGATATCATCTGAAACAAGCAAATCCATTTTTTAGCGAAGCATGATGGCACTACGGGATCTGGTACACATCCTGCACACCCGTATAACCTTGGAAGTATCTGTCCTCCGGTACAACATCAAGGTCGATTCCTCTGATTTGATCAACCATTCGTTGTGTCAAAAATGCAGAGGGGGGTGCAAGGAGCACAAGGCCTGCACATCCAAGTAAGTGGTAACATGGACTTGTACATGGAACATCCCAAGCGCAAGCAGAGCTGTAGTGAGCCTGTACAACAAGCTAGCGTAAATCCCTGTATTTCATTTAATTCATACTGGCATTCATGTATGATTTGTGTGCAATGGCGGATCCATGAATTCAAGTTACCAGGGGCGAACATTTAACTTAAAAAATACGAAGGCACTTGCACTTCGGAAATCAACATAACTTGAGAAATGTGAAGCTACATGCACTTTGAAAACCAGCTAATGATCCAAAGTAGTTCAGATTATAAACACTAAATGATGCAAGCACCAAAAAACACAAAATGCAACATGGTGTACAAGGACTACAAACATGGTCTGTACCTGTTTGAATTATTCATTCTCTGGCTGAAAATATCGAAGTGTAATTGCACCTATAACCAGTGCGCAAACTTCATATCAATATATCTATCCTGCACAAGTATGCCAATATTTTCAAACAACAGATTAGAAAAGTATTTATGCTATGCTGTCATGATACGGGGACTTTCTGGTAGATGGCCTCGACGTTTCCTCAAGCTATGAAAATGCACTATAATTTGCTTGTCATCAATGCCTGCAAATCTCTATGTCTCTCTCAACATAACAGATGATCATTAGACACTAAATCCTTCAATGAGCTTGCAAAATGCTTGCATTAGATCCCTCATTAGACATTATATGTACATCACCAGGAGCATGTAAAATGTTTGCATCAAATCCTTCATTAGCACTCTGTTCATTGGGCACTTCAGGCTCAAGAACAACATGAGCTTGTATGTTTGCATCGGAAACTTGATTAGATACATCAGATTCAGTCAGTTCAATATTGATTGGGGGAGTTATAAAATAAGTAGAAATTGGTTTCATTTTCTCATAGATTCCCTGCATACAAGCAGTTTTACAACAGGTATGTGATTGAAGAGTTGAATTAGATATAATCAGGTATGTGATGTACCTGCTCATTGCGCATGCTACTCTTGCAAGCTGCGACTGTCCGTTTGAGCAAGCTCGATGCCATGCCCGTGCTCCCGCCGCTGCCTCCCACGCAGGCTACACCCAGGGTTGGATCTTCATCTTCTTGTCCTTCCGTTCGCTTGAAGCCCGGCGACCGCTGTCCAACGAGGGCGCGAGGAAGTGCTGTGTCGATCTGTCCATCGGCGGCTAGGTTAGGAGCGAACCAGATTGGAGGCTGGAGGGAATGAATTGGGATTTTTCCTGCTGTCGATCGATATGGGAGGCACTCGTTTGGGCCGCGAGCCTGCTATAGGGCATGCCTTGCACTTATGTTATTGGCCCATCCAAATTGAAATATTTTTCTTCATTTTTTACATTGCCTACTCGTGCGTTGGGACGAACAAAACTAGCCCGGGGCAACCTGGACGACTCAAACTAGGTGCACACCTTCCAGCCACCCGAGGCGGCCGCCCATACCAGCCCCTATGGTGGCGTCGCCTGTTTTTGCGTGTATGATTGGGGTACTGAAAAATATTCCGTTGGCGCTTTTGCTTTACCCACAGAATGGTTGAATTGCTTGTTTCTATGAACAAAGTTCACTAGTAATGTGAAGGATGCCAGTCTTTTCATCCTATTTTAGATTGCTTAGATCTCGATATGCCAAAAGTAATCGCATGAAATATACAGTAAAAGTCAATGTGATGTGTGTGACTACAACTAGTTTGACTACACGTCCTCATATAACATATCAAGGATGCACCATCTTACCAGATTAACCATTCGACTAAGCAATGCAGTGTGGGAAGAAAGAAGTATTGGGACTGCGTATCCAAGCAATTGATGCCATGGACTCCTTCGTACAACCTTGTAAGAGAAAAAGAAGTTGCAGTGTGCCTGTACAAAGAACTAGCGTAAGTTCAGTTACCTGCTTCACGGAATTTTAGTTAGCCACTCCAAAATTGTTCAATTACATTGCTTGGCTTAATTTAGTTTGCTACTGATTACATAATGCCACAACCTGTTAATCCTATTATAGATTGCGCCTATCTATGTGTTTGATACTTACTGTTAAGAATTACATGTTTGCCTGAACTTAAATAGCTACTTGTTTGTTTAACTGCTTTGCTGCTGCAACAACGGGTTACAATGATGTTAATAACTACTTTTCAGCATCCAATTGAAACTCTTTAATTCCTTGTTTGTTTAACTGGTTTGCTGTTATAACTCCCAGTTGAGATGTTTTGCTAACTTCAACTTTTCTGAATCCAATCGGAACTTTAATGGAAAAACTGGTTAGCCCAAGATCAAAGAGGAAGGTCCCCATGGACGTTGTATCATCCCACAACAGTGGCACCGGCCCAATCGTGCATTATGAATTTCCAACTGCTGATGCTCTAGAGGCTAAACCAGTGGTAGAAAGAGATTCTACTTTTGCACTTTGAGATGAAGTTGACATGTTGAGGAAGCAAACAGCACAATCACAAGCAGTACTCAAGACAACCGTTAAATATTTGGTGGATTTCAAAATGAACCATTTGTTTTAGAGATCATGTAATAATTGTTTTTTGTTTTTTGTTTTTTGTTTTTTGGTTTGTAATTTTATTTGCGCACAAGTCTGTATTAATTGATAAGACTCAGAGACATTTCATTTGGATTGTTGTGCCAGACCTACAAATATGCCAATCGGGCTGAATGTGCATTCAGCAATAATAGTAGTATAGATGGACCATAAGTGGCACGCATCGGAAAGGGCCAAGATGTTGTGGTAGTTTGGCTAAAAAAAGAATGGTCTTGTAGCAAAAAAAATAGTACAACGGCCTAGCTTATGTATGTTAGTTGATATTATTGATCCATATACTCTATAAGTGTTTATATGTCTGTTAGTTCTGTACATTCTTGGTTGATTGACTCGGTATTTGAATCTTGATACATCGCTTGTGTACATATCTAAATGGGAGTACACATTATGATGCGTGTGACATTTGAGTTGGACATGAAGTGTTCCAAATATTTGAATTCACCTTAAACTATATTCTAGCTTCTGAATTTGAGTATCGGCATTTGTAAACCATATTCATATATGATAGGGGAATACATCTTTGTGGTTCTTTTGAAGATATATAAAAACACATAGAATGATTTATAAAGATTCGTATAGGAATACAAAATGGATTCGAATTTAGTTGACAGGGTAAACGTGGATGCTTATTGTCCCAAAATTCGAAAGAAGCGGCAAAATGTCCACTCACACGTCAGCTGCTCGAAGCCAAGTGTTTGGGAGATGGAAATTACTGTCTACCCATTACACGAACAATCCATCGGCCCGATTTCCACTACTCTAAATAGGGGTAGGTTAGTAACTTCAATTAGACGTGACACGACCGCCTCTGAGCCCATTCCGACATGGTGGGCGCCAAACATGGGTGGCAAAACACATTTGATTCAAGCTCGTCCGAAAGACCTTTGTTTCTCCCTCCATTCCCCATTCATACACGGTGGGCGGCAAAACAAACTCAACTCGGCCGAAATTGATGTAGGCAAATATTTTCAATAGGGGCAGGTTTGTAACTTCACTCAGACGTGACACAACCGCCCTACCTGTCAGCCCCGTTCATACATCATGGGCGCCAACCATGGGCGCCAACCACCCTCTCCTCGCCCAAAATCGCTCTGGGCAAATATTGGTGAGATGCGAGATTACTGTCCTATCCCCAACCGACGAGACGTCCAAATTTTAAATGGGGCCTAATTTTGTAACTTTCCCATATTTCAGACTGGCGCGTCCCAAAAACATGGTTCCCCGTACCTCTCCCTCCATTTTCCCATTCATACACCGTCCGCGCTAGAACACCATCCCCACACCAGCCTCCGTCCGCCACCCCATCCATCATCGCCATCCTCCACCCCATCCATTGCCACCGTCCTCCACCACATCCATCGCCACCGTCCTCCACCATGCCGGAGCGCCTACCAAGAGCGTGTCGTCCACTGCTAGAGATGGACATTTCTCGTCCACGACAACAGACCAATAGCCTTGCATCGCGTCCTCTCGCTTCATCGGCGCCGTCGTCCACTTTGCCGAGGCCGCTCACACGACCTTCTCTTCCACCGCAACGGGACTTATCCGCCAATGCACCCATCTACCGTCGCAGATCTGCTTCAACACCACCGACAGCCATCGCACCCCCGATGCCTACATGGCGCCACAAGAGAGGTGGTACTTCATATCTCCTGAACTTTTTGATCTCAACCAAAAAATAGATCTTAACTTGGTTACTCTACTTTCTTTTCAGCTCTTAGAATTTAGTTCTTAGTTCGAAGCAAACAATGGATGATAAACATCATTTCTTCTGTTTGCAGCTTCAAATCTGCCATGGCACGGTCATAATATAGTTTAATTGATCATGCTTAGGGTTTAATTGATCATGTTGGTTCCGTGGTGGTTTCTTTAATAGAAATTGGAGGGGAAACCTTCTTTTGCTAAAAAATATGCTTAGAGTTTGCCCCTTTTATGATCACTATACGATCAGAATACGTGATTTGTGTCATAATAGCACTGCTCCACTCATCAAGCTAAACAAGCTTACTTGTTCAAATACGAATCTGATATTATTAAAACAGAGTCATTTAATTGGTCAGCTAAATGTTCCTAAATTAGTTTCGAAAATGCATGTTCGCCGCTCGGGTGTGTATCTCTACAGGGTGCCCATGATGGGCCGGCCCACCCTGGGATTTTGGGTCGTCCCAGGCCCCGATTCCCCTTTGTTCTGCTGCGCGCTTCTGATCTCTACTCGCCCCCAGCCGCTTGCCTCGCCGGCGACTTGCCGTCCCCAGACGGCATGACTCTAGGAGGATACACCGGACTAACAGGAGGTTAGGAGCCGCTCGCCCAACAGCGTCACTGCTGCCTGGGCGCGCCGCCGTGCCTACCTTCCCAGTACGTTCAGGGCTCAGGCGTGCAGCACCCACCAAGCCAACCCGATTTATCCTGAGATACGTCCTCAACACTCAGCAGCCACTCCTCATCACCCATTTGATTCATTACTCATTAGGCAGGATTGTCATTAGGATTTGTTGTGTGCTCAGTGCTACCTACACTTAATGGTTCATATGTATTTCGGTAATCTTTAGTACCTGTAAAGTTCATAGGGTTTTCAAAATTCTGGCCCTCGGAACAGACACTAGTCATTTTGGATTGTTGGTCGTAGTAACATTGACCCAAATTACTACTGCAAGCCAGGTTTGTTGACAATTTTACTTGTCTTTCTTACTCATTCGATATAATATCCAATTATTCACGTCGATTAGTTGCAAACTATAAGTGCTAGACAAACTTCTTGATTCAGATTCTGGACGTTCTCTTATTGCATTTACAATTCTAAATACTTGTCCTAGTAAGCTCACAAGTAAATGATTGATTCACTACATCTATGCTTGCCTTGTCATATTTGTTGTCAATATTCTTTTAGGGTGGACCACCCTATTTCTAAATATTGGAACCGTAGACATGAGTGAATAGTATTTCTGTATGTGATCTCTTCCATCATGTGTGGGCAACAAACACTGCATTGTATAGAAAGAAAGTGTCATTTCCAGCTTTTACATAGGTTTTGATCTTTTACATGGAATACAATCTGCCTACTTGCTTTGTATCGCACTACCAACACTCCACCCTTGAAGCTAAACATTATGCCACTCATAATTCCTTAGTTTATTTGTTCAAATACGAATTTCATATGATTCTAATATTCCTACTTCAGTTTTGAAATGTGAGTCTGCCTATTATAGAGACATAAGGGGTTTGTATTTCTGTGTGTGGTCTGGTCAGCACGGTTGGGGGTGAACTTTGCATATGCATGGGTTTATAGGGAGACACTCCTGGAGTTGAATCGACAATGCATTCCATAGATAATCTGACTACTTTTTACGTTTTCATGAATCTCAGATTCTGAACAACATCATAATGATTATGAGCTTGCGCGCATGAAAAGAATAAAGCAGAACAATGCCATGGCTATCAAACTATGCATCAAGGGACTGAAATCAAGTCTAGATGCAATGCAATGCAAACGCTCTCCACCTATAGATTCATGCTCAAAATATGATCCTAACAGTGATTCTGAGCTAGAGGGAGACCTAAGTCAATGTAGCTCCCTAGTGGAGGAGTCAGAGGAACATGCCCTATCTTATTCACCCATCAAGGTGCTGGCTCTAACTTTCCAAGGTTACATTGGTCGCACATATCTTGCAACCGATGCTTTGCATTGCTTCTACTTTGTTGAACTGCCATTAGCTTAGTTTACACATCGTGTATGTGAATACGCCCTGCCTATCCATTTTCAGTACATATTCCATCTGTCATCGTACCATATTTATCCATTCAAATGTTTTTCTTATGTATCAGATGTTCAAAAGAAAGAGGGCGATTGCTGATCGTGCAGGAGCACAAGCAAAGTATTTGGAAAAGGTAGTGGCACCTGATAAATCAAAGAGCCCATTAGGTGTAGTTGCAATATCACCTGACCCACAAAACACCCCAACTCTAGCAGACTCTAGCCCTACTACACTGGTCATTTCTGATGCCCCAACTCAGTAGACCCCAACTGCAGCAAACAGTATGATTATGCCAGTTGACATAGCACCAGCTCTACGACGCAAAACCCCCATTCCAGCAAAGAGTACACCAAATCCAGTTGCAAATCCCTTTTCGAACCAGAGAGAGCCCCAATTGCAGCAAATAAGACCCATGTTCCATTTCTTCCCAGTTTAGAAGACGAAGCTTATATTGTTGTCAAGAACTTTGTGCGCATCTTTCCTTCATGGAAAGATTATACAGCAGACAAAGAACAATTTCCAGTCTTCCTCTCCAACTTACGCGTAAGTAATGTACTAATGCTGTCATGGTCATTACTGCATATGTTTCTGCTGACAGAAGATACAAGATTTCATTCTTTTAAATAGGCGAGGAGCAAACTGGATTGTGAAGATGAGCAGGGGTTGGTTGCGCTTTTCAAGCACTCGTTGATGAAGTATCGTTCCTACCCGAGGCAAGCGCACTTCGATGGCAAGCCTCTAAATGAAATTTCTGTAATGTCTCCGGTGCTACATTTATCCAACGGTGACTGCAATAATCTTGTTACACATTAGTCTCGGCTGCAGCGTAAGGTACTATCTATGATATCACATCACAATTTTAACTACATTTCTGCATTTTCCTTAATGTCTCACTTGTATGGAAACTGTTAGCAGAAGAACATTCGTTCTCAAGGGACCACAGAATCTCGTAACTATACCGCACACTGCATTGCTCTTGTGAGTACCTCTTGCCCTGTATGACCATAGTTACTTTCATAGTTGTTTGATTATGTAGCATCACTGCACATGTTAGCCTCGTAATCGTCCATTTGGTGGACATAATAAGATCCATATGGACTCTTACATAAATTTAGAATCAACCCAATGCTTTTGAAGATGTTTAGCTCTGCAGTCCTCTTGTAAGGACTGAACGTCGTCTATCACTGTAATTACATTAACAGCTTCTCCCTCCGTCCCATAATATAAGAACGTTTTGTACAGTACACCAGTGTTCAAAACACTCTTGTATTATGGGAAGAGGGACTGGTTCATTGTGTAGCATTCTGGATCTTATATCCCTCGCCCACCATTTATTAAAAAAGATCAGATATATATTTAATCTTACCAACAAATAGAACACACAAACAATGCCAGTGCAGAAGTGTAGCCCATTGCTCTTGTCAGTACATTTTGTCCTGTAACACTTGTACTTCCAGGGATTGGTAGTTGATTATGTAGCATCAATCTGCATCTTATCTTCATTATCCTCTATCCCTTCCAGTATTATCATATCTATAATTACTCTCTACAAAATGTAGCGCACAGCCAACGCTTATGAAGAAGATTCTATGCTGAAATTCTTGAGTTATCCTTCCCTTGACATGGAGAAGGGCATTATAAAGCTGGTGTTAAGTGTTAATGTAAGTCAGTCCTTCTAAAGCATTTATCCTCAACTGATGTTTAATTTTCCCATACTCCCTATCCTTTACTGTTGTTTAGTTTGTTGTTTCTACCAAAATGCATGTTCGCAAGAACCGTAAGTTCTAAGTTTTATTTGTAAAACCAAATTCCTTATTCATACCATGCACATTACTCAATACTCCATATATGTATGCTTGTTTTTGTGGATCTATAATCCAGTGTGTGGTGAAGCAGCCCACATTTGCACCTTGTCGTCTCCTGTTTTATCTTACTGATGTGGCTGATGATATGAACAACATGCCATGCACATTAACCAAAATAGATACAATGATTTTCTTTTCCCTTCATCTATGCTTGTTATGTTGACATGGTAATCTAGTAGTGTGGTGAAGCTCCCTGCATTATGAACAATGCCAAATTATGCTATTGATATTTTGAACTTACTCTTTATTTTCTAATTTGAAATTGGATGGAATTGACAGCACAATTATCATCTTTGTTTATACACGTGCAAAAAATGTCATCTCTCTGCTTTGTTTCAGGGTGATATGCCTGATGGCATGCACAAGTCTGCTGAAGGCTATGAGACAAACCCAACATATATTGCAGCAAAGAAGGCAAAACATCTTGAAGATAGCGAGACAACCCCAAAGTCTTGTCTTGATGCAGTGTTCAAGTTACTTGAGACTAGTAGTCAGACAAGCTCACATAATTCGTTGTCTGAATCAGTTCAACTTCTTCAGTCCCATGTTCTAGTAGAAAGGCATTCTGCAACTCAACTTCGACTTGAAGTCCTATCTCTATGAAAGATTGCGGAGAACACCAATGAGAACCTCATCGCTAAACAGCTACACCTGGATGCTATGACTGACATGCTAGGCCGGTCTCACAGCCTTACTCAGCAGCTTGCGCAGCAGTTCCCCCGCAAGGCTAACCTTTCTTGAACTGTCTTGGAAGTTGTCTCGGTTCAGTATTATTTTGTTACGCTACAATGGTGCCCAGTTTTTGTAATCTGCTTCTTCGTTGTGCTTTATGATCACTGGTGGCGAACTTCGATGCCCAGTGGATGTAATATACCTTAAATCCTTTATTGTATAGTGTAGGTTTATTCTTAGTTACTATGCCGTAATTTCTTTATTGTATAGAGTAGGTTTGCTCTTAATTCCTACTAGTTACTACCATCATTCGCTATCTGGAAAAAATCAGATGTAGTCGACCGGGCCGAAACATTCGACTCTAACGGGCCTGGTTTTTAGTGGGCCACAATTGGGCCGACCTGCGTCTTTCTTGGGCCCGAATGATTGGGGCCTTCACACTTTGCGCCAGGCCCACAACTTACACCGGCCTATATTTTAGTTGGGCCTTTTGTGGACCCAGTGCTTAGTTTGGCCCAGGTAGCATTGGGCTATTAACAGGCTGAATATTGTACTGGCCTGTTACGGCCCAGATGAAACCATGGGCCTTTAGCAGGCTGAAATGCATGTTGGGCCTCAATTTTCACTAGTCGTCGACGGGCCTTCAGCAGGCTTAAATCTAGACCAGGCCTTTTTGGGCCCAGTTACCTCACGGGCCGTTACCAGGCCGAAACATATATCGGGCCTTAGTTGGCCCACTGATATCATGGGCCTTTAAGAGGTCGAAAGCTTAGTACAGGCATTAACGGGCCGAATTATGCGACAGGCCTTTAACAGGCCCAAAGTCACGTTGGGCTTAACTATTGCCAACTTTATCACGGGCTGTTAATGGGCTCGATGTCCCGTCGAACCATATATGGCCCATGGGCAGCACGGGCCATTCCCAGGCCGAAAGTCACATCGGGCTGAAATGGGCCCATGACTAGTCTACACCGGGCCTCTAACAGGGCGAAAGTCACTGGGCTGTAGTTGGGCCCAAATATTCGGCAAACAATTAACAGGCCAAATCTGGCTTCGGGCCGTAAATGGGCCCAAATATTCGGTGAACAATTAACGGGCCAGATCTGGCTTCGGGCCGTAAATGGGCCTTTATTAAGTAGGCTGTTATTGGGTTGACCCACTGAGGGAGTCCTAGATTAAGGGGTCCTTGGACAGCCGGACTATATACTTTGGCCGGACTGTTGGGCTATGAAGATACAAGATTGAAGACTTCATCCCGTGTCCGGATGGGACTCTCCTTTGCGGAAGGCAAACTTGGCAATTCGGATATGTAGATTCCCTTCTCTGTAACCGACTCTGTGTAACCCTAGCCCCCTCCGGTGTCTATATAAACCGAAGGGTTTAGTCCGTAGGACAACAACAATCATAATCATAGGCTAGCTTCTAGGGTTTAGCCTCTATGATCTCGTGGTAGATCAACTCTTGTAATACTCATATCATCAAGATCAATCAAGCAGGAAGTAGGGTATTACCTCCATCGAGAGTGCCCGAACCTGGGTAAAACATCGTGTCACCTGCCTCCTATTACCATTAGCCTTAGACGCACAGTTCGGGACCCCCTACCCGAGATCCGCCGGTTTTCACACTGACATTGGTGCTTTCATTGAGAGTTCCACTGTGTCATCGCCATAAGGCTTGATGGCTCCTTCAATCATCTTCAACGACGCAGTCCAAGGTGAGGTTTTCCTTCCCGGACAGATCTTCGCATTCGACGGCTTCGTACTGCGGGCCAACTCACTTGGCCATCTAGAGCAGATCGATAGCTATGCCCCTGGCCATTAGGTCAGGTTTGGAGGCTTAAACTATACTGCCGAGATCCGCGGAGACTTGATCTTCGATGGATTCAAGCCCATGTCAGGTACGCCGAACCGTCATGACGAGCATGACTTAGATCTGCCATCAGACAGTGTTCGGGAGATCGTACCTGCGGCGGCCCCGGGAATCAATCCGGAGTAGATCGCATCCTCCAAGGATGGGTGGATAGACCCCGCTGTCGTGGTTCTAAGTATGACAGTAGAATGGGGGTAGGTATGGAGAGGCAAGATCCTAGCTATGGAGTAGTTGTACACACGAGTATTTAGCGAGTTCAGGCTCTTCTCGGAGGAACTAATAGCCCTACGTCTCGGAGCCCGGAGGCAGTCGACTGGTTTCTGTGTATATGAGTTACAGGGGTGCGAACCCTTTACACTGAGGAGGGGGTGGCTTATATAGAGTCCGCCAGACCCCTCCGGCCCTCAGTTATGCAGGGTTTAAAGTACATTAAGATAGGGGGTTACTGGTAACGCCCTCGTAAAGTGTCATGAAGACTATTAAAGCTACTTAATGACAGACCGTTGCGTGCTGAGTGGCTTTAGGTCTCCTGGCCGTCGAGTGGTTGGCTTCATGGTCGAGTGGCTATCTTCATCGTCGAGTGAAGTCCCTCTTGGTCGAGTGAAGTCCCTCTTGGTCGACTAGAAGGTAGCTTCTTCTAAGGATGTCCTTGGGTAGGGTATCCTAGATAGGTCCATGACCCTACCCTAGGTACATAACCTCATCATTAGCCCCCGAATGGATCGAGGTTCGAGTGAGGAAGGAGTTGATGATTTTCTCCGACCTATTTCCCGTGCTTTGATCATGTCGTATCCTGGATCAGCGATTCTTCTTTTCGGCGTTGGCATCAACTTTTCTTTCAGTCGCCTTGATCCATTCCTTTCTTCTGCCGAGTGAACGTTTGAACTTTAGTGAACTTCCGAGCAACGGATCGTAGGAAAGATATCGTCTGACAGATTGATCTGCCGTTAGCGGATTTTGTGGGATCCGAATTTTGGGAAGCGCGTGAAACGGGGCGGACCGCGGTACTCAGATGGGATAAGGCATGGACACCTCGATTTCTGCGCCGCCTTTTTCGCCACGTATCGTGCGTGCGCGACTGTTTCGGGATGTGACAGGACCGCCCGGGCCCACTCGTCAGCCACTCGGAAGCGCCCTTATATAAAGCGCCGGGCGAGGGTTTTTGAACAGTGCCTTCCCATTCTTCTCTCCGCCCTCTTTGCCTCCGCCCACTGCGCCTGCTCTCACCTCCGCCTATCCACTCCTCGCGTGCTTTGCCGGCAACAATGGTGAAGGAGAAGACGGCGGCCTTAGAGCGCGCGAAGAAGGTGACGGCGACGGGGAAAGCGAAGGGGAGACCGTCCAGTCGGGGCGGATCTTCGTCAAGGTCCCGCCTGCCAAAAGGTTGGGTCCAAGGGGATTGGATCCGCTCGACCATCACCGAGACAGATCACAATGACCTGGCCAACGAGGGTCTGATCCCCCACGGGTTAGCAAGGCTTCCGGGGACCGAGTGTCAACCGCAGCCGCAGGAGGGTGAGTGCGTTCTCCTTGCCACTCATGTAGACCGTGGCTTTTCTCTGCCGCCGAGTGTTTTCTTCCGAGGGTTTCTGAATTTCTTTGGGGCGCAACTCCACCATTTCACCCCCAATTCCATCGCCTATCTTGCTGCATTTGTGTCCATGTGCGAGAACTTCCTGGGTTGTCGACCACACTGGGGTCTCTTTAAGCACATATTCACCTGTCGCTCACAGACAGTGAAAAAGGCGAGTCCGGACGATGAGAGGACTAAGGTTATCCAGATGTGCGGTGGTCTTGGGATTCAGATGAGGAATAAGAGTACTTTCCCGGCCATGACCCTTCTTGAGTCGGTCAGAGGGTGGTAGTCGACTTCATTCTACTGCCAAGACGAGTCGACGCCAGGGCAGTCGACTGGTCTCCCTCCATTCTCCATGGACCGAGTGGACAAACCCTCTTCTCTGAAGGTGCTTCCTGAGGAGAAAGCTCAGGTGAAAATGTTGATGGAGCGCGTAGTCCAACTTGTTAGGGACGGAGTGATGGGTATGGATCTTTTGGAGGTCTTCCTTAGACGGCGCATCCAACCGCTTCAGTACCAAGGCCACCCGATGTGGCTGTACTGTGGTACCGAAGACACCACTCAGGTCCATCCAGAAGCGGTCAACGACGCCACACTAGAGAGGTGGGTGGCAGCCATCACAGGGAATAAGGACAACCCTCGAGGGGCTAGGAGGATCCCACCACTCGACTGTACCTATACACCGGACACGGTATGACCACTTATCTCCAATTGTAATCTTGCTGTATTCATTCTGCTTTGCTGCGAATTGGTCGATTGATCTTTGTTTTGTTTTGTTGTCTGATAGGCCACCACCGAGTTATACTCGATGCCCAATGGAGCGCAGACGCCGACTGAAGAGGAGGAAGGAAGTGGGGGCGAAAGCCTTGAGGAGTGGGATTCGGATGCTGACGACGATGATGAGGGTGATGACTCTGATGAGGAGGAAGAGGAGGGGGAGGAGGAGGAGGAAGTTGTACCTCCTCGCTCGGAAAGACGCTCGAAGCTTGTCCATGATCCCGCGGTCGAGCGCGGTAGGGGGGTCGCAACCGTCATGCAGTCGTCCAAGCGCCCTCGGACTACTTCTCCGGTGCCGACTGAGAAAGCTCTGAAGCAGTCTCGAGTGGCGCCATCGAAGTCGGCGAAGGTCTTGCCAAAGATGAAGATGGTGATCCCCGCTATCTCAGGGTAATGGTGTAGCTTGAATTTGTCTGTTCCTCATGAACTTATTCTTGGTCGACTCATGAGCTAATCGACTGTCTTCTGAAACTGCAGTGCTGCTACTTCTGATACCTCGGCCAGAGCTGAAGATCACGAGATGGAGGATGCTGTTACTTCAAAACCTAGTATGACTCTTGTAGTTCCGTCTTCAGTCGATTGGCTTCTTGTCTCTAATTTTGATTCTTTTTCTGCAGCTTCATCTAACATCGTTATCGACCTTCCCGACGATGACGATGAGGAACCACCAAGGCAGAGGAGGAGCAAGAAAGCGTCTGCTGGCAAGGCGACTTAGGACGTGCCAGCACCCGAGACATTGGTCGTGGAGGGAGACAATGTCACTCGGCCTACCGTAACCTTTGTGGTGCCGTTGATGAGTGCTCGTCCTTCATCGTCGAGTGCTGCTCAACCCTCGCTTTTCTCAGCCTACCACGTTCCAGAAGACCAGGCTAATGCTGCTAAAGAAGCAATACACCAAGCGGGGGTCATGATGGAGCAAGTGAAGGCAATACGAGAAGCCAGTCAGGCAGCCTATGACGCTAGTTCAGCTCTTCAGAGTAATGTTCAGGTCAGTCGGTCACTGCCTATTCTGTTAGGATATGATATCTGAAAACTCTTCTTTCTGAAATTCCTAGAGTTTGTCCTACACCCACTGGGTGTGCCGATTGAAATTCTGGGTTAGTGGGGGCACACTGAGTGCACCCACTGGGTGTAGTCCCCAAGGCTGTGGTCGAATGTTTGTATTCGGCCATAGTCTTAGAAATGCTATGATTTTTCCTTAGTCACTCGGAAGTGAATTGTCTTTGACATCTGTCGATTGGTTCTTCGTAGAAATCCTGCGACCTTGTGGCTCGTTACACTGAGATGGAGAACAAACATATCCAGCTCGAGCTTGATCTGAAACTGACCCAAGAGAACCTAACGAAGGCGAAGGAGGAGGCTAAAGGTATGTTTGGTGAGGCCTCCGACGACTGCTTTTGCCTCTCGTTTGTTTCAGAGTCTGATCTCACTGTAATTTTGCAGACAAAGTGAGGGATGCCCCGAAGAAGAAAGACCTTGACTTGGCTGAGTTGCAGAAAGCGGCTTTAGAGAAGACCAAGCTCGCAGATGAAAAGTTGGCTTCAGTTACCAAGCTTGAAGAAGAAAACACCAATCTGAAGGCTGCTCTTGATGCTGCCAACAAGGAGGTCAGTCGACTGAAAAGTGACAAGGTTGCCCTGAATGACAAGGCCAGCGAGTTGGAGGGAAAGAAGAACACGATCTGGAGGCTTATCTGGGTGGACTCGCCAAGAAGCTATTGCTCATGCTTGAAGGTAATCCTTTGTAACAAATAGACGTTTCAATTGTGATCTCCGACTGTTGTCTTGAATCGGTGGTTGTGCTTGCAGAATTTTGCCAGAACTTTGAAGAGGAGACTGGTCGACTGGAAATAAACCTGGATCCCATCAACTCTCCCGTGAAAGATGAAGTTGCCATGAATGTGCTCCGGCTTAAATCTCGCGTTGCTGCCGTTGTCGACTATCTTGCAAGGCTGAAGGTCGCAAATTATCGCATCGACACAACACTCTGGCCAAGAGAGACGCTCCAGAACGACCTCGAGTCTCTGATGACTCGACTGAACGAGGTCCCAAGTCGAGTGCAGGAGTGGAAGAAGTCTTCGGCCAGGTGTGGTGCGGATGTTGCTCTGTCTCTGGTCTGCGTTCATTGCAAGGATGCGCGAGAGGACAAGCTGGTGGCCCTTAGGGTGGCTAACACCAAGAAGCACGATTTCCGATCCTTCATGGAGACCTTCATCGCTGCCGCCACTCGAATTGCAGATGGAATCGACCTGGACGAGTTTGTTGTGCCTTCCAGCCCTCCATAGGAGGGGTAAAAAACTTCTGAGCTTGATACTTTAAATTTGCCTCGGTATGCCGAGTGAGTTTTGTAACCGATAAACCTTAACTAGCCTAGCGCCTGAGCACTTTCGGTTCCGTTAGGTGTTATCCGAACTTGGATTCAACGTTGAATATGTTTGCATTTGGTTTGAGGTGTCTTTTGCAGGTTAAAGCGAGGCGCTCATTGCAATCGACTTGTTCCACAATATACTTAGATGAGCACTGGGCTGCGGCTAAGCCCTCGAGTGAGAGGTTTGCTCTCCACTCGGTAGGATTTTCAAAAACTTAGGCGGGCACTGGGCTGCAGCTAAGCCCCCGAGTGGGAGGTCTGCTCTCCACTCGGTAGGATTTCAGATACTTAGGCGAGCACTGGGCTGCAGCTAAGCCCCCGAGTGGGAGGTTTGCTCTCCACTCGGTAGGATTTTCAAAAACTTAGGCGAGCACTGGGCTTGCAGCTAAGCCCCCGAGTGGGAGGTCTGCTCTCCACTCGGTAGGATTTCAGATACTTAGGCGAGCACTGGGGCTGCAGCTAAACCCCCGAGTGGGAGGTTTGCTCTCCACTCGGTAGGATTTTCAAAAACTTAGGCGAGCACTGGGCTGCAGCTAAGCCCCTGAGTGGGAGGTCTGCTCTCCACTCGGTAGGATTTCAGATACTTAGGCGAGCACTGGGGCTGCAGCTAAGCCTCCGAGTGGGAGGTTGGCTTACCACTCGGTAGGGATTTGTTTAACTTAGGCGAGTACTTGGACTGCAGCTAAGCCTCCGAGTGGAAGGCGGGCTTACCACTCGGTAGGATTTTGTTTAACTTAGGCGAGTACTTGGACTGCAGCTAAGCCTCCGAGTGGAAGGTTGGCTTACCACTCGGTAGGATTTTGTTTAACTTAGGCGAGTACTTGGACTGCAGCTAAGCCTCCGAGTGGAAGGCGGGCTTACCACTCGGTAGGATTTTGTTTATCTTAGGTGAAACGGATTTCGCAGCTAAGCCTTAGTGTGGGAGACTGGCTCACCACTCGATTAGGATTTTTTTTACAGACTTAGGCGAATCGGATTCGCAGCCAAGCCACCCACTGGGGGATTGTTTTATGTGGACAAAAGTAATAACAATTACTGGGATAATTATAAAGCTCTTGTCTTTGATAAATAAACTACAGAAGTACTTTTATTACAACTCATCCGAGTGAATACTTAAGTGTAAAAGGGGCGGAGAAGCTCCGCGTTCCAAGCTCGGGGCTCGTCAATCTGATGCTCGAAATTGTAAAGACGGTATGCTCCATTGTGGAGAACCTTGGTGACGATGAAGGGGCCTTCCCAAGAAGGAGCAAGCTTGTGTGGTTTCTGCTGATCCACTCGGAGAACTAAATCTCCTTCCTGGAAGGCTCGACTCTTCACGTTTTTGGCGTGGAAGCCATGCAAGTCTTGTTGATAAATGGTCGATCTGATCATAGCCATCTCTCTTTCTTCCTCTAAAAGGTCGACTGCATCCTGCCGCGCTTGTTCTGCTTCAGCTTCGGTGTAGAGCTCGACCCGGGGAGCATTGTGGAGAAGATCACTCGGCAAGACTGCTTCAGCTCCGTAGACCAAGAAGAATGGAGTTCTTCCAGTTGACCGGTTGGGCGTGGTCCTTAACCCCCAAAGCACCGAGGGAAGTTCATCGACCCATGCACCAGCCGCATGCTTAAGATCACGCATCAAACGGGGTTTCAACCCTTTGAGAATCAAACCGTTGGCTCGTTCTGCCTGTCCATTCGACTGTGGATGGGTGACTGAAGCATAGTCGACTCGTGTGCCTTGAGATGTGCAGAAAGCTCTGAATTCTTCGGAATCGAAGTTTGACCCGTTATCAGTGATGATGCTGTGCGGGACTCCATATCTGAATATCAGTTCTCTGATGAAGCTGACAGCAGTACCGGCATCGAGGTTCTTGATGGGTTTGGCCTCAATCCACTTGGTGAACTTGTCGACTGCTACCAGCACATGGGTGAAACCGCTTTTGCCTGTTCTCAAAGGGCCGACCATATCCAGCCCCCATACTGCAAAGGGCCAAACAAGTGGTATGGTCTTTAAAGCTGAGGCGGGCTTGTGTGACATATTGGAGTAAAATTGACATCCCTCACACTTGTTGACTATCTCCTTTGCCATTTCATTCGCTCTGGGCCAATAAAAACCAGCTCGGTATGCTTTAGCCACGATGGTCCGAGAAGACGCATGATGGCCACAGGTCCCCGAGTGGATGTTGTTGAGAATCATTCGACCTTCCTCCGGTGTTATGCATTTCTGGCTGACTCCGGTCGCACTTTCTCTGTATAATTGACCCCTCATGACGGTGAAGGCTTTGGATCGGAGGACGATCTCCCGAGCCTCTTCCTCATTCTCAGGGAGTTCTTTTCTCAAAATATAGGCGATATAGGGCACTGTCCAATCGGGAGTGATGACCAAAACTTCCATGATCAGGTCGACCACAGCTGGGACCTCGACTTCAGTCGGATCTGTGGCGCTTTTGGGCTGCGGGACTTCTTCAGTGAAAGGATCTTCTTGAACCGATGGTGTGTAAACATGCTCCAAAAACATGCCACTTGGAATGGCTTCCCTCTTGGAACCTATCTTCGCCAAGTCATCGGCTGCTTGATTTTTCAGTCGGGGAACATGATGGAGCTCTAACCCTTCGAATTTATTTTCGAGCTTCCTCACTGCATTGCAGTATCTAGTCATGGCTGGGCTTCAAACGTCCCAATCCTTCATCACCTGATTGACCACCAAATCTGAGTCGCCATAAACCATAAGGCGACGGACGCCGAGTGAAATGGCCATGCGCAACCCATACAAAAGTGCTTCATATTCTGCTTCATTGTTGGAGGAATCAAAGTGGATCTGGAGCACATATCTGAGCTTATCTCCTCGGGGAGAAACCAAAACTACCCCAGCACCAGAACCATTTAACATCTTAGAGCCATCAAAGAACATGGTCTAATGCTCCGAGTGAACTTGAGTCGGCTGCTGCTGTTCAATCCACTCGGCAAGGAAATCTGCTGTAGCCTGGGACTTAATGGCTTTCTTTGCCTCAAATTTGATATCAAGGGGAAGGAGTTCAATCGCCCATTTAGCCACTCGACCAGTTGCATCTCTGTTGTGCAGAATCTCTGACAATGGTGCATCGCTGACGACTGTAATGTCATGATCAGAGAAATAATGGGCAACCTTCTTCATGGTCATGTAGATCCCATATACGAGCTTTTGATAATGAGGATATCTTTGCTTTGATGGGGTCAAAACTTCAGAGAGATAATACACTGGGCGCTGAACTTTGAAGGTTTTACCTTCTTCTTCCCGCTCGACCGTAAGTATTGTACTAACGACTTGTCCTGTGGCTGCAATGTAAAGCAACAGAGGCTCTTTGCTGATTGGAGCAGCAAGCACCGGCTGGGTGGAGAGCAGAGCTTTTAGCTCGGCAAACGCTGCATCAGCTTTTGGAGTCCACTCGAACTTGTCTGCCTTCTTCATCAGTCGGTAAAGAGGCAACGCCTTTTCACCGAGGCGAGAGATGAATCGACTTAACGCGGCCAAGCATCCAGTAAGCTTCTGGACATCGTGCACACGCACAGGGCATTTCATTCGGAGTATGGTGCTACCTTTTTCTAGATTAGCATCGATTCCTCGCTCTGAAACGAGAAAACCGAGTAACTTTCCGCCAGGCACTCCGAATGTGCACTTTGATGGATTGAGCTTGATATCATATCTCCTGAGATTGGCAAATGTTTCAGCTAGGTCAGTCAACAGGTCGGAACCCTTTCGTGACTTGACCACGATATCATCCATGTATGCTTCCACATTCCGACTGATTTGAGTGAGTAAACACTTTTGAATCATTCTCATGAACGTGGCTCCGGCATTCTTGAGACCAAATGGCATGGTGATATAGCAGAAGCACCCGAATGGAGTGATGAAAGCTGTTTTGATTTCGTCAGGTCCATACAGACGGATCTGATGATACCCGGAATAGGCGTCTAAAAAGACAATCTCTCGCACCCCGCAGTCGAGTCGACAATTTGGTCGACGCGAGGGAGAGGAAAATGATCTTTTGGGCAGGCTCGATTGATATGTTTGAAATCAATGCACATGCGAAGTGAGTTGTTCTTCTTGGGAACCATGACGACATTGGCGAGCCACTCGGAGTGGTATATCCCTCAGATAAACTCTGCTGCAAGGTGTCGAGCCACCTCCTCGCCAATGGCTTTTTTCTTCTGAACGGCGGACCGTCAAAGATGTTCCTTAACAGGTTTCGCTTTTGAGTCGACTCTAAGGCGATGCTCAGGCAGTCCCCTGGGAACACCCGACATGTCAGCTGGTTTCCATGCAAAGATGTCCCAGTTCTCACGGAGGAACTGGATGAGCGCTTCTTCCTATTTAGAGTCAAGTGTTGTGGAAATATGGGTCGGAGCTGCGTTGGGGTCAGTCGGGTGGATATGAACTGGCTTCGTCTCCCCTGGCGATTGAAACGCTGACTCTGTGGCGGGCTTCTTGGCCCGCAGCAAATCACTCGGATCTGCATTTTTCTTATATTCCTCCAGCTCAACCACTGTTATCTGGGCATCCGCGATCTTCGAGCCTTTCTGGAAACACTCTTCTTCCTTCTTTCGGCTGCCAGTGATAGTGATCACGCCCTTGGGGCCAGGCATCTTTAATTTGAGGTACACATAACATGGTCGAGCCATGAAGCGGGCATAGGCTGGTCTTCCCAAAATAGCGTGGTAAGCGCTCTGGAAATCCACGACTTCAAACGTCAGCTTCTCCTTGCGGAAATGCTTCGAGTCGCCAAACACTACATCCAGAGCTATTTGACCGAGTGACTCAGCCTTCTTCCCAGGAATGACTCCGTGAAAACTCATGTTGCTGGAGCTGAGCCTGGACATCGGAATACCCATTCCCTTGAGCGTCTCTGCATACAATATATTCAACCCACTGCCACCATCCATCAAGACCTTCGTCAGTCGAGTGCCTTCGACGACGGGGTCGACCACCAGCGCTTGCCTCCCAGGGGTGGCAATGTTAGTGGGGTGATCGGATTGATCAAACGTAATGGGAGTTTGCGACCATTTCAGATAGCTTGGTGTCGCCGGGGCGACCATATTGACCTCTCGGTTGATCACTTTCAGTCGACTTTTGCTCTCTACGTCAGGAAAAATCATCAGGGTGGAATTGACATGAGGGTACTCTCCATCACTGTCCTCCTTGTCCTCAGCCTTGTCCGACTCCTTCTCTTTGTCCTTGGGTTGTTTCCCTTGAAACTGCTGGATTAAGAGCCGGCACTGGCGAGTGGTATGTTTCGGGTAGATGAAGTTACCCTCCTCATCTTTCTTCGTGTGGATGTGACACGGTAGATCCATCACGTCATTACCTTCTTTATCCTTTAACTTCTTGGGGTTCCAAGATCCTTTGGGCTTCCCTTTGAATTTGCCCTGAGTCACGGCCAGAGCCTCTCCAGGAGCAGCTAGCTCGGCCTTCCGCTACTGTCCGACTGGAGTTTCCTTTTTCCGACTGATTCGGCTTATACTTGCCACTCCGGAGCCTGTCCTCTTCTTCACCGTTGGCGTATTTGGTGGCAATCTCCATCATTCGACCCAGGGTCATATCTCCGGTTCGACCAAACTTCAGGCTCAGCTCTCTGTTCTTGACACCATCCTTGAAGGCGCAGACCGCTTGATGGTCCGACACATTCTCCACGGTATGATGCAAGGTGATCCATCTCTGGATGTAATCTCTCAGTGTTTCACTCGACTTTTGTACGCAGACTTGCAGCTCCGTCATTCCGGCCAGTCGCTTGCAAGTTCCCTCGAACGTCCTGACGAACACTCAGGAAAGATCTTCCCAGGTGTAAATGCTGCTAGGGGCTAACTGATTCAACCACGCCATGGCCGAACCCTCTAGCATGAGTGGCAAATGCTTCATGGCCACCTCATCATTACCACCACCAACTTGTACCGCCACTCGGTAGTCTTCAAGCCAAGTTTCAGGCTTGGACTCTCTGGTGAACTTACTTACCCCAGTCGCCAACCTGAAATTGGGGGGTATCACTGCGGCTCTGATGGCTCTGCTAAAGCATTCTGGACCTGAAACATGGACTCGGCTGCTGGTGGGCACATCCCTGTCATGGCCACCTCTATGAGCTCTGTTCCGGTCGACCAAACCTTGCATGATGACAGATCTCGCGTCAAAGCCTGGTTCTCTGGGATTGATCGGAGCTCTCCGCCCAACACTGAGCTGGCGCCTATCATCTTGCTGCCGATGGACGTTAGATCCACTTCTCGGGGGAGGAGTGGGCACTCGACGCCTATCATCATGGTCAAATCGGTCATCATAGTGGTCCCGCCGGCCTTCATGTCCCACGCGCCTCGGAGGTGACCTTGGGCTGTGAGCCGACTGAACAGTATTAACAGCGACGGATCGACTGTGAATCCTGTTGCACGACTGTGACACAACTGAATTCTGATCTCCTGTTGCCCGGAGGAAATCCTTGATCTGCATCAAGCCTCTTCCAGCCTCCGACTGGGAGGGCTGAATTGACTCTGCTATACGGGTTGCAGCTGCCAAATTCTGAATCGGGGTTCGATATACCTGAGTTGGTTGAGGAAAGAGCTGACGTCGTCTGGAGTCAAGCACTCGTTGGCGTGCACGCTCGTCGAGTGCTCGCTGGAGGTTCTCCAGTCGAGTGCGTTCAGCCAAGTTGGCCAAACGCGCCTCTTCCAAGGCACGAGCCTTAGGAGTTTCTCCTGCGATGGGAGTATGCAGGGCATCCATGTTCTGGCGGCGAAGATCTTCTCTTTGCTGAGAAGTGAGTGGCTCGGGTTGATACTCTTCGTGGGCCTGAGCGGGGTTGCCTCCGTCGTCCATCCCGTCAGTGCGGGGGAAACCGGGAGGGCTACGAGGCCCGTTGACCATCAGGACCTCCGTCGCTGGATCACTGTTGTCGCACTCGGATGCAGTCTCCACGGAGCTAGTCGACAGATCGAACAGGCCATAGAGAGATTCGTCGGGCTCTATTGCCGCGACTTGGGTGGTGGCCGATTGCCGAGCCACTGTGTGTCTCACCCATCGCTGAAGTCTCGACCGACCGGAGCGCTTGCGCTGGTGGGAGACAGGGAGGGAGGACGGCACAGGAGTCGACCGGTATGGGGTCGACGGATGCCGCAGCAGGACACCGCAGACACACGCCTGAAAGTGTGTCGCCCCGCAGACGGGGAGCGCATCGATGTCGAGTGGTGCCTCCTGGAGCCAAGCAGAGTCATCGGCGATGAAAGCGAGCGCACCGAGACGGATCTCGCGGCCCTCGACCAAGGCTCCGCCAGAAACCATGATGAAGGCAATCGGACAAATTGCAACTTCTCCAAAAAGTCGCTAAGACACCTGCCCCACGGTGGGCGCCAACTGTCGTGGTTCTATGTCTGACAGTAGAATGGGGGGTAGGAATGGAGAGGCAAGATCCTAGCTATGGAGTAGTTGTACACACGAGTATTTAGCGAGTTCAGGCCTTTCTCGGAGGAAGTAACAGCCCTACGTCTCGGAGCCCGGAGGCGGTCGACTGGTTTCTGTGTACATGAGTTACAAGGGTGCGAACCCTTTACACTGAGGAGGGGGGTGGCTTATATAGAGTCCGCCAGACCCCTCCGGCCCTCAGTTATGCAGGGTTTAAAGTGCATTAAGATAGGGGGTTACTGGTAACGCCCTCGTAAAGTGCCATGAGGACTATTAAAGCTACTTAATGACAGACCGTTGCATGCTGAGTGGCTTTAGGTCTCCTGGCCGTCGAGTGGTTGGCTTCATGGTCGAGTGGCTATCTTCATCGTCGAGTGAAGTCCCTCTTGGTCGAGTGAAGTCCCTCTTGGTCGACTGGAAGGTAGCTTCTTCTAAGGATGTCCTTGGGTAGGGTATCCTAGATAGGTCCATGACCCTACCCTAGGTACATAACCTCATCACCCGCCACGGAGGCCGAACACTCATCGGTGTTGGAGCCGAACACTGAGGCCACCTCCTGTGAGGATGGTATCCTCGGGACCTCGGACTCGTCTCCGGCTATAGGATCCGAACTACGTACGTCCATGCCTATCGAATCTGATTGGGCACCAGTCATGGAGTTCACCTGCGTGGATATTTTTCAGCACTCGCCCTTTGGTGATGTGCTAAATTCATTAAAGTCTCTTTCCTTGTCAGGAGACTCTTGGCCGAACTATGTCCGGCTCGAGTGGGACGCGGACGACGACGAAATTCGTTCCCCACCCACCACCCACTTCATAGCCACTGTCGATGACCTAACCGACACGCTTGATTTCGACTCCGAAGACATCGACGGTATTTACGACGATGCAGGAGAAGAACAGGAACCACCGCCCATTGGGCGCTGGAATGCCACCTCATCATATGATATACATATATGGGCCAATTCCAGTTCTGCCCCTAACTCGAACCCACTACTCAGTTTTGCCCCTAATTTTTAGGTATGCTCAGTTTTGCCCCTCCGCCGTTAGTGTCACTTATATAAATGCCCTTTTGCGCCGGAGGAGGGGCAAAACTGAGCATACCTAAAAATTAGGGGCAAAACTGAGTAGTGGGTTCGAGTTAAGGGCATAGATGTAAATGTCCCATATATATATGGTGGACACACCGAAAGAAGGCGATGGTGATGATGCAACGAAGGATAATCCCCTCGATAAGCCACCAAAGCGGCATCGTAGGCGCCGCTCTAAATCCCGCCATAGTAAAAACAGCGACAACAGCACAAGAAATAATAATACTCCGGATGACTCCAAAGGAAATGATGACCCCATGGACCCAGCGATGGAGCAGGATGAGCCAGAGGACGGTGAACATAGTCCGGAGCCAACATCAGATGACGCCGATCCCGAGGTTAAAATTAACCAACCTATCTCCGGAGAGGAGAACAGTCCGGACGATGATGCACTCATCATCCCAGAAAAACTCTTGGAACAAGAGAACCTCCACAGAAGGCTTATTGCCACCGCGAGGAGCCTAAAGAAGCAGAAGCAAAGGCTTAAGGCCGCGCAGGATACGCTCAACCGCAAGTGGAACAAAGTGCTCAACACAGAAGAAAAATACGGCGGCGATCGTCACACAAAGAGCTATCCAAAGCACAAGCTGCTGCCTGAATTCGATGACGAGACCATAGAGCCCATTCAGCCGAAAACGACCGATCAGCCGAACCGACCACCCCGTGGTCGTGACAAGATGGCTAATGATGCCACACACACAAGTCAGCACATGATTCACGTGAGCTCCTAGACAAAAGTCCGGTATGGCCAAGTCCATCTATGGATCTAGGAAGCGCGCTTCGGCACAGGATCAAAGCTACCAAAACAATCACATTGATCGAATACCAGCTAGGAATCAGCACCGAACATAACAACCGTCGAAAGCATGCCACGACACATCCAAATACAGGGGTGCCACACACCCCCTGTGCTTCACTGATGAGGTGCTGGACCATGAATTTTCGGAAGGATTTAAACCCGTGAATATAGAGGCATACGATGGAACGATAGACCCTGGGGTGTGGATTGAGGACTTTATCCTTCATATCCACATGGCTCGCGGAGATGATCTCCACGCCACTAAATACCTACCCCTCAAATTGAAAGGACCAGCTCGGCACTGGTTGAAAAGCCTTCCTGAAAACTCAATTGGAAGTTGGGAAGAACTTGAGGATGCTTTTAGGGCCAATTTTCAAGGGACCTATGTCCGACCTCCGGACACCGACCTAAGTCACATAATTCAACACCCCGGAGAGTCAGCCCGAAAACTCTAGAACAGATTTCTTACTAAGAAGAATCAAATAGTCGATTGCCCGGACACCGAAGCCTTAGCGGCCTTCAAACACAGTATCCGGGACGAATGGCTCGCCAGACACCTCGACCAGGAAAAGCCAAGGACAATGGCAGCCTTAACAAGCCTTATGACCCACTTTTGCATGGGCAAGGACAGCTGGCTGGCCCGTAGCGGCACCAGCGACCCAGGCACATACGACGTCAGCGATGGCAATGGGAAGCCATGACGCAACAAAAACAAGCGTCAAAACAATGATGACAGTCCAGAGAACACAACGGACAACACCGGATTCAGGGGCTCTCGACCCGGTCAATGGAAGAATCCATTTAAAGGCAGCAGAGATGGACCGTCCAGCCTAAACAAGATTCTAGACAAATTATGTCAGATTCATGGCACCCCCGAAAAACCTGCAAATCACACCCACAAAGAGTGTTGGGTTTTCAAGCAGGCCAGCAAGCTAAATGCCGAACACAAGGGAAGGGAGACGCCAAGTGAAGACGAGGATGAGCCTCGCCAGCCGAACACTGGAGGACAGAAAAAATTCCCACCAGAAGTCAAAACAGTGAATATGATTTACGCAACTCACATTCCAAAGAGTAGGCGCAAACGCGCACTCTGAGACATATACGCTGTGGAGCCCGTCACCCCCAAATTCAATCCCTGGTCGGCCTGCCCGATCACCTTTGATCGCAGGGATCATCCGACTAGTATCCGGCACGGAGGATCGGCTGCCTTGGTGCTCAACCCAATAATTGATGGATACCATCTCACCCGAGTCCTTATGGATGGCGGCAGTAGTCTAAACCTGATATATCAGGACACTATCCGCAAAATGGGGATAGACCCGTCAAGAATCAGCCTAAGCAACACTACCTTTAAAGGAGTGATACCAGGCATCGAGGCCCACTGTACGGGCTCTCTAGTACTAGAGGTTGTATTCGGTTCTCCCGACAACTTCAGAAGCGAGGAACTAACCTTCGACATCGCTCCATTCCGAAGCAGCTATCACGCACTACTCGGAAGAATGGCCTTTGCTCGTTTTAATGCAGTACCGCACTACGCCTACCTAAAACTTAAGATGCCTGGTCCACGTGGCGTCATCACAGTTAGCGGAAATACAGAGCGTTCCTTACGCGCGGAAGAATACGTGGCGGCTCTAGCATCCGAACACTGAGTGGTCCCTCTAACCAGAATAAACGGTCGGTCGTAAAGACCACAGACATGGTTAGACGAGTCCGGCGCTCCACCAAACACAACAGCCCAGCTGGGATATCCTCATAAATGGTGCTAGGGGTTGCCCGCAAAAAAGAAGAGGCCCATAGTTTGGCCCGACCCTATCAATACAATAACATATTACATTTTCATGGTTCATTCAGATTAACGAACTCCTCGCACGAAGTCTTTCACCTGGGTTTTTCCCTTTTACAGATGATCATCGTGCTACACCCTTCCAGGATACGGCACAACAGAGATAAAGGCGCAAACGTGCAGCATGGCCCCGCTCAAAGGTTTCTCTTTAGATTAAGACCCTGCGTAAACCCTTTTAATGTCATTTGTTGCTTCTTCCCCTCCGGAAACTTGATACAACCGGAAGGGATACTGGCATTTTCGGCATTTTCGTCACACCAGACTAATGCACGTACCTGGAAACTCAGGGCTTATTATCGATGGCATTACTCAGCCCAGTATATATTGTAAAGTCCAAATACCTTAGGGAGTGTTCGGCGTCGCAAGTTTGGCCTTATATGCATCAGCCCCGAATCATGTCTTTGGTCAAATGTTGGGTTTGCCCGGCTCCCGTGTTTTGCTACCTTATGTTCTGTTCTATCAGCTAAGGCGGCACCGGGAGAACTACTGCGATTGTGCCCTGGTTCATCTGGATGAGCACCTCAGTAGAGAAAGCCGAAAATTGACTGTCATGATACAACGCGAGACTAGTCAACCACTCGATGACCTAGCAGAATCTTCGCGATTCCTCCGCATTAATGAAGGACCGGTTTCCCGGTCACGTACATACGCGCACCATATTTGGATGAACGCGGAAGTACCAGGGGCTATATAGTAGCCCCACCGTCAAACTCCTATGGCTAAGTGAAAGTGTTAAAGCTATATAGTCCGATTGCCTGGGTCGCTGCGCTACCACCTCCTTAACGGACCAAGACGTTGGATCAAGAGTGCCTATGCGTTTTCTCAAACACCCCCGCATTATATGCGTGGGGGCTGAAGCCGACCAATGCTAACTTTCAGGTTATATACATACATAAACGGCCGCACAGGAGGCACTACAATACTTTCAGGCAAAAGTATAAACACGGCCTTTATAATTAACATAGCATTGTCTTTACAATTGTGATACATGTCACTCGAACATGGCACTCTTCGAGCACTAAGCCTCTAATAAACGGGCGCCTTCTAAGACTTCTTCAAAATAGTGCTCGGCAGGGTCCTGGCCTTCCACCGGACCCTGGGTTGCAATAGCGGTGGTTTCCATCCCAGCCCAATATGTTTTAACACAGGCAAGAGCCATCCGCACACCCTCTATGCACGCCGACCTCTTCAAAGCATCGATATGCGACACAGCACCAAGGACTTGTTGCACTAATCCAAAATAGTTGTCCGGCTTTGGTCCACGTGGCCAAACATGATCCACGATAGACCTCATAGCAAGCCCGCACAACCTGTGGAGTTCGGCCCATGCAGCCATCCTTTCATTCAATGGCAGCGAACGCGTCGGGGTACTGAACTGCGACTAGTATAACCTCTCTACGTGATGGTCTTTCCGATCTTTGTAAAACTCAGTTGCATCAGCAGCACTCTTTGCCAGGTCAGCGTACACGTCTACAGCGCTCCACAATTGATCCAGAGGGGCATACTTTGGATCTCCAAACTTCATTCGTAACAAATAGGGCCTCCCAGCCGTGATATCTCCGGCTTCCCGAAGCTCCTACCTTATCCCTCTCATTTCAGAGCGGGTTTCCTTGGCTGCCTCCAGGGCCTTCTTCAAGTCGGCCGCTCTCGCTTGGCTGTCCTTTTCAAGGAGCTCATAGCGGCCGGCGGAATCTTTTAGCTTAACAGCCATCTCGGCTATCTTTTCCTCGCTCTGGCGATGAGCAGCTTGCTCGGCTCTCAACTCTTCAACCGCCTTCAGGGTGGCTGCATCACTTATTCGAGCTTGTTCCTTGGCTCGGGCAAGCTCCGCCCAAAGAGTCTCTACGGCAGCAGCTCCATCTGTAGTCACAATATATTATAAGATACTAGCATAATGCTCCTCTTACAATTTACTTACATGCCAAACATACATACCCTGGGCCTCGTCAAGCCGCTTGTTAACAAGCGCGATGTCGGCATCCACCACGTCCAGCTGCACTTCTGTTCAGCAAAATCAGCAGTTTGGTCAGCCGCCGGACAATCAGTCGCCTGCACATAAAAAGCAGCGAGATTGTTACCTGGGATTACGATCCTCTGTTTGTCACCTCTGGGCGGCGACTAGAGTCTCAGGGGCTACTATCTATACAGAGCACACCTAGCATGTGTGGTACCGTCAGAAATACACATATTATTTTGCGTACCTCGAAGCCGCTCAGCAAACTTGTAAAGGCTTCATTCAATCTGCTTTTGGCAGATAAAATCCTCTCAATCATCGTACCCATTAAGGTACGATGTGTCTCTGAGATGGTCGCTCGCCCCAGCAGACCCATCAGTGTGTCCGGCTATATGGTGGACAATCCTGGACTCTTTCTATCTTTCTCCTTGGGAGCCGAATAGTCCGAACCTCGGGCAGCCGAAGTGTCAACTTCTGGCCTCGGCGGATCGGGAGAAATCCTCCGGGACGACACCTCGGGGTCATCCGCCCCATGTGACGGGGAGGCAAGGGGAGGCGTTTCGCTCTCCATCATCTCCGAAGGAAGATCCCCCGAAGACAAACTCTGTGGAGAAGGGCTACGAGCCGGACTGCAACAAATATGTTTCGGTTACTATCCTCATAGACAAAACGGGATATATTTACCAAAGTACTCTTTTACTTACGGCTCGGTGGAGGGCTGGCCCCCTTGCGGGCGCTGCGCGGTAAGGACGCCCTCTGGGGCAGGGCCCCTTGGCGAGGGTTTCTTCCCTCATTTGGAAGCCTCCGTTTCCAAGTCTTCAGAGGCGGCCCTTTTCTTACCTTGAGGAGAGGGGATTTTAGATTCCCCTCCCTGATTATCCTCCTTCGCGGAGGCACTTACTCCCCCAATTTGGATGTGTAGAATATGAGGCCCACCTGTGGCTTCTCTATTCCTCCCCTCATCTTCTCCTGATGGCACCTGATACGGCGCGCGCTCAAGCATCCTGGTCAACAAAGGATCCGGCGAGCCTTTAGGAAGAGGGGCCGAACACCTAATCCTCTCCGCCTTCCTTAGCTAGTCCTGGCAGAGAGCAATTTTTCAGAATGATGTTATAATAAACATAAAGGATGGTGTGTTCGGTAACAGAATTACTTACCTGGGTATCCGGACAGTTGCAGTTGAGACCCACGTCCTTGGTGGTGTCCAGACACTTTATTCGTGATCCAAAGAATGACCCATACATCTCTTTGAGTGTTACGCCGAAAAATTGTTGAATGGTTCGCGGTCCTTCCGAGTTGAACTCCCACATACGGAGAGGACAACGTTGGCAGGGCAGGACTCGACAAACCAGCATCACTTGCATTATCTTGACAAGACTGACATCCTTCTTGAGGAGGTCTCGGATGCGGCTTTGGAATGTCAGCACGTCGTTAATCGGCCCCCAGTCCAGCCCCTTGTTGACCCATGATGCCAGTTGCGGCGGAGGGCCCGAGCGAAATGCTGGAGCAGCCACCCGCTTTGTACCTCGGGGAGTTGTGATGTAAAACCACTCCTGCTGCCATAAATCAGAAGTTTCTGCGAAAGAACCCTTTGGCCATGGGGTGTCGGCACCTTTGCTTATTATAGTGCCTCCGCACTCTGCGTGACGCCCGTCAATCACCCTTGGCCTCACATTGAAGGTCTTGAGCCATAGGCCGAAGTGGGGGTGATGCGGAGGAAGGCTTCACACACGACAATAAACGACGAGATGTGAAGGACGGAATCCGGAGCTAGATCGTGGAAATCTAGTCCGTAGTAGAACATGAGCCCTCTCACGAAGGGATCAACACTAAAACCTAGCCCTCGGAGAAAGTGGTAAATAAAAACAACACTCTCGCTGGGTTCGGGAGTGGGGATGACCTGCCCTTGAGCAGGTAGCCTGTACGGAATCTCGGCGGTGAGATACCTGGCCTCCCTAAGTTTCTTGACATCCTCCCCTATGACAGAGGAGGCCATCCACCGGCCTTGAAGGTTGGATCCGAACATGGTTGAAGGTCTGAAACGCTTAGCTTAAGCCTTGGGTGTTGGAAGTCGAGGTTTGGGAGGGGAAGGATCAAGCGTGGGAAGAAAAGGACAGGCCTTGGCCCCCTTTATAAAGAGGACGAATATCAAGCGTCCCCCGTGTGACCGTTTGGGACTTGCCTAAAATCGAGGAGTCATATTAAACAAACACGGTTGGGTTACCCACACCTGTATTGATGAGAATCCCGTGATAAGGGGGACACGATCTCTGCTTCGACAAGACGTGCCAATAGAACCGCCTCACATCACGTGTAGTGGCTGGTTATGAAGAACGGTTCGAATAAAGACCGGACCGCGGCATGATGTCATAAAAAGCCATCAGCAGATCAGATCTTGGAATATTGTACTCTCTATGGTGGTATGTGGAGTTCATTTTGCAGAGTCGGACACGATTCTCATGTTCAAAATCTTCTATGGAGTATTCGGAGAAGGAACCCACCTTGCAATGCCGAAGACAATTTGCACGTCGGACTCATCGTCATTGAAGCCTGGTTCAGGGGCTACTGAGGGAGTCCTGGAATAAGGGGTCCTCGAACAGCCGGACTATATACTTTGGCCGGACTGTTGGGCTATGAAGATAAAAGATTGAAGACTTCGTCCCGTGTCCGGATGGGACTCTCCTTTGCGTGGAAGGCAAGCTTGGCAATTTGGATATGTAGATTCCCTTCTCTGTAACTGACTCTGTGTAACCCTAGCCCCCTCCGGTGTCTATATAAACCGGAGGGTTTAGTCCGTAGGATAACAACAATCATAATCATAGGCTAGCTTCTAGGGTTTAGCCTCTACGATCTCGTGGTAGATCAACTCTTGTAATACTCATATCATCAAGATCAATCAAGCAGAAAGTAGGGTATTACCTCCATCGAGAGGGCCCGAACCTGGGTAAAACATCATGTCCCCTGCCTCCTGTTACCATTAGCCTTAGACGCACAGTTCGGGACCCCCTACCCGAGATCCGCTGGTTTTGACACCGACACCCACTAATACCTGAGTAAGTACTACTGGCCTTTGACTGGGCCTACCTTTTTAACCTATATGGGCCTCTATTGGGCCCGTCCACCTATCAACGTATCATATGCATGTCCCCTCTAATGGACGGGTGACATCTGGCCCACTGACGAGCTGACAGGTGTTCCCTCCGGCCAATCAGAATTTTACATGTGGAAATTTCCCATAGGTCCGGGATGTTAACGGGTTATCGGATCCAAAACCCGACCCGATAGCTTAACGGCGTTCTGTTACGGTGGATGCCACGTGTCGGTCACCCTTGACGAAAGCACTTCTGTGACGCACGTTTTATCGTCATAGAAGTGGACACTTCCGTGATGATAATTTTGGTAATGTCATGGAACACTTCTACGACAGTACAGGTATGACTATCTTGATTCTATCATAAAATCGTCATGGATGTACATGCATGATAAAAACGTGACCTACTATGACAAACATGTATCATCACGGAAGTGTATTTTTTTGTAGTGATATATAAACCATGAGGATTGAGTCGTGACTTAGCTTTTTGACATGTACTGCAGCGAGCAACAAAACGCTCAACATCCCGTCTCATCTTTGGCCAAAAGAAATGTGTAGCAAGTACGTCCTCCGTCTTCTTCACGCCAAAGTGTCCCATTAATCCTCCTCCATGCGCCTCCTGAAACAACAAAAGACGAACGGAGCTAGCTGGAATGCATAGCTTGTTAGCACGGAACACAAATCCATCACTAAAGAGGAACTTGTTCCACATTCTTCCTTCTTTACAATTCTGCATTACATCTTTAAAATCAGCATCATGCACATATTGATCTTTGATGGTCTCCAAACCAAATATTTTGAAGTCAAGTTGTGAAAGCATAGTATAGCGACGAGACAATGCATCAACAATAACATTTTCTTTACCCTTCTTGTTTAATGACATAAGCGAAAGTCTCAATGAATTCAACCCATTTAGCATGTCTACGATTCAGTTTAGCTTGACTTTTAATATGTTTCAAAGATTAATGATCAGAATGTATAACAAATTCTTTGGGCCATAAATAATGTTGCCATGTTTCTAAAGTCTGAACAAGAGCATATAATTCTTTATCATAAGAAGAATAATTTAGTCTAGGCCCCCTCAATTTTTCAGAAAAGTATGCAACAGGTTTTGGCATTTGTAATAACACACCTCCTAATCCAATTCCACTAGCATCACATTCAAGCTCAAAAGTCTAAACTAAATCAGGAAGTTGGAGTGAAGGAGCATGTGTCAACTTATCTTTCAATACCGTGAAGGCTTCTTCCTATGCAGTACCCCAAACAAAAGGCACATCCTTCTTTGTAAGCTCATTGAGAGGTGCATAAATGATGCTGAAATCTCTCACAAAACGCCTATAGAATCCAGCGAGGCCAAGAAAACTCCTCACTTGTGTGACCGTTTTGGGCTGCGGCCAACTCTCAATATCTTCAATCTTGTATTTATGAACTTCAATTCCCTATGGAGTAACAACATAGCCAAGAAAAGATACTCAGTCAGTGCAAAAGGTGCACTTCCCAAGGTTACCAAACAAACGTGCATCACGTAGAGCAATAAAAACAGCACCTAAATGTTCCAAATGTTCCTCCAAAGATCTGCTATAAATCAGTATATCATCAAAATAGACTACCACAAATCGTCCAATGAAAGCATGTAAAACTTTGTTCATTAATCTCATGAAAGTACTAGGTGCATTAGTTAAACCAAAAGGCACGACGAACCACTCATATAATCCAAACTTAGTTTTAAATGCTATTTTCCATTCATCTCCCAATTTCATACGAATTTGATGGTATCCACTATGCAAATCAACTTTGGACTCAATTCATGAAGCATGTCATCTAGCCTAGGAATAGGATGATGATAATGAATAATAATATTATTAATGCCTCTACAATCAACACACATACGCGACGTACCATCCTTTTTTGGCACTAGTATAATAGTAACCACACAAGGACTAAGAGATTTGCGTATATAACCTTTGTCGAGCAGCTCCTGTACTTGACGCATAATCTCCTTCGTCTCCTCTGGATTGGTATGGTATGGCGCACGGTTTGGCAGCGAAGCATCGGGAATTAAGTCAATCTGATGCTCAATCCCTCGAATGGGTGGTAATCTCGGTGGCACGTCTTGTGGAAAGACGTTAGCGAACTCCTGCAAAATGTTAGTGACAGCAGGAGGCAAAGAGGAAGGTACATCCTCGAAAGAAAATAATGCCTCATTGCACACAAAAGCATAGCAAACAGATTTTCTGAAATCTAGATCATCAATATCAGATTTGGTGGCAAGTAAACATGCACTTTTCAATTTAATTTCAAAAGCAACACTAGATGGTCTATTATTAGGCTTCATTTGTTGCTCAAATTCTTTTGCCACAAGCTGATTTTCACTCTTATTTTTCTCCTGTTTTGCTTTATTAGCTCTATTAATATCATCTTTCAAAATGGAATTAGGAGTCATAGGAAGCAAAGTAATATTTTTATCCTTACGAACAAGAGTATACTGATTGTTTCTACCATGGTGTACAGAATTTTTATCAAATTGCCATGCTCTACCAAGTAATAAGGAACATGCTTGCATAGGTACCACATCACAATCAACATAATCAGCATATCTAGAGATACGAAAATGCACACGAACAGTACGTGTTACCTTAACCTTGCTGTTGTTGTTGAACCATTGGATGTAGTAAGGATGTGGATGTGGTCTTGTGGTGAGAGATAGCTTCTCTAACATCTCCATGCTAGCCAAGTTGTTGCAGCTCCCTCCATCCATGATGACGCGAACAGAATGTTCCTTCACAACTCCCTTTGTATGGAACAAATTATGCCTATGATTTTGCTCAGCTTGTGTGACCTGCACACTCAAAACATATTGAGCAACTAAACATTCATACCTGTCAGCGTCTTCAGGAGCCATGTATTGCGTCTCATGATCAGAATCATCTCCACCATGTTCTTCACTTGTAATAAGAGCCAAAGTCTCCTCATCATAGTCACTAGAGAACTCATACCCACCATCCTCAGTAGCAATAATCACACACTTAGATGGGAATTCTCTCGTATAATGACCTCCACCCTTGCAACGATGATAAATAATATCATGTGTTTGCCCTATTGATGCCATGGATGAAGAAGAGCTCTGTGCGGAACCGGAAGGTGTACTCCTAGCAGATGGTGGTGATGGTGCCTTTTTTCTTGTATCTCGGTTGGAATTGGTGGCTAAAGTCAGTGGTGCTGCAGTAGGACGTGTGGCGATAGAGGATGCATGCGGTGTCCATGATGAAGGTCGACCTGCAGAAAAGTTAGTTCGCACCAATGCTTGTCGATCCTGCACTTCACATTCAGCTTTGCAAGCAAGATGGAATAAACGAGTGATATTATTATACTCCTTATACTCTAGAATGGTCTGAATCTCTTTATTTAATCCACCCATAAAACATGCAAGCATAGCTTCATTATCCTCAACAATACCACATCTAATCATTCTAGTTTGTAATTCCTGATAACATTATTCTACAAAAAATTTACCTTGTCTTAAACGCTGGAATTTTTGAAGTAATTCATGTTCATAATATGGTGGAACCCAACGAGTACACATAGCACTTTTCAAAGCAGCCCAAGTAGTTGGAATATTATTCGGATATAATCTACGATGTTCAGACCACCACACACAAGCAAAACTAGTGAAAGCACAGAAAGCAGCAGCAACATGTCTCTCCTTGGGGTATTGTAAACATGTAAAACGTTGTTTAGTTTATAACTCCCAAGTAAGATATATATTAGGATCTACCCTCAAATGGTGGAATATTCAATTTCAGTTTAGGAAGATGGTCATGACCTCGTACCTGAGCTAGTAGTGCAGCCCTACCATTGCGATTATATGCCTGTGGATGACCTGGTGCTGGTGGTTGCACGCAGTTCTGATTTTGATCAACCTCATCCTCGTAATCACCCACATAATCGTCATCCTCCTCGGCACTAACAACAGTAGTAGTAGGAGCCAAAGAAGCATCAACAGTAGGTGCAGCGGCACCAGAATTTTGACCAGGCTCAAGGGGAACGCGTAGTGCTCGTCCCACTTGATTTGGAAGGCGTTGTTGTTGTTGTTGTTGTTGTTGTTGTTGTTGTTGTTGTTGTTGTTGTTGTTGTTGTAGAGGTGCGACAGGTGCAGCCGGCGGTGGTTATGGAAGATGCGCGAGCAATTCATTAAACTTGTTATCGATCTTTGTTTCGAACGTCTTCTCAATGCCATCTATCTTCTCCGTGGCCTCTTCAAATCTGTTTAGCACATCTTGCACTTGTCCACTTATCATTTGCTGAAATTTATCATGTAGCTATTTGTTTGACATGTTCTCCCAATCAGTCTCATCGGCTTGTGATCCTGCTGTTGGTGTCAAAACTGGCAGATCTCGGGTAGGGGGGCCCAAGCTGTATGTCTGAGGATCTATGGTAACAGTGATCAAAGGGAATCAATGTTACCCAGGTTCGTGCCCTCTTAATGGAGGTAAAACCCTACTCCTGCTTGATTATATTCGATGTGTATAGGGGTTACAAGAGTTGATCTACCTCGAGACCATAATGGCTAAACCCTAACTTGCCTAACCTATCAATGTTGTGATCCTGCCTCTGGTCTAAACCCTCCGGTTTATATAGATACCGTAGGGACCTAGGGTTTTACAAAGTCGGTTTACAGAGAAAGGAAATAGTACATTCAGGCACTTAATCTTGCCGTTCACGCATACAGGAGTCGTAACCGGACACGGGAGGTGACCTTCTTCCTTTATCTTGACAACCTAAAAGGATCGAGAAGAGGTGTCTAGACGGGGGTGATTAGACCTACAACAAACAAAGTTGGAAATTTTAAGTTTTTCAAGTTTAGGTGGAGTTTAAGCACAAGTTCAACCATTCACAATACATATCAAGCAAGCATGCAAAGAGTATATGGGCAGCGGAAAGTAAAGCATGCAACTTGCAAGAAAGTAAAGGGATGGGATTGGAGTGTGCAAACGCAATTGGAGACACGGATGTTTTTGTCGTGGTTCTGATAGGTGGTGCTATCGTACATCCACGTTGATGGAGACTTCAACCCACGAAGGGTAATGGTTGCACGAGTCCACAAAGGGATCCACCCATGAAGGGTCCATGAAGAAGCAACCTTGTCTATCCTGCCATGGCCATCGCCCACGAAGGACTTGCCTCACTAGGGTAGATCTTCATGAAGTAGGCGATCTCCTTGCCCTTACAAACTCCTTGGTTCACTCCACAGTCTTGTTGGAGGCTCCCAAGTGACACCTAACCAATCTAGGAGACACCACTCTCCAAAAGGTAATAGATTGTGGGTTGATGATGAACTCGTTGCTCTTGTGCTTCAAATGATAGTCTCCCAAACACTCAACTCACTCTCATAGGATTGGATTTGGTGGAAAGATGATTTGAGTGGAAAGCAACTTCGGGAAGGCTAGAGATCAAGATTCATATGGTTGGATTGGAATGTCTTGGTCTCAACACATGAGTAGGTGGCTCTCTCTCAAAAAATGAGTAGTGGAAGTGTAGGCACGATCTGATGGCTTCCCTCACGAATGAGGAGAGGGTGGAGGGGTATATATAGCCTCCACACAAAATCTAACCGTTACACACAATATATGAAACTCGGGGGGGGCACCGAATCAGAAAACTCGGTCGGACCGATTCAGTACATATGTGACCATTAGGCAATTTTGGTGGGACCGATATGATCAACGTGGTGCGACCGATGTGCAATGGTTAGGGTAAAACCTCATCTAGGTTTGACCGATTACACATCTCGGTGGGACTGATATGGTAATAAGCAAAAGATCCTCATGCACATGAATGTGATGCATATACTTACCTTGTAGTCTTGAACTAGCTTTGGAAGAGCTGAACCTGAGTAAACAAGGTTAGACAACATAGAAACATCAACTAAGCAAAGCAAGAGTAGAAAACCACAAGAGTACCAAGATCTGGGATGACATGTATAGAGTGAGTACTAGGTACTCTATTTGAGTGTAGACATGTCCCCAAAGGTAAAGATTTGCAATGAATTTTAAGATTTTCTTCCCTTAGATGTCTTGCTCCCCCTGAATCTTATAATGGATATTGGGAGAAGATAGGGAAAAGAAAATCAGAGCAAAGCAAACACACAAACAACATGAACATGTCTTTCCCCTCTAAAGACATGTAACTTTTCTCCTCTTTGAATACCAAGCAACTGAGGTCTCTCTTTTGAAAATAATGTTTCTCTCCCCTGTTGCTCTCTCCCTTTGATGGAGTAATTAAGCTTTGATGTGAACTCTCTCTCTCCCTTTGACTTCAATTTCCAAGAAGGGTCTTCTGGAGTGTGAGCCAAAATAGGTTTGGTCCTTGAGTCATAGAGCAAAGCAGCACATGTGATGCTGGTAGAGGATAATGTCGGCGTTCTGGGAACGGGGGTCCCCAGACTTGCCTACCTGCGGCCTGCGGCATGGCTCAAGCAGTGGCCCAGTACGGCCCGTCTTCATCGACCCAAGCTCAAGACCCTCGCGAGGGGCCAAGCCTCGCGGGGCGGACAACACAAGGCTTCCTCAGGGGCAGCCTCACCAGGCAGGCTCGCGAGGAGGCGGAGAGATCAAGGCAAGGAGCACCTCGCGAGGTGCTCGTGACGCAAGCCATGACGATCGAGACCAGGCGGGCGCCAAGCGGGCGCCAGCCATCGCAGTGTCCTCATTTCCTCTTTGGTGCAAAGGGGGCAAGCGCAGGCGCGGAGTACCGAGGCATCAAGCAAAGGTTTCCCTATCGGTGCAACGAGACCAAGACCAGCAGGACGGCAGGATGGATATCACCATGGAGCCCAAGACGGCGTCATCGCCAGTGCCTTTGGCAGTCGAAGACCAACTTTAGTCAGGATAGCTTGTACTAGTTGTCCCCCTTCAAAATGGTCGTTGTTGGCTCCCCTCCCACTCAATATTTGGGAAGAGGGCCAGGACATCTATAAATAGAGATAGCCACTACAATAGAAAGGGGATCGAATCCTTCCCTAGTAGAACACCGCACCAGCTCAAGAACACCCCTCGCGAGGTTGTTCTTCCTCTGTACTGTTCATTATCAGCCCCAGAGGCAATCCACCACACCACACACTGGATTAGGGTATTACACCACAGTGGTGGCCCGAACCAGTATAAACCTTGTGTCCCTTGTGTTGTTCATCGTGTAGCTTAGATTCGCGGCGAGGTTTTGGGGCGTGGATCGGTAGGGAGAAGATCTTTGTGCGCACCCTAGAGTTCAAACCTTAAGGGTTTAGCCGGAACCTGATATCTGACATTTGGCGCGCCAGGTAGGGGTGCACCGAAATCCTCTTCCTGCCGATTTGCGTTCCACTGCTTCGTCACATCCATGTCCGGCGACCCGATAGCCAACGCCGACCGCTGGGCGGCATGGCCTGCCCATGCCGCGCTGCCTGCCCAAGGTGACCTCAACCCCGCGCCTCAGGCAGCCCGCGCTCCGCAGAACGCTGCGGGGCGCGGGCGACGCGGTGAAGCGCCGCCTGCCCTCACTCCACGGCAGGTGCGATCAGCAGCAAGGGCCTCAAATCTCGCTGCGGCCACAGCTCCGCACACCCAACAAGAACAGGCGAACATGAAGGCCGCGCTCACGGTGGTTCGGGAACTGCTACTGTGCCGGCTGCAGGAGACCAGCCATGACGTGCTGCTGGAGCGCGTCGCTGAGCTCCTGGATGCCGCAGCTTCAGGGGCGCCTCCTTTCTGCGTCCAGCTTCCACCCCAGGCCCCGGGCGGATCATACGGCGGGCCCATCCGCGCCCGTGCACCCTCAGGCGTACTCCAAGGCTTCATCAACACCAGCTCAACCATCGGTGCAGGGCGTCAATTTGCACTAGCACCACCCCCGGTGAGCGAGGGGATGCGCATCGCCGCCTACTGCCCGGGCGGGCTGCCGCCCTATCAACCCCAAGATTGCGCTTCGAGCCAAGCCGCATGGAGAATGGGGTACTACAGCCAAGCCTTCAGGGTGACAGCCTCGGAGGCTTACGTGCCCCATATGGTGGACCGGGAATACGCGCTGGAAGACGACCCTGGCTCGTTCCTTGGGCCAGGCTGGGAGGAAGAGACGCTAGAAGCCGAGACTCTCCAGGAGCCTCAAGGAAGCCTCACCAGCCGCGCAGGCGGTAGCGGCTACCGGGTACCACTAATTCCTCAGGAGCAAGCTTATGCTAACCATGGGTCGCAGGGGGTTTAGGTCACTACAGCGGAAGGCTACCCCAGCTCAGCAGCCTCCCTTCTGCCAGGAGGGGCGCACTGGGGGCTACAGGAGTGAGGCCGAGAGCTAGGCCCCTCCCCACGGCGCGTGGAGCAAGCTGTTTCTCGGAGGTAGGCCCTCTGTTGGGGAGGTGTCGCAAGGCCTGCCCCCGGTAGAGGACACGTGGTCGTCGGGGGAACCGCTGGCGGCCCCTTTACCCCGTTGGCGTCGTCCTTGGTTTCCAGTCGCCGTCAATGGTGGTCGAGGGTGGCGCAAGGCGGGGCCCTCGTCTGGCGATATGAAGCAAGGCCGGTACCTGGGAAGAAGGCCCAGTGCCTGTGAAGCTCACCGCCCGTGACACTCTCACATAATAATGAGTTGGGGCTGTACACGCCCCGGAGTCTCCGGAGAGCCGCCCTCGGGCCTCGGGGGCTCCCTCCCACGCCCAGTGGCAGCACTTAGCTCTGTGCTGGTGAGAAGACGTCGAAGACTAGACTAGGTGCTGGACGTGGCATTTTGATTTTTACCTCCCTTTCTGTGGTCGAGCTTCCTTGCTTCGGATTTAAGTTGAAGTTGAATTTGCATTTGTGTATGTGCGGGGAGGGGTGTTTTGTCTCGATTCGTGTGTTTTCTTGCGTTCTGGTTTCTACCCTGATTAGGAGTTCGCACCAGCTGCCTCCCCCCTCGCGAGCCTCTCGCGGCGGGGCTGAGCACATCACACGCGCGCATGCCGTCCCGTGGCCAGCACTCACTCTCGCGAGGCTCTCACCACGTGGTCAGCAGGTCCCCCAAACGACCCATGGAGAATTGCACCCCGCAAGCCTACCCATGGTACGCCTGGGCTAAAGGTGAACCACAGAAATTAACCCATCACGGGGCCCGCAACATCACCCGGGCGCGCATTCGGCGTCGTTCCTAAAAACATGTGGACGACAATCCTTTTTACATGAGGGGCTTCCCCTCCCAAAATGCTCTTACAACCTCTAGGGCCGCGTCCGACTTTCTCTACGCAGGATAAACAGCAGGGGGATACAGGATCAATCAGACATGTCGCTCACCGCATCCTCTTGGTCGCCTCCAGAGGCATCACTGGCGCCGTTGTCACTGTCACTGGCATCACCATCGCCGTCATCGACGCCATCTTCACCGCCGTTTGATAACCCACAAGTATAGGGGATCGCAACAGTTTTCGAGGGTAGAGTATTCAACCCAAATTTATTGATTCGACACAAGGAGAGCCAAAGAATATTCTCAAGTATTAGCAGTTGAGTTGTCAATTCAACCACACCTAGATAACTTAGTATCTGCAGTAAAATATTTAGTAGCAAAGTAGTATGATAGTAATGGTAATAGTGATAAAAGTAACGGTAGCAGTTTTGTAATGATTGTAACAGTAGCAACGGAAAAGTAAATAAGCAAAGCACAATATGTGAAAAGCTCATAGGCATTGGATCAGTGATGGATAATTATGTCGGATGCGATTCCTCATGTAATAGCTATAACATAGGGTGACACAGTACTAGCTCCAGTCCATCAGTGTAATGTAGGCATGTATTCCAAATATAGTCATACGTGCTTATGGAAAAGAACTTGCATGACATCTTTTGTCCTACCCTCCCGTGGCAGCGGGGTCCTAGTGGAAACTAAGGGATATTAAGGCCTCCTTTTAATAGAGTACCGTACCAAAGCATTAACACATAGTGAATACATGAACTCCTCAAACTACAGTCATCACCGAGAAGTATCCCGATTATTGCCACTTCGGGGTTGTCGGATCATAACACATAATAGGTGACTATAGACTTGCAAGATAGGATCAAGAACTCACATATATTCATGAAAACATAATAGGTTGAGATCTGAAATCATGCCACTCGGCCCTAGTGACAAGCATTAAGCATAGCAAGGTCATAGCAACATCAATCTCAGACCATAGTGGATACTAGGGATCAAACCCTAACAAAACTAACTTGATTACATGATAAATCTCATCCAACCCATCACCGTCCAGCAAGCCTACGATGGAATTACTCATGCATGACGGTGTGAAATTGGTGATGGAGGATGGTTGATGATGACGATGGCGACGAATCCCCCTCTCCGGAGCCCCGAACGGACTCCAGATCACCCTCCCGAGAGAGATTAGGGCTTGGCGACGGCTCCGTATCGTAAAACGTGATGAAACTTTTTCTCAGATTTTTTTCTCCGTGAAACAAAATATATAGAGTTGGAGTTGAGGTCGGTGGAGCAACAGGGGCCCACGAGATAGGGGGCGCGCCCAGGGGGAGGGGGCGCGCCCCCCACACTCGTGGACAGGGTGTGGGCCCCCTGGCCTTGATTCTTTTGCCAGTATTTTTTATATTTTCCAAAAGTTATATTCGTGGATTTTCAAGTCATTCCGAGAACTTTTGTTTTCTACACAATAAACAACACCATGGCAGTTCTGCTGAAAACAGTGTCAGTCCAGGTTAGTTTCATTCAAATCATGCAAGTTAGAGTCGAAAACAAGGGCAAAAGTGTTTGGAAAAGTAGATACATTGGAGACGTATCAACTCCCCCAAGCTTAAACCTTTGCTTGTCCTCAAGCAATTCAGTTGATAAACTGAAAGTGATAAAGAAAAACTTTTACAAACTCTGTTTGCTCTTGTTGTTGTAAATATGTAAAGCCAGCATTCAAGTTTTCAGCAAAGATTATGAACTAACCATATTCACAATAACACTTAGGTCTAATGTTTACTCATATCAATGGCATAATCAGCTAGCGAGCAATAATAATAAAACTTGGATGACAACACTTTCTCAAAACAATCATAATATGGTATAACAAGATGGTATCTCGCTAGCCCTTTTTGAGACCGCAAAACATAAATGTAGATCACCTTTAAAGATCAAGGACTGACTAAACATTGTAATTCATGGTAAAAGAGATCCATTCAAGTCATACCCAATATAAACTAATAGTAATGCATGCAAATGACAGCGGTGCTCTCCAGCGGGTGCTTTTTAATAAGAAGGTGATGACTCAACACAAAAGTAAATAGATAGGTCCTTCGCAGAGGGAAGCAGGGATTTGTAGAGGTGCTAGAGCTCGATTTTAGAATAGAGATGAATAACATTTTGAGTGGTATACTTTCACTGTCAACGCAACAACTATGAGATGGTGATATCTTCCATGCTACACACATTATATGCGGTTCCCAAACAGAATGGTAAAGTTTATACTCCCCCACCACCAACAAGCACACTCCACGGCCATCCGAAACAACGGGGTACCGTCCATACCAACAACAGTTCTGGGGGAGTTTTGTTTTAATTAATTTGATTTGCTTCGATCTTTTTGATCATGGGACTGGGCATCCCGGTTACCAGCCATTTTCTCGTGAATGAGGAGCGGAGTCCACTCCCCTTGAGAATAACCCACCTAGCATGGAAGATATAGACAGCCCTAGTTGAAACATGAGCTGCTCGAGCATACAAAACAGAATTTCATTTGAAGGTTTGGAGTTTGGCACATACAAATTTACTTGGAACGGTAGGTAGATACCGCATATAGGAAGGTACGGTGGACTCATATGGAATAACTTTGGGGTTTATGGAGTTTGGATGCACAAGCAGTATTCCCGCTTAGTACAGGTGAAGGCTAGCAAAAGACTGGGAAGCGACCAACTGAGAGAGCGACAACAGTCATGAACATGCATTAAAATTAATAAACACCGAGTGCAAGCATGAGTAGGATATAATCCACCATGAACATAAATATCGTGAAGGCTATGTTGATTTGTTTCAACTACATGCGTGAACATGTGCCAAGTCAAGTCGCTCAAATCATTCAAAGGAGGATACCATCCCCTCATACCACATCATAACCATTTTAATAGCGTGTTGGCACGCAAGGTAAACCATTATAAGCTCCTAGCTTATTAAGCATGGCATAAGCAACTATAATCTCTAAATGTCATTGCAAACATGTTTACTCATAATAGGCTGAATCAGGAACGATGAACTCATCATATTTACAAAAACAAAAGAGGTCGAGTTCATACCAGCTTCTCTTATCTCAATCAGTCCATCATATATCGTCATTACTGCCTTTCACTTGCACGGTCGAACGGTGTGTATAATAATAATAGTGCATGTGCATTGGACTAAGCTGGAATCTGCAAGCATTCAATTCAAGAGAGAAGACAAAGTAATATGGTCTCTAAGTTAAAATCAACAATCATGCATATGAGAGCCACTAAACATTTTCAATATGGTCTTCTACTCTTGACCCCCAAAGGAAAGAAAAGAAAATAAAACTATTTACACGGGAAAGCTCCCAACAAGTAAAAGAAGAACGAGAAATCTTTTTGGGTTTTCATTTTAATTACTACTACAAGCATGGAAATTAGACTAACTAATTTTTTTGGTTTTCTTAAGGTTTATCAAACACACAAGAAGAAAGCTAGAAAAATAAATTAAACTAGCATGGATAATACAATGAAAGAGTATGAGCACCGACAACTAGAATAGTGTGTGAACATGAAAGTAAAGTCGGTGAGAAATACGTACTCCCCCAAGCTTAGGCTTTTGGCCTAAGTTGGTCTAATGCCAAGGATAGCCTGGCTAATATCCGAAGTTATAACCGGGGTCATACTGAGATGCAGCAGCCAATGCCTCCTGAGTTGCGGCATGTTGGCGAGTTGCCTCCGCTCTTCTCTCGTGTTCGACTGCCTCCTCCCTGGTGACAACATATCTTCGCTTTGCCTGGTAATCAAAAAGGGAAGGAGCAGGGAGAGTAACATGGACAGCGCGACGTCTGTCAAAGATTAGTCGATACTGGAGGAATGGTTCATTCCTCACAAGAAAATGGTGCCTGACCATAGCGTCAAAATCTAAATAAGCAACAGGCAACTCTGTATCACCCTCACGTGGAGATATACCAAGATAATTAGCAACACGGGTCGCATAAATCCCTCCAAATAAATCTCCAGATATACCATTATATATTATGCAACCTACGTGCAACTATTGCCCCCAAGTTGTAATCTTTATTACCTAATACAGCACTCTTGAGGACACAAAGATCAGGGACATGCATGTGACATGCTTCATCTTTACCATTAATGCATCTACCAATAAAAAGAGCAAAATAATGTATAGCAGGAAAATGAATGCTCCCTATGGTAGCTTGTGCTATATCCCTAGATTCTCCCATAGTGATACTAGCAAGAAAGTCTTTATATTCATATTTGTGGTGTTCATGAACATTGCCCCACTACGGGAGTTTGCAAGAAGTAGTAAAATCTTCTAGGTCCATGGTATAAGATTCATCATAAATATCAAACAAGACATTCTGAGAATTACGCGAAGATGTATATTTAAACCTTCTCATGAATGAATCAGTCAATTGGTAGTACTGAGGACACTTATCTTGTATGAAGTCCTCAAGATCGGCATTACGCACATATGCATCAAATTCATCCTTGATGCTTGCATTAACCATAAAATCCTCTGACGGCCATTCACAAGCCCGCACTTCAGCTTCCCTTGGTGGTTCATTGTCTTGCTCACGCATAGCACGCCTAGGTCCTCTCTTAGTTGAGGAACCACCTTGGTACATTCTCCTAAACATATTTCTTTCCTCTAAAAAATTTCTGAAATTTTTAGTAACTTCAAAATAAAAGTGAATCAAACTAAACAAGATTGGTAGCAACTACTCCCACAAGTGCCTAGAGCCTATATCATGCATTAGAATTACTTGGGACCTCATAATTTTGACATGCAAGCTCAAGAACAGGGTCACCTAGGCAGCAAAAAAATTGCAATGAATAAAGCACTAGAACAAAAAGTAATTGGACCAATGGAGGAGTCACATACCAAGCAACAATCTCCCAAAGCAATTTTGTGAATGGAGCTTTGAGCAAGGAGATCAAAAATCGTAGCAAAATGAGCTAGGACTCGTGCTTGAGCTGGATGGGGATATTTTTGGGAGGAAGATGGAGTGTGTGGGTGCGGGAATAAGTGGAGGGGGGCCATCGTGGGACCATGAGACAGGGGGCGCGCCCAGGGGGAGTGGGTGCGCCCTCCACCCTCGTGGCCAGGTGCTTGCCCCCCCCCCCTATTGTGTTCTCAGTGCCTAAAATCCTCAAATATTCCATAAAAAATCATACTAAATTTGCAGGGCATTTGGAGCACTTTTATTTTCGGGATATTTTTTTATTGCATGGATAATTCAGAAAACAGACAGATAATACTATTTTTGCTTTGTTTATTCTAAATAACAGAAAGTAAAAAGATGGCACAGAAGCTTGTGCCTTCTAGTTTCATCCATCTCATGATCATCAAAATGAATCCACTAACAAGGTTGATCAAGTCTTGTTAACAAACTCATTCCGAATAACACGGAACCAGAGAAATTTCGAATAACACTAGGTTACCTCAACGGGGATATGAACATCCCCAACAATAAGAATATCATACTTTTTCTTGACAGTAGGAAGAGGAAATTCAAAACCTCCAATAATGATAGTCGGAATTTTTCCAATAGAATTGATGCTATGAACTTGAGGTTGTTTCCTCAGAAAGTGTACCATATGCTCATTACCATTAACATGAAAAGTGACATTGCCTTTGTTGCAATCAATAGCAGCCCCTGCAGTATTCAAAAAGGGTCTACCAAGGATAATCGACATACTATCGTCCTCGGGAATATCAAGAATAACAAAGTCCGTTAAGATAGTGACATTTGCAACCACAACAGGCACATCCTCACAAATACCGACAGGTATGGCAGTTGATTTATCAGCCATTTGCAAAGATATTTCAGTAGGTGTCAACGTATTCAATTCAAGTCTACGATATAAAGAGAGAGGCATAACACTAACACCGGCTCCAAGATCACATAAAGCAGTTTTAACATAATTTCTTTTAATGGAGCATGGTATAGTTGGTACCCTGGATCTCCAAGTTTCTTAGGTAGTCCACCTTTAAAAGTATAATTAGCAAGCATGGTGGAAATTTCAGCTTCTGGTATCTTTGTTTTATTTGTAATGATATTCTTCATATATTTAGCATAAGGGTTTACTTTAAGAATATCAGTTAAGCGCATGCGTAAGAAGATAGGTCTAATCATTTCAGCAAAGCGCTCAAAATCCTCATCATCCTTTGTCTTGGATGGCTTAGGAGGAAAATGCATGGGTTTCTAAACCCATGGTTCTCTTTCTTTACCATGCTTCCTAGCAACAAAATCTCTTTTATCATAATGTTGATTCTTTGATTGTGGGTTATCAAGATCCACAACAGGTTCAATCTCTACATCATTATTATTGCTAGGTTGAGCATCACCATTAATATTATCATTAACATTATCACTAGGTTCATGTTCATCACCTGATTGTGTTTCAGCATCAGAAATAGAAATATCATTGGGATTCGCAGGTGTGTCTACAACAGGTTCACTAGGAGCATGCAAAGTCCTATCGTTTTTCTTTTTCTTCTTCTTAGAAGAACTAGGTGCATCTAAATTATTTCTCTGAGAATCCTGCTCGATTCTCTTAGGGTGGCCTTTAGGATACAAAGGTTCCTGAGTCATTCTACCAGTTCTAGTAGCCACTCTAACAGCAAAGTCATGTTTATTATTTAATTCATCGAGAAAATCACTTTGAACTTTAAGTACTTCTTCATCTTGAGTGGTAACCATAGAAGCATATTTGCTAATGAGTTTAAGTTCACCTTTAACTCTAGCCATATAATCACTCAAGCGTCCAATCTCGAAAGCATTATTCTTTAATTCTCTACCAGCATAAGCATTAAAACTTTCTTGTCTAGCCATAAAGTCATCAAATTCATCTAAACATGGGCTATGAAATTTGGTAGACGGGATTTCAACTTCATCATATCTATAGAGAGAGTTTACCTTTACTACTTGTGTCGGGTTATCAAGACAGTGTGTTTCTTCGACAGGCGGTAAATTAAGACCATGGATTTCTTCAATAGGAGGTAAGTTCTTAACATCTTCAGCTTTAATACCTTTTTATTTCATTGATTTCTTTGCCTCTTGCATATCTTCAGGACTGAGAAATAGAACTCCCCTTTTCTTCGGAGTAGGTTTAGGAATAGTCTCAGGAGTTGGCTCAATTGGCTCAGGAATTGGCTCAGGAAGAGTCCAATTATTTTCATTAGTCAACATATTATTCAATAATATTTCAGCTTGGTCGACTGTTCTTTCCCTGAAAACACAACCAGCACAACTATCTAAGTGGTCCTTGGAAGCATCGGTTAGTCCATTATAAAAGATATCAAGTATTTCATTTTTCTTAAGAGGATGATTAGGAAAAGCATTAAGTGATCGGAGAAGCCTCCCCCAAGCTTGTGGGAGACTCTCTTCTTCAATTTGCACAAAATTATATATTTCCCGCAAGGCAGCTTGTCTCTTATGAGCAGGGAAATATTTAGCAGAGAAGTAATAAATCATATCCTGGAGACTACGCACACAACCAGGATCAAGAGAATTAAACCAAGTTTTACCATCACCCTTTAATGAGAATGGAAATATCTTAAGGATATAATAATAGCGAGACTTCTCATCATTAGTAAACAGGGTGGCTATACCATTTAACTTGGTAAGATGTGCCACAACAGTTTCAGATTCATAGCCATAAAAAGGATCAGATTCAACCAAAGTAATTATCTCAGGATCAACAGAGAATTCATAATCCTTATCAGTAACAAAGATAGGTGAAGTAGCAAACGCAGGGTCATATTTCATTCTAGCATTCAGAATTTTCTATTTAAGTTTAGCTAGTAACTTCTTAAGATCAGATCTATCATTGCAAGCAAAAAGATCTCTAGCAGTTTCTTCATCCATAACATGACCCTCAGGAACAACAGGCAATTCATAATTAGGGGGAGAACCTTCATCATCACTATCATCAATAATTTCATCTTTAATAATTTCATTCTCTCTAACCCTAGCAAGTTGTTCATCAAGATATTCACCTAATGGCATAGTAGTATCAAGCATAGAAGTAGTTTCATCATAAGTATCATGCATAGCAGAAGTGGCATCATCAATAACATGCGACATATCAGAATTCATAGCAGTAGCAAGTTTAGGTGTCGCAAGCTTACTCATAACAGAAGGAGAATCAAGTGCAGAGCTAGATGGCAGTTCCTTACCTCCCCTCGTAGTTGAGGGAAAAATCTTAGTTCTTGCGTCTTTCAAGTTCTTCATAGTGATCAGCATATATAAATCCCAAGTGACTCAAAGAATAGAGCTATGCTCCCCGGCAACGGCGCCAGAAATTAGTCTTGATAACCCACAAGTATAGGGGATCGCGACAGTTTTCGAGGGTAGAGTACTCAACCCAAATTTATTGATTCGACACAAGGGGAGCCAAAGAATATTCTCAAGTATTAGCAGTTGAGTTGTCAATTCAACCACACCTGGATAACTTAGTATCTGCAGCAAAGTATTTAGTAGCAAAGTAGTATGATAGTAATGGTAACAGTGATAAAACTAACGGTAGCAGTTTTGTAATGATTGTAACAATAGCAACAGAAAAGTAAATAAGCGAAGCACAATATGTGAAAAGCTCGTAGGCATTGGATCAGTGATGGATAATTATGTCGGATGCGATTCCTCATGTAATAGCTATAACATAGGGTGACACAGAACTAGCTCCAGTTCATCAATGTAATGTAGGCATGTATTCCGAATATAGTCATACGTGCTTATGGAAAAGAACTTGCATGACATCTTTTGTCCTACCCTCCCGTGGCAGCGGGGTCCTAGTGGAAACTAAGGGATATTAAGGCCTCCTTTTAATAGAGTACCGGACCAAAGCATTAACACATAGTGAATACATGAACTCCTCAAACTACGGTCATCACCGAGAAGTATCCCGATTATTGTCACTTCGGGGTTGTCGGATCATAACACATAATAGGTGACTATAGACTTGCAAGATAGGATCAAGAACTCACATATATTCATGAAAACATAATAGGTTCAGATCTGAAATCATGGCACTCGGGCCCTAGTGACAAGCATTAAGCATAGCAAAGTCATAGCACCATCAATCTCAGAACATAGTGGATACTAGGGATCAAACCCTAACAAAACTAACTTGATTACATGCTAAATCTCATCCAACCCATCACCATCCAGCAAGCCTACGATGGAATTACTCACGCACGGCGGTGAGCATCATGAAATTGGTGATGGAGGATGGTTGATGATGACTATGGCGACGAATCCTCCTCTCCGGAGCCCGAACAGACTCGAGATCAGCCCTCCCGAGAGAGATTAGGGCTTGGCAGCCGCTCCGTATCGTAAAATGTGATGAAACTTTTTCTCTAATTTTTTTCTCCGCGAAACGGAATATATAGAGTTGGAGTTGAGGTTGGTGGAGCAGCAGGGGGCCCACGAGAAAGGGGGCACGCCACCCACCCTTGTGGATAGGGTGTGGGCCCCCTGGCCTTGATTCTTTCGCCAGTATTTTTTATATTTTCCAAAAGTTGTCTCCATGGATTTTCAGGTCATTCCGAGAACTTTTGTTTTCTGCACAATAAACAACACCATGGCAGTTCTGCTGAAAACAGCGTCAGTCCGGTTAGTTTCATTCAAATCATGCAAGTTAGAGTCCAAAACAAGGGCAAAAGTGTTTGGAAAAGTAGATACGTTGGAGATGTATCACCGTTCACCACATCACCTTCATCCGCAACAATTACCACCCCGTCATCATCAGAAGCGAAGGCCTTGACAAGTGCATCCACGTTGTCCTCCACCCACCGCGCCAGGTCACCTCGAATGGCCACGGGCACTAGAGCAATGACGGTGTCGAAGTCGAAGTGGGGATCTCTATCCTGAAGATGGCTGAAGACATGGGAGAATGCACGCCCGAGCAGGCCGCGGCTCCTCTCCTCGACAAGCTGGCAAGCTCTCTCAGAGCGATTCTCCAGATGCGTCACTACGTCAGTGAAGAACTGGAGATGACCGGCATAGCTTGTCACATGGGGTTGCGGAGCGTTCGCATCGCACATATTGCCCAGGGCCATGTTGGCCCTGTCCCTGAGTGCTTGGAGAATGGGACCATGCATATGCTCCAGCGTCTGCCGCTGGAGAATTTCTTCTCTGTTCTACCGCGCAATGGACTCGGCATCATCAACCCGTTGTTGGAGAAGAAGCAGCTCGGCACGGGAGGAGGCCAACTCAATCTGCGTCGAGACCAGGGTGGCTGCGGTGGCCTTCGCGCGCTGCGTCGCTTCGGTCAGCTTGGACCTGAGGGCGGCAGTCCTGCCTACAGCCTCGGCTTTAATCAACTCCAGTCTCTCGTCGTACTTGCGCACAAGACCCACGCAAAATTCCGCCACGCGGCGGTCGACCTCTTCCTGGATTCGGGCCTCCCGCGCGCCAACGTCGTCCTCCGCCTGGGTAACCTGGCGCTCCCTCGTCTCCAACCGCTCAAGGTCGAGATTGCGCTCGGTGGTTTCCAGCGTTAGCGCTTCTTCATGCCTCCGGAGCTCCTTCTCCTCGACGGGCGTCCCCTTCAGCGACGCAAGGGCGGCCTGGCGCAACTCCACTTGCTTCTCTAGGGAAGTGCTCTAGGCTTGGAGCTCCCACGCGCGTTTCTCCGCGATCTCACGCCGTTGGTCTGCTTCCTGAGCCTCCTCAATAGCTCGGGAGTAGGCCTTTCGCGAGGCCGCGAGGGATGCTTCGGCCTTTGCATTGTCAAGCTCGCGCTGATGACACGCGAGGTTGACTGCCCCCTTCAGCTTGCGCCGCTCCTCAACCAGCCGCAGGCCTTCAGTTTCCAGGCACGCGTCCACGTTCGCGAGCTCTCCACCAAGCTGGCCCATCGCATCCATCGCTTTTCGGAGGAACTCTTGGAGAACGGCACTGCGCTCCCGCGCTCGCTTGAGCACGTCATCAATATCATCCTCCACCGCCGGTGCTGGCGGAGGACCCTGAAGCGGCTCGCCCCTCTCGGGGGGGGGGGGCTGGGGGCTAGCGCCCCCACAATCGCTGGGCGAGTTCCGTAAGGGACCCTGGCCGACGCAGATCCATCCCCGGAAGAAGAGCCAAGGATTGACTCCAACCATTCGCCGTCCATGATCAGAGAGGGAGCACGGGGCAGGCTGGTCATGCTCCGGGCGAGGTCGTGAAGGAAAGGCGGCAAGAGCATGGGCTCGAGGCACCGTGCGGGCCGGCTCGCCTCTCTGGCCGAACTCGCATCAGGGGCAGCACGCAAGCCCGGGACACCCAAGGCCAGCGATGGAGGCGAGGTCGGAGGAAGTAGCTTCTCGGCAGACTCCGCGAGCTTGGCAGGAGGGATCCTGAAGGGCCACAATCAGGAAAGGGACCAGCGATTGAGTAATTACAAGAATGAGGTACTTACTCATCCATGGAGAAGTACTTCCTGTGCTTCAACGGTCGGCAGGGGCGCTCACTGCCACTCGAAGACTCCTTCCTCTTGCGGAGGGCGTCGAAGTCTATGCGGAACCGACCCAGGCTCTCAACGTGAGGGCCGGCGCATGGCGCAGACGAAGAAGCACCCGGGCAGCCTGCCTCAGGGGCGCCAAGCTGAGAGGAGCAGTCGGGCACCGCTTCTTGGTGGCCTGCCAAGGCCTCGGGGGTTGCAGGTTGCGCCCCCTCATCAACGAACGCCTCAGGACGGGCTTCGCAAGCTCCGGAGGATGACGCCTCGGGAGCCCCGCGCGACATCGGCATCTCGACACCAGATCCCCCGGCCTCTAGTGATGATTGCCTCCCTACACCCCCTCCTGAGGCAAGATCGGTGTTGGCAACAGGGAAGGGAGCCACGACAATGGGATTCTCACGAGGCCCCATGAGGCCAGCCGGGCGCAACCCCCATCCGTCGAAGTGAGGCATCTACCTCGCGAACTCGGCTCCGCCCGAGCAGAGATACATGAGGCTGCCCCCATGCCGGATATCACTCGGCGAGGCGTCGCTTGTCAAGACCTCCAGCACCTTCCTCAGCATTTCAGGCGCCAGCTCTGTATCCTGGAGCCTCATGCGGTCCTGATGCCCAGTCAGGGCCCACATCGGTCGAGAATGGCGCTAGAGAGGAGCAACGCAACATTGGAGGAACTCCTTCACCACCTGGGGCGCAGTCACGCCGAGGGCTCTCAACCTCCCCAGCCGACGCTAGACGAAGGAAAGCCGGGGGCTCACGAGCCTCTCGTGGCCCTAGCCCGGATTGGGGACAGCAGGCAATGTCGGACGCGAGAGCAGGGGGCTGGGCACTCCGACATCCACATACAGCCACCGCGTCCGGAACCCATTCATAGAAGGTGAGAGGCTAAAATCAATCCCCGAGGTGGCCGTCTCTGCCACGGCCTACAAGCTCACGCACCCCGAGAACTACAATGGGTCGATCAGGCGCTAGGATAAGAAGTGACGCAAGAGGGCAATGGAAGAGGCAATGCCCACCATGGCTTCGCAGACAAAGGCGAAGACAGCAAGAAGGGTAATGGATTGTGTCACGCCCAATATGCGATACTATCCTAAAGAGACTCAAAGGTCCCACCAAGGATAGAACCGCATATTGAAACGCTTTTGCAAGGGGGATATCATTACATCAACATTACATAATACATGGGGATACATACAAAAGGCATACAATGCCACACGAATACAACATCATCTTACATAAGAGCACCATCTGACTACGGATGAAACACACACACAAACTCAAACGACATCCACCCTGCTAGCCCAGGTTATCGACCTGGAACCTATCCCCTGATCGAAGAAGAAGCAGAAGACGAACTCCAAAACAAGCAAACATCGCTCTCATGTCATGATCATCGCATAACCTGTACCTGCAACTGTTGTTGTAGTAATCTGTGATCCGCGAGGACTCAGCAATCCCATTACCATGGGTATCAAGACTAGCAAAGCTTAATGGGTAAGGAATGGATAAGTGGTGAGGTTGCAGCAGCGACTAAGCATGGTATGGTGGCTAACATACGCAAATAAAGAGCGAGAAGAGAAGCAACGGAACGGTCGTGAAGCTAGCAATGATCAAGAGGTGATCCTGAACTCCTACTTACGTCAAACATAACCCAAAGACCGTGTTCACTTCCCGGACTCCGCCGAAAAGAGACCATCATGGCTACACACACGGTTGATGCGTTTTAATTCGGATCTGGTGTCAAGTTATCTACAACGGACATTAACAAATTCCCATCTGCCACATAACTGCGGGCACGGCTTTCGAAAGATAATACCCTACAGGGGTGTCCCAACTTAGCCCATGATAAGCTCTCGCGATCAACGAAGGATATTCCTTCTCCCAGGAAGACCCGATCATTCTCGGAGTCCCGGTTTACAAGACATTTCTACAATGGTAAAACAAGACCAGCAAAGCCGCCCGATGCGCCGACAATCCTGATAGGAGCTGCACATATCTCGTTCTCACGGCAACACCGGATAAGTCAAGCTACGAGTAAAACCAGACCTCGAGTTTCCCCGAGGGGGCCCCGCAGGCTGCTCGGTTCGGACCAGCATTTAGAGAAGCACTGGCCCGGGGGGGCTAAAATAAAGATGACCCTTGGGTTAATTACTCCCAAGGGAAAAGTAGGTGGTGGTGAGGCAAATGGTAAAACCAAGGTTGGGCCTTGCTGGAGGAGTTTTATTCAAAGCGAACTGTCAAGGGGGTCCCATAAATCACCCAACCGCGTTAGGGACGCAAAATCCGGGAACATAATACCGATACGATGGAAACTAGGGCGGCAAGAGTGGAACAAAACACCAGGCATAAGGCCGAGCCTTCCACCCTTTACCAAGTATATAGATGCATTAATTATATAAGAGATATTGTGATATCCCAACATAATCTTGTCCACCATGGAGCAATCTTCAACTTCACCTGCAACTAACAATGCTATAAGAGGGGCTGAGCAAAGCGGTAACATAGCCAAGCAACGGTTTGCTAGGAAGGGTGAAAAAGGTTAGAGGCTGACATGGCAAATTGGGAGGCTTGATCAACAAGAGATAGGTAGCGCGGCAAAGCGATAGAACGAAGCAACTAGCATAGCAATGATAGTAGTGAGATCCAGGGTAGCGGTCATCTTGCCTGAAATCCCGCTAGGAAGAAGAACAAGTCCATTAAGAAGACGAAGCCACGAAGACGAACCAAGCGTAGACGAACGAATCCTCACGATCGCAATGAAATGGGAACTATCGAGAAGAAGCACACAACATGGTAAACACACCACACATAGACAAGACATGATGCACAACCAAGCATGATGCATGACAAAACTAGATGAGGCTACTCATGGCAAGAGATGAAGCATACAAGAACAACACAACAAAACAAGTTTAAATGAGGCCGGAAAACAACATATAACAATTCCGGTAAGTCCTCATCTGCAAATTTAGAAATTGGTCCAGAACTGAATAAACCTTATGTTCAAGTTGTTAAACAGCAAGATGCACCAAGATGATCTACACGAAATTCTAGTCAAGTTACATGTAAAGTTCATTTAGTTCAGAGCTACGGCCTAGAAGATATGAGCATAACAAGTTAAACATGGCATTGATGCGAAATGCATACAAACATCAATCAAACACTCTCAAAACATGGATGCAAGATGATAATATGAAACTTCGCGCAAAATCAGGCAAGTTCCATATAAAGCACACTCACAACGGAGCAATGGTTCAACACATACACACTATACAAGTTTAAAGGACAAGCTGTCCAAAACAGCAACTAGGCATCTAGCAAGCATCAAAACAATATGCTACAACATCTCAACGTGAAAACAACAGGCATGAGCATGAAGTACAGGTAAAGCATGACAAAACATGAACACTGAGCTATCTCCAGAAACAACTAGAACATGCTCAAAAGGACATGGCAAGATTGCAAATAATAACAGTTTACAGACTTAGCCAAAATAACATCAGGTTGCAATGTTTAGAGCTATCAAACAACATTCTACAGGAAGCTAACATGGCAAACAAAGGCATTTCATGCTAATACTAAAGACAAAGAACAAAACTCCCTTACTGAACTAGTTCTAAAGATCAACAGAAAAGATGGTAGCATCCATGCAAACATGGCAAATGATATGAAAAATACATACATGGCAGGAACAACAATAAGTAGGCATGTTGGTGAGCTTGTACCACTCACCACAGAGCAATACATGGCATGAAAAGGTGACCAACAGTAAGAAGACATGTTTATGAAGCTAAGCATGGCAACATCAAGTTCATAGGGTGCATGGATCACTAGCAAAGCTCATGGCAAAACTGAACTTAATGTTAACAGGCTGACAGAAACATTATTTAGCAACTTGAGAGCAAGATTACAATAAGTTACAGCAGGCTATAAATGCAACCAGGGGCATGAATGGATAGAGCATGATATGTATAACAAAACATCCTTAGTGAATATCTCCATATTACGCACAGAATGACTTGTAGCAGCAGGTTAACATAGCATCAGGATATAGCAGATTCAGACAAGCAAAACAGTAACAACAAGTATCCTACTTAACAATCTCGATGCACTCACTAAAAGACTCACAAAAATACATGGATTGCACCGCATTAAATATGGCATGATGTAGCTCAAAACTCATGTAGACATCAACCTCATAGGATGCACACACAAAATGCAACGAAAAAGACAAAACAGCAAGTTATAACAGTTTCAGCAGGTTAACATCATATAGCACTCTTGCAACGATGATTCGGGCATCAAGATGACCTTAAACAAAGATGGCACAATGGAACAAAATGAAGATCACATCAGGATGAACATTTCGATATACTACACGCACGAAACAGAGCAGCACACACGAAGTTATGGCGTGCCAAACATATGCACATGATGTATGATTTCTGGGGACTTGGAGAAAATTAACCACCTCGCGGAGTGGATCGGGTCGGGGCAGCGGATCGGGTTTGGAGTAGCGGATCGGGCGCAGCGGGGCGGAACGGGCGCGGCGGCCGGCCTCCTCCCGGATCTCGCCAGATCCGGCAGAGCACGAGGCGGCGGGGTGCCGGACTCCGGCGACGAACGACAACGGGCGGCAGGGCGGCGACCGGAGGCGTGGGGCGCTCGGGCGGCGCGGCAAACGGCGACGGGCGGCGCGGCGGCAACCGGAGGCGCAACCGAGGCGGCGGCGGACAGCAGAGGGCGCCGGCGGCGGGCGCGGGCCGCGGCGGCGGGGCTAGCACGGCGAGGGGCGGCGCCGGCGGGCGGTGCTGGGAGGCATTGGCGGGAGCCCGAGCGGCGGCGGCGCGCGGCGAACCGGGCCGGGGGGCCGGATCTGGGCCTCCCGGGCCCACGTGGTGGAGGGGGAACGGCGGCGGTGACGTGGCGCGCTCCCGTTGGCCTGGAGCAGCCGGTGGGGTGAGGTGGCATGACCCGATTGGTCAAAGTGATGTGGCGGTGGCGGTGGACATGTCCGTCGCGACGTGGACGCGTCCGGCGGCGCGGGAGGAGTTTGCTAGGGTCTCATCTGCGCGAGATTTCGGGGAGGGGCACCTATTTATAGGTAGAGGGAGCTAGGAGAGTCCAAATGAGGAGCGGTTTTCGCCCACACGATCGTGATCGAATGACCAAGAGCATGGAGGGGGTTTGGATGGGTTAGTGGACTGATTTGATGGGGTGTTGGGCTGCAACACAAAAGAGGCCTTTACGGTTACCCGGTTAACCGTTGGAGTATCAAACGGACTCCAAATGACACGGAACTTGACAGGCGGTCTACCGGTGGTGTACCAAGGCTGCTTGGCAAACCTCGGGCCATTCTGAGAAAGTTTAACACTCGCACATGAAAAGAGACAAGAAGGGGACGCCGGATGACATAGAAGTGCCGGATTGCAAAACGGACAACGGGGAAATGCTCGGATGCATGAGACGAACATGTATGCAAAAAGAGATGCACATGATGACATGATATGAAATGCATATGATGACATGGCAAAGTGCACCACGCAAGCAAATGACATGGCAACGATGGCGAATAACTGGCAGACACCTGGCGCATCGAATCTGGGGCATTACAACTCTCCTCCACTAACAAGAGATCTCGTCCCGAGATCTTAGGACCAAGACGGAAGGGAAAAAAGGATGAGGTGAAACAAGAACTCAAGAGAAGAAGCAAAGAATCGAGAGCACTCAAGAAGAAGAGAGGAATGACGAGAATGACGATAATCGAAAGCTCATGGAATCAGATAGACTATGAAACCACTCCGGTTAGAATGAGATAAGAAACGAATAAGACTGAAAGGATTTAGGTAGCACTCTGACTGAAACATGGAGGAATAGAACATGAGCTTGAGAGGATGGAATTATACTTGATGAAGACATGACACAAAACCTTCGGAAAGAATTGAAAGAGTTGAATGAAAAGAACGGAGAATAAAATGACAACTTGTGCCACGAATGAAATTGAAAGCATCTTTAGAAGGAAGTTTTAACCGGAGTTGTTGAGAAAATCAACAACGAAAAGAATACGCTTGTTGTGGTCTTATAGGTAACATCTCAAGATCATAAGGTGATAACCGGCCACAAACGGAAATGATTAGATAGCTTAGAAGAACGAAGGAATGCAAAACTCCACTTCAAAAGAATATGGAGATTTAATTGCACTTCGAAAAACAAGAAGGAAAAAAAATACTTGAGCTCCTTCGATAAGAATCTTGATGAACACTTGAGGAATGAACTAAAACATGAAGAACCACCATGAGGAACTCCAGTGACAAAAGATGATGAGATAGAATGAAGGATGAAAGAATAAGATGAGCCTTGTGATGATTTAGATGGAGGTTCTGACGAAATGGCGGAGGAAATTTGAACTCCGGAAAAGAAAGATGAAAACACTTGGGACTAGAATTTATTCCTCAAGAACAAACTCTGAAGGAAGGGATTACTCATTGGATGAAATAAGAATATGATTTATTGTATGATTATCCTTCATCAAATTAAATTGATGACAAGCAATGGATTTTGCATACTACTTATTCTTCTTGAAAAAGGATTAAGGGGGGTATAGCACAAAACTTGAGAAAGTCTTCATGAACCACCGGTAGGATTGAAAGAACGAATGGATTAAAATGATAATCAAGGAAAAAGAATCTTGAACAAACCACCATAAGAATTCGAAAATGAATGACGAAGGAGAATGAATCACCGTAAGAAATGACAATGAACGAAGAACAGAGAAAGAATTGCCGGGAAGAATTAGAAGAACAAATATGCTAGAGGGGGTTTAGATGTAAAAGAACAAAGAGATCATGAGCTGATTAAAGAACACTTGAACAAAGCACCGGGATAATTGGATAACGGTAGCTGAAATGTGAGGACAATAAATACTTCTGGAATGATGGCCTCCGGTGAAAAGAAACGGGAAAACAACTTCTGACATACTCCGGATGGGCAAGAAAAGGAATATCTGACAAATGGAATAATTCGAGAGGATAATATGAAGTTAGAACCACGAATCTTTGAGAGAACGGGCAACATTTAAGAGGAACTCTTCTTCGATCTTCAAATGCCGACGAGAAACACCACCAAAATTGTTGAAATACTCCGGGAGAATGAAAAGCGAAGAGGTTGAGCCAACAATGAAAATGATTTGAAATCGATCTTGGAAAAGCATCTGACTGATGGGGTCCATTCCTACGTCACACTTGAAAAGAATTGAGAATAACTCCGGGGGAATTAGAAGAGTCTGGTAAGTTCTGAGAAAAGACCTGCGGGTTAGGGCTCACTAAAGGAAAACATCGTTGGAAAGGATTGTTGAACAGATAGATGATGCACTGGAACAATTGAAATATTTGAATGAGGTGACAACCTCGAATTAATTGAATGCAACACGAATCTTCTGAGATGACTTCTGCACTCCGGAATGATTGAATGGCGAGAGACGAACGAGCAAGGAGAACACTTGATCCAAGGAAAAGAATGTGATCAACCCGAAAAATTTGAATTGAGTTCACCAGAAAAAGAAAGGGATGAATAATGACGAACCAGACGAGAATTCACCGGTTGAAATAATTGACAAAAGACTAAAGAAGCTCCACACGAATGAAATTGATGGTCGAAACAGACTCAGACTCCGAGAAGAAGTGGGTAGGAGGGCGGGAAAACAAAGGCAACTTGGAAGGGGGAAGATACGAATATCTTGAAGAGAAAACACCGGTTGAAAAAATGCAAATGCTACGCACGAGTAGGATGGATACTCGATTACGGACTCCGGTTTCGAGAAGAAGAAGGGTGGGCGGGTGGGAAAAGAAAACAACTAAGGATTGAGCTTGGCAAAGAAGAAGAGGCTCGAGGCAACTTGAAGAGAAATGCACCGGATGAAAAGAGCTGAGAACCAACGAACGAAAAACTAACCACGTGATCCTAAAGAAAATTTTGAAGGGGAAGAGGAGTAATTCAAAACACCTACGTCAAGATTCCTCACCAGAGCGACGAAGGGGCTGAGGAGTAAAAACAATTCCTACTCTCTGATATAACTAGACTCCGAAAACAGTTTTCTTCTAGACTTGACAACGGCCAAACTACACGATCAATCAAGGGGGGCTCCTAAGGTCGGTCGAGGCTCTGATACCAACCTGTCACGCCCTGTCACAGCCCTAGAATTTGTTTGTCATTAGTTGCATTAAGGCATTCATGCATCATGTTTAAGGTTCATGAAACTTGAACTGGGGATGACAAACTCTAGCACTAAATAAAATGCAATTAGGATCAAAATAAAAATATTTTCAATAAACCCAGAATGCCCTTTAGGAAAGTTCATTATTTTTGTTAAAGGTGAAAACCCCTGCCAACAATGATGCACATATTTCTAGGCCATTCTGGATTTTTGAATTAAATCCTTTTGTATTTGACTTTGGGCATTTAAATACTATAAATAATTTAAATGTTCAAATAAATGTTGGAAATTGTTAAGGGTCACTGAAATAATTCAGAAAGCACCCATAAGTGTTTCCAGGATTTTATGAAATGGTTTGGTATTATTACTAAATCAAAACAAATAGCAAAAACTAGAAAACAGAACAGAATTAAAAAAAGAGAGAGAGAAGGCCACCAGGCCACCTACCTAACTTACCTGGCGCCCACTTACCTAGCCCAGCACGGCCCAGCCCATCTCCACTTCCCCCCCTGTCGCCTTCCTCCTCGCGCCAGTAGGCACAGGCGCGTGGCCGACGCACGCCGGCGCACGCCCCGGCCACCTCCTGCTTGCCGCTCCACCTTGACACCCCGGACGCCTCCATGCGTGCCACGCCACTCCTCTGGAACTCTCTCACTCTCTCCCGAACTCTTCCCCTTCCTCTGCTTCCTCTCCCTCCCGCGACCGAACGGAGCCGCCGCCACCGACGAGCTCCCTCGCGGCCACCGCCACCCCCTAACCTCGCCGATGCGCTCAAAGGCTCCGCCTCGACCCCCTCTTCCTCCCCACCGATCCACGGCCCTCCGGAAGCCCTCCAGCATCGCCCTCAAGCTCGTCCCCAACCTTCGGCCGCCGGCGAACTTTCGAGGATTCGCGAGCTCCAGCCCCTCTCCGGCCTCGCCGTTGCCTCCACCGGATCCGCTGTGAGCTCTTCTTCCATTCCCCCTCCTCCTCGCGCTCGTTCCCGCACTCTAGCCGCCCTTTTCACCGGAGCCGATTGCTCCTCGCCGCCGGCCATGGCGTGGCCGTGGCCACAGCCACCGCAGCTTGCTCCCGAGCCCACCGTCGTGCTCACCGCAACCTCAGGAGCCCGCAGCACCCACCAGTTCCTCCCGTAGTGCACCATAGCATCGAATCGGTGGGCGCCCGAACTCCGGCCGCCGCGGAAGCGGACACCACCGTCGATTTAAGTCGTCTCCGGCGACCCCTCTAGCACCAGCCGACGCGGACGAGGCCCAGGGTTCCAACGGTGCCATCCGCGCCCCGAACCGTGGCCCGTGCTGCGTTTCCGGATCATGCCGCCGTCTCGGGCCTCGCCGGCGTCATGTCGCCGGCGGGTTTGACGTGTTTGACCTGGGGTTCTGACCCTGCTAATTTTCCGGATCATGCCCCCAGGGTCGCTGACTAGTGGGGCCAGGCCCTGCTAATTTTAGTTAAATATTAACTAAACCTAATTAGCCACTAACACTGACCAGTGGGCCCCGACCCCCCTAATCCTTTAATTAAGCAAATAACCCCCTGTTAACTAACTGTGACACTGACGTGTGGCCCCCACACGTCAGGTTTGACTCTGGGCGACCCAGTTGACCTGCTGACCTCAGCCTTACACCATGCTGACGCAATATTCCTTTTCTGGAATTTAGTTTATTTTATAAATATTCAGGAAATTCCAGAAAATGCCTAAAACTTCTAAAATTCATAGAAATTCAACCGTAACTCCAAATTAAATAATTTATATATGAAAAATTATCAGAAAAAATCAAGGAATCCATCTGTACCATTTTCATGCATGTTAGAACAACTTATAGCTGCTGTATAGCACAAATCAATTAAATGGCATTTGAATAATCACATATGGAGTTTGAATTTGAATCATGTATTCAAACCAACTTCATTTAAACCATAGCTAAGTGCATTAGCCCAAAACACATTCATATTGCCATGTCATAGCATGCATCATATTGTGCATTGCATTGATCGTGTTTCTTCTGTGTTGCCGGTGTTGTTCCCCCTCGGTAGACGATGTTCCGACGTTGTGATCGTTGACACTGATGAAGACTCAATGTTATCTTCAGAAGTGCCAGGCAAGCAAAACCCCCTTGTTCATTCCGATAAAATCCCACTCTCTCGCTCCTGCTCTCTTTTACTGCATTAGGACAACACCGATTCATCTGTTACTTGCTGCGTAGCTGAACCCCTTTATCCTTTGCATGACCTGTCATTGCCACAGTAAATAGATGAAACCCACTAGCATGAGTAGGAGTTGTTTGAGCCTGTTGTGCCTACTCATTCATGCTTGTTTGTCATGCCTGCTACTGCTTAGAGTTGTGTCAGGTCTGATTCATCCGGGATGAATCAGAGGTGTATGAACATGTCCTACTGTGTGTGAGCTAAGTGTGTGAACACGATTTGGTAAAGGTAGCGGTGAGAGGCCATGTAGGAGTACATGGTGTGTTGTCTCATTGCAGCCGTCCTCAGGAACTGAGTTCTGTGTTTGTGATCCATGATTCAGCTACTACCACGCATTGGGCCCGAAACCAATGGACTCTCTCGGCTTCTTGATCACCCTTGTCCTCTGTCCAGGAGTTGCAAGTAGTTTCTGGTGTTTGTAGTATGTTGGAGGCCGTGCGCAGCGCTGACCGTAGGGGTGGGCTGTGATGCGGTAGGCACGTGACACGGTGTACCGGGCGCCCGTTTGGTGTCTCGGGAACCCTGTTCACATCGTTTGGGGCTGTGAGCGAAACTCCGGCCGGATCTCCTCATGGATGGAACCCGAATAGGCAATAGACCTGGACTAGAGACTTGAGTGTTTAGGTAGGCCGTGGCCGACACCCACGTTGGGCTTCCGCTTGAAGGTTGCCGAGTACATGTCGTGTAAACGGCGGTAAGTGGTGAGAGCGTGTGTGAAGAAGTACACCCCTGCAGGGTTAACATCATCTATTCGAATAGCCGTGTCCGCGGATAAGGACTTCTGGGTTGCTTATATCAGTTCATAGACAAGTGAAAGTGGATACTCTAAAATACGCAAGATAAGCGTGAGTGCTATGGATGGCGTTCTCGTAGGGAGACGGGAGCGGATCCATAGTGGTGTATTGATATGGTGAATATGTGGACTCGTGTGCGCCACCTCAAAAGAGTTACTTGCAGTCGTAGTTTAGGTTAGCCACCGAGTCAAAGCTGGCTTGCTGCAGTTAAACCCCACCATCCCCTTCGTTGAAAATGATGCATATGTAGTTAGTTCTGATGTAAGTCTTGCTGGGTACATTTGTACTCACGTTTGCCTATTTTATGTTTTTGCAGAGAGACTTCAGTCTCACTAGTAGTTCCGCTTGGACTTCGACGTTTAGCTTGTTACCTCAGCTACGATCTTGTGCCCTCGGCAGGATCTGGTAGATAGTCAGGCTTCTCAGCCTTTTTCATTTATAGTTGTCTGTACTCAGACATGTTAAGCTTCCGCTTGTGCTTTGATTTGTATGCTCTGAGTGTTGGGTCATGGGACCCCTGTTTGTAATATCTCGCTCCTTGGAGCCTATTGAATAAATTACTTGAGTCGTAGAGTCATTTTGTGATGCCATGTTGTATTGCACATATCGAGCATATTGTGTGTATGTTATTGAAATGCTTGGTATGTGTGGGATCTGACAACCTAGTTGTTTATCCTTGGTAGCCTCTCTTACCGGGAAATGTCTCCTAGTGTTTCCACTGAGCCATGGTAGCTTGCTACTACTCCGGAACACTTAGGCTGGCCGGCATGTGTCCTTCTTCGTTCCTGTGTCTGTCCCTTCGGGGAAATGTCACGCGATGAATACCGGAGTCCTGTTAGCCCGCTACAGCCCGGTTCACCGGAGTCCTGCTAGCCCAGTGCTACAGCCTGGATTCACTCGCTGATGACCGACACGTTCGATATTGGGTCATGGATGCCTGTCCCTGTAAGTTTGTGCCACTTTGGGTTTACGACTAGCCATGTCAGCCCGGGCTCCTTATCATATGGATGCTAGCGACACTATCATATACGTGTGCCAAAAGGCGCAAACGGTCCCGGGCAAAGGTAAGGCGACACCCGTGGGAGTACCGTGCGTGAGGCCGCAAAGTGATATGATGTGTTACATGCTAGATCGATGTGGCATTGAGTCGGGGTCCTGACAGCGTTGGTATCAGAGCTTGACTGTCTGTAGGATTACCAAGCCAAACTGGTCGAAGTTGAGTCTAGAAATTCTTTAGTTATATAAGGGAATTGATTGTGGGATGGAACGTAAGGCTCTTTTTACTCCTTATACCTCATGGCCCTCTAATCTGAGTCATCTTATCTTTCCTACGGGGATTAAGGAACTAGGCTTTCTTTTCTTTCTATCAGGATCACGTGTTACTAATCCGTAGACTTATAGATTGTTGGACTTAAGCCTCAGTTCAGTTTCTACCTCTGTATGTTAATTATTGATCTCGAAACCTTGATATTGTGCTTCTGAGTGGTTATGCCACCATTTTTGTGAATGTCTCAAATCTTTTCTGAGCATTTACAGCTGTTATGCTGTCCGAGTCATCCCAGGTTTCTAAATAGTCTGATGCATTTGCAAAATCCTTTTCCCTCTGGTTTCGGTGTTCCTTTATGCCAGCTCAATCACACTAATTGTTGAGTTGAGGTATTCTATTGCCTTGACATTTATGTTGGAGTTATTATTATGACTCTAGGTGTTTTAGGGAGTCACCTAGTAATCTAGCAATGTTTTGTGTTCCCAGTGTGAAGATTCTGGCCATCATTCTCGAAAGCATCCCGTGGTGCTACTTAGTAGTAGGCATTCTACTCCTGGGTTCTGAACCCGAGATTCACTCTACTTACTTCATGTTGATAGGGTTTGCTAGCTCCTTTAGGATATTAGTAACCTTTGCGATAGTCCTCGAGGTTCGTGGTACATCCTTCTTCCAATTACCATGAACCATTCTTGGCAGGAGTTCTTCTGAACCAAAAGATGACAACAAGAGTGCTCTCGATGAGTTCTCCATGCTATATTGTGACTCTGCCAGCTCAACCTTTCTGCATGGGTTATCCGGAAGAATTATGTTGAACTTGGTTCGACATACTAATCTATGCATCCACAACTCAGAAAGTTATATGTTCCTTTGAGTTGTCCCTCTTTAGTTGTCTACTGACCTTCGTCTATCAATTGATAGTCAAGAGTATGCATGCATTCGTTTATCGATGCCTATTACTCTTGTGGTCCGTCAAGCCATTCTATCGCGGAATGACTAGGAGAAACAAACTCCAGTACCTCTTCCATATCTAGGATTGGGTCAAAGAAGTCGTACTCCGCAGATCAAAATGCCAATCCAGCTTTTGCTCCATTCTACCTTGGAGTATTACCATATTTTATATCGGGATTGTTATAGGAATTGCACACCATCCTATGAACTCTTGGTACAGTGATACTTCCTGCCATCATTGTTCATTCCTCGGTTCCTGTGTTATTGTAACCGGAATGTCGACAAGTGAATCGTGATGTGTGAAATCAATACTCCTAGCAACCTTGTTGCTTGGTAGTTAAATGGACCACAACCTCATTCTTAGCGTGCTGATTATTGAGTCATCATTCTAAGATTGATCGTGCTACCTAGTCCTTATTTCGGTGCACCCTTCGATTGATGAGTTAGGATCTTGTCAAGTCCTCACTCATTTGATCATATCATCTTGCCCTCAAAAGCGAGATTGTTCTCGAGCTTAGTAACATACCGGTGGTTCGTGATTTTCCGAATATCTTCTCGGAAGTATTACCAGGTTGTCCCCAGACTGTTATGTTGAGCTCGTGATGAAGTTGGTTTCTTGTGAACCACCTTCTCTCCAAGAATCGGTGTTAGATATCCCTGAGCTAGTTGGTTAAGCTAGACAACAACTTGGAGAGTTGGAAGATAAAAGCTTGCCTGACTTAGTTCGTTCCAAAGGGATATTCTTGTGTAGTGTGTGTTGAAGAAAGATGATATCTTCATCGATTGGTCCCTATGATCAGTTGCTGGACCTATTGTCTTATCAACCCTTTGATTTGAGTGTGGGCTATTGTCAAATCAAATCAGTACCAACGATGCTCGTAATGTTGTCTTACTCGTGGTTGATCCCTCGAGCGTACACCATTACATCTTTGGTCTGACCAATGCTATCACCGTGTTCACATGATGGTGGAAGTCCAGTGATATGGAAATTCCGATGAGTTGTTGTTGAGCCCATCAGTAGCATTTTGTCTCCCCCCATGAATCATGTTGAACATTAAGCTAGTGTTGGAAACCTTTGAAAGCATTTGTTCATGCTAGCTCATGAAGCATATGTTTGGATGAAGAAGTGACTTCCTCTAGTTCATGTGCATTTGATGCAAGTTGCCGCCGTGGACTCGAGAAAGTCAATGTTGCTTTCTTTGGAATCATTCCAAATTAGTCATGCACACGTGCGAAGAATTCTGTGGTTTGAAGACTTGCAACCTTCAATCTATATGTATCCCTAGCACACCAAGCCACTGATTGATTTGTTCAAGGAGAAGGAGTTCCTTCATAAGAGCTAATCCGGACTTATGTAAGGACTTCGATACCCTCGTTGATGGTTCCCCCTCCTGAACTCGGTAGTGTTTTATTATAAGACTACTTTGTGGTCATGTTTGTCTTGGACAACATGTTCACATGTTGTAGCAGAACCGGCTCGTGTTTTTGGAGCTTGCTATCATAGTTCACTCCCTGAGAATCTCGCAGCGTCATCTCGTCGATTTGTGTTACAAACTTTCGTTTTTCTTCTTAGACTCGATGAGTCTGGAATATTCTGACACCAACCAGATCTGAATCTCAGGCAGATGTGATGGTTGGAACATTTCCCAAGAACTATAATATTGGTCTCGCGATAACCGGTAAAGTGGATGTCGTGGCCAACACACCCAGTCGGAAGACCTGTTATTATAATATCTTGATTGAGGAAGTTGGCCACCTCCCCATAAGGATCTCGTAGAACTTATTCTAGTAGTTGTTCCTTATGGATTTTTGTGCTCCTGAAGTCCAACCTTTTTACTTGATGGTCTGGTTACCAAACCATTTCAATAAGTGGATTACGCTAGCACATCAAGGAGAACATTAGAAGCGGAGTGCTAAATGTCTCTCGGTCGATCATCCAGATTTTGTTTCCTTGGCCTCGCTAAGGTGAAATCTGAGAAGGTGTTATCTTCCTTTGCATCTGCATCCTCCATCACCATTCATCATGGTAGCAAGTTGTGTTGCCAGGATCCTTGACACGGATATTGGTAAAATCTTGATGATTATGGAAATGCTCAAGTTCTTGAGAGCACGCACAAGCGCTAGGTGTTATCATCGACACTAACTGGGATTGCTCTCAGTTCCCTCGATTATGCTATAACTTTCAAACAGTAAATTCACTCTCTATTGTTGGGTTCTTCCCCAGTTACCAGAATCATTCCCAGCATTTGCATTCTGTTCCCAGCTTGCACCGCCAATGTGCCATTCTACCATAGGTCCCTTCCATTTCCGGTGGTAAGCAAAATCATCCATGACGTTGTCTTCAACAAGGTAATCCACATCATCCAAGTCCGAGTATGCCATTCTACCGACCCCCTCCAAACGATCGCTCGAGAATCGCCTTAGGCTGGTTTAAAGAGTTTCAATGATCTTTGAATCAAAGGTCATTCTTTCTGCCACTTAAGGGGATATATCTACGAGGCACCATCCCTAAGGTGCCTCGTTGTGGTATCATGGCAACTCAACTCCTCGCTACGATGACAATCGTTTGCCACCTTTTTAAGTGTGGAATTGTAGTCTACCTGGTAAACCTCGTCATCTGCTCCACTCCATCCCTCTAGAGGTGTGCTTCATCCCTCAGCTCGAGAAATGTTGCTATGTCCCATTCCGTGAGTTAATCCTGAGTTGTTCGACCTTCGTGAAGATCGATTCTTCTAGAGTCTCCTTCTCCTCTCATTGTCATAATAACTAGAGCTCTCAGAACAAGACGACAAGACAAAGATGGTGATCGATTCAACATGCTGATGAAGTGCACCCTGGATCGTGAAGATTGTACTAGTTTGCGTTTTCCCTTCGTCTTACCCTACAATTGAATCTCGGGTCGAGATTCTTGTTTAGTGGGGGTGAGTTGTCACAGCCCTAGAATTTGTTTGTCATTAGTTGCATTAAGGCATTCATGCATCATGTTTAAGGTTCATGAAACTTGAACTGGGGATGACAAACTCTAGCACTAAATAAAATGCAATTAGGATCAAAATAAAAATATTTTCAATAAACCCAGAATGCCCTTTAGGAAAGTTCATTATTTTTGTTAAAGGTGAAAATCCCTGCCAACAATGATGCACATATTTCTAGGCCATTCTGGATTTTTGAATTAAATCCTTTTGTATTTGACTTTGGGCATTTAAATACTATAAATAATTTAAATGTTCAAATAAATGTTGGAAATTGTTAAGGGTCACTGAAATAATTCAGAAAGCACCCATAAGTGTTTCCAGGATTTTATTAAATGGTTTGGTATTATTACTAAATCAAAACAAATAGCAAAGACTAGAAAACAGAACAGAATTAAAAAAAGAGAGAGAAGGCCACCAGGCCACCTACCTAACTTACCTGGCGCCCACTTACCTGGCCCAGCACGGCCCAGCCCATCTCCACTCCCCCCCCCCTGTCGCCTTCCTCCTCGCGCCAGTAGGCACAGGCGCATGGCCGACGCACGCCGGCGCACGCCCCGGCCACCTCCTGCTTGCCGCTCCACCTCGACACCCCGGACGCCTCCATGCGTGCCACGCCACTCCTCTGGAACTCTCTCACTCTCTCCCGAACTCTTCCCCTTCCTCTGCTTCCTCTCCCTCCGCGACCGAACGGAGCCGCCGCCACCGACGAGCTCCCTCGCGGCCACCGCCACCCCTAGCCTCGCCGATGCGCTCAAAGGCTCCGCCTCGACCCCCTCTTCCTCCCCACCGATCCACGGCCCTCCGGAAGCCCTGCAGCATCGCCCTCAAGCTCGTCCCCAACCTTCGGCCGCCGGCGAACTTTCGAGGATTCGCGAGCTCCAGCCCCTCTCCGGCCTCGCCGTTGCCTCCACCGGATCCGCTGTGAGCTCTTCTTCCATTCCTCCTCCTCCTCTCGCTCGTTCCTGCACTCTAGCCGCCCTTTTCACCGGAGCCGATTGCTCCTCGCCGCCGGCCAAGGCGTGGCCGTGGCCACAGCCACCGCAGCTTGCTCCCGAGCCCACCGTCGTGCTCACCGCAACCTCAGGAGCCCGCAGCACCCACCAGTTCCTCCTGTAGTGCCCCATAGCATCGAATCGGTCGGCGCCCGAACTCCGGCCGCCGCGGAAGCGGACACCGCCGTCGATTTAAGTCGTCTCCGGCGACCCCTCTAGCACCAGCCGACGCGGACGAGGCCCAGGGTTCCAACGGTGCCATCCGCGCCCCGAACCGTGGCCCGTGCTGCGTTTCCGGATCACGCCGCTGTCTCGGGCCTCGCCGGCGTCATGTCGCCGGCGGGTTTGACGTGTTTGACCTGGGGTTTGACCCCCAGGGTCGCTGACTAGTGGGGCCAGGCCCTGCTAATTTTAGTTAAATATTAACTAAACCTAATTAGCCACTAACACTGACCAGTGGGCCCCGACCCCCCTAATCCTTTAATTAAGCAAATAACCCCCTGTTAACTAACTGTGACACTGACGTGTGGCCCCCACACGTCAGGTTTGACTCTGGGCGACCCAGTTGACCTGCTGACCTCAGCCTTACGCCATGCTGACGCAATATTCCTTTTCTGGAATTTAGTTTATTTTATAAATATTCAGGAAATTCCAGAAAATGCCTAAAACTTCTAAAATTCATAGAAATTCAACCGTAACTCCAAATTAAATAATTTATATATGAAAAATTATCAGAAAAAATCAAGGAATCCATCTGTACCATTTTCATGCATGTTAGAACAACTTATAGCTGCTGTATAGCACAAATCAATTAAATGGCATTTGAATAATCACATATGGAGTTTGAATTTGAATCATGTATTCAAACCAACTTCATTTAAACCATAGCTAAGTGCATTAGCCCAAAACACATTCATATTGCCATGTCATAGCATGCATCATATTGTGCATTGCATTGATTGTGTTTCTTCTGTGTTGCCGGTGTTGTTCCCCCTCGGTAGACGATGTTCCGACGCTGTGATCGTTGACACTGATGAAGACTCAATGTTATCTTCAGAAGTGCCAGGCAAGCAAAAACCCCTTGTTCATTCCGATAAAATCCCACTCTCTCTCTCCTGCTCTCTTTTACTGCATTAGGACAACACCGATTCATCTGTTACTTGCTGCGGTAGCTGAACCCCTTTATCCTTTGCATGACCTGTCATTGCCACAGTAAATAGATGAAACCCACTAGCATGAGTAGGAGTTGTTTGAGCCCTGTTGTGCCTACTCATTCATGCTTGTTTGTCATGCCTGCTACTGCTTAGAGTTGTGTCAGGTCTGATTCATCCGGGATGAATCAGAGGTGTATGAACATGTCCTACTGTGTGTGAGCTAAGTGTGTGAACACGATTTGGTAAAGGTAGCGGTGAGAGGCCATGTAGGAGTACATGGTGGGTTGTCTCATTGCAGCCGTCCTCAGGAACTGAGTTCTGTGTTTGTGATCCAGGATTCAGCTACTACCACGCATTGGGCCCGAAACCAATGGACCCTCTCGGCTTCTTGATCACCATTGTCCTCTGTCCAGGAGTTGCAAGTAGTTTCTGGTGTTTGTAGTATGCTGGAGGCCGTGCGCAGCGCTGACCGTAGGGGTGGGCTGTGATGCGGTAGGCACGTGGCACGGTGTAGCGGGCGCCCGTTTGGTGTCTCGGGAACCCTGTTCACATCGTTTGGGGCTGTGAGCGAAACCCCGGCCGGATCACCTCATGGATGGAACCCGAATAGGCGATAAACCTGGACTAGAGACTTGAGTGTTTAGGTAGGCCATGGCCGACACCCACGTTGGGCTTCCGCTTGAAGGTTGCCGAGTACATGTCGTGTAAACGGCGGTAAGTGGTGAGAGTGTGTGTGAAGAAGTACACCCCTGCAGGGTTAACATCATCTATTCGAATAGCCGTGTCCGCGGATAAGGACTTCTGGGTTGCTTATATCAGTTCATAGACAAGTGAAAGTGGATACTCTAAAATACGCAAGATAAGCGTGAGTGCTATGGATGGCGTTCTCGTAGGGAGACGGGAGCGGATCCATAGTGGTGTATTGATATGGTGAATATGTGGACTCGTGTGCGCCACCTCAAAAGAGTTACTTGCAGTCGTAGTTTAGGTTAGCCACCGAGTCAAAGCTGGCTTGCTGCAGTTAAACCCCACCATCCCCTTCATTGAAAATGATGCATATGTAGTTAGTTCTGATGTAAGTCTTGCTGGGTACATTTGTACTCACGTTTGCCTATTTTATGTTTTTGCAGAGAGACTTCAGTCTCACTAGTAGTTCCGCTTGGACTTCGACGTTTAGCTTGTTACCTCAGCTACGATCTTGTGCCCTCGGCAGGATCTGGTAGATAGTCAGGCTTCTCAGCCTTTTTCATTTATAGTTGTCTGTACTCAGACATGTTAAGCTTCCGCTTGTGCTTTGATTTGTATGCTCTGAGTGTTGGGTCATGGGACCCCTGTTTGTAATATCTCGCTCCTCGGAGCCTATTGAATAAATTACTTGAGTCGTAGAGTCATTTTGTGATGCCATGTTGTATTGCACATATCGAGCATATTGTGTGTATGTTATTGAAATGCTTGGTATGTGTGGGATCTGACAACCTAGTTGTTTATCCTTGGTAGCCTCTCTTACCGGGAAATGTCTCCTGGTGTTTCCACTGAGCCATGGTAGCTTGCTACTGCTCCGGAACACTTAGGCTGGCCGGCATGTGTCCTTCTTCGTTCCTGTGTCTGTCCCTTCGGGGAAATGTCACGCGATGAATACCGGAGTCCTGTTAGCCCGCTACAGCCCGGTTCACCGGAGTCCTGCTAGCCCAGTGCTACAGCCTGGATTCACTCGCTGATGACCGACACATTCGATGTTGGGTCATGGATGCCTGTCCCTGTAAGTTTGTGCCACTTTGGGTTTACGACTAGCCATGTCAGCCCGGGCTCCTTATCATATGGATGCTAGCGACACTATCATATACGTGTGCCAAAAGGCGCAAACGGTCCCGGGCAAAGGTAAGGCGACACCCGTGGGAGTACCGTGTGTGAGGCCGCAAAGTGATATGATGTGTTACATGCTAGATCGATGTGGCATTGAGTCGGGGTCCTGACACGCCCAATATGCGATACTATCCTAAAGAGACTCGAAGGTCCCACCAAGGATAGAACCGCATATTGAAACGCTTTTGCAAGGGGGATATCATTACATCAGCATTACATAATACATGGGATACATACAAAAGGCATACAATGCCACACGAATACAACATCATCTTACATAAGAGCACCATCCAACTACGGATGAAACACAAACAGAAACTCAAACGACATCCACCCTGCTAGCCCAGGTTGTCGACCTGGAACCTATCCCCTGATCGAAGAAGAAGCAGAAGACGAACTCCAAAACAAGCAAACATCGCTCTCGCGTCATGATCATCGCATAACCTGTACCTGCAACTGTTGTTGTAGTAATCTGTGATCCATGAGGACTCAGCAATCCCATTACCATGGGTATCAAGACTAGCAAAGCTTAATGGGTAAGGAATGGATAAGTGGTGAGGTTGCAGCAGCGACTAAGCATGGTATGGTGGCTAACATACGCAAATAAAGAGCGAGAAGAGAAGCAACGGAACGGTCGTGAAGCTAGCAATGATCAAGAGGTGATCCTGAACTCCTACTTACGTCAAACATAACCCAAAGACCGTGTTCACTTCCCGGACTCCGCCGAAAAGAGACCATCACGGCTACACACACGGTTGATGCGTTCTAATTCGGATCTGGTGTCAAGTTATCTACAACCGGACATTAACAAATTCCCATCTGCCACATAACCGCGGGCACGGCTTTCGAAAGATAATACCCTACAGGGGTGTCCCAACTTAGCCCATGATAAGCTCTCGCGATCAATGAAGGATATTCCTTCTCCCAGGAAGACCCGATCATTGTCGGAATCCCGGTTTACAAGACATTTCGACAATGGTAAAACAAGACCAGCAAAGCCGCCCGATGCGCCGACAATCCCGATAGGAGCTGCACATATCTCGTTCTCAGGGCAACACCGGATAAGTCAAGCTACGAGTAAAACTAGACCTCGAGTTTCCCCGAGGGGGGCCCGCAGGCTCCTCGGTTCGGACCAGCACTTAGAGAAGCACTGGCCCGGGGGGGCTAAAATAAAGATGACCCTTGGGTTAATTACTCCCAAGGGAAAAATAGGTGGTGGTGAGGCAAATGGTAAAACCAAGGTTGGGCCTTGCTGGAGGAGTTTTATTCAAAGCGAACTGTCAAGGGGGTCCCTTAAATCACCCAACCGCGTTAGGGACGCAAAATCCGGGAACATAATACCGATATGACGGAAACTAGGGCGGCAAGAGTGGAACAAAACACCAGGCATAAGGCCGAGCCTTCCACCCTTTACCAAGTATATAGATGCATTAATTATATAAGAGATATTGTGATATCCCAACATAATCCTGTCCACCATGGAGCAATCTTCAACTTCACCTGCAACTAACAACGCTATAAGAGGGGCTGAGCCAAGCGGTAACATAGCCAAGCAACGGTTTGCTAGGAAGGGTGAAAAGGTTAGAGGCTGACATGGCAAATTGGGAGGCTTGATCAACAAGAGATAGGTAGCGCGGCAAAGCGATAGAACGAAGCAACTAGCATAGCAATGATAGTAGTGAGATCCAGGGTAGCGGTCATCTTGCCTGAAATCCCGCTAGGAAGAAGAACAAGTCCATTAAGAAGACGAAGCCACGAAGACGAACCAAGCATAGACGAACGAATCCTCACGATCACAACGAAATGGGAACTATCGAGAAGAAGCACACAACATGGTAAACACACCACACATAGACAAGACATGATGCACAACCAAGCATGATGCATGACAAATCTAGATGAGGCTACTCATGGCAAGAGATGAAGCATACAAGAACAACACAACAAAACAAGTTTAAATGAGGCCGGAAAACAACATATAACAATCCCGGTAAGTCCTCATATGCAAATTTAGAAATTGGTCCAGAACTGAATAAACCTTATGTTCAAGTTGTTAAACGCAAGTTAAGATGCACCAAGATGATCTACACGAAATTCTAGTCAAGGTACATGTAAAGTTCATTTAGTTTGGAGCTACGGCCTAGAAGATATGAGCATAATAAGTTAAACATGGCATTGATGCGAAATGCATACAAACATCAAGCATGATCGGGTCGGGGCAGCGGATTGGGTCCGGTAAGTCCTCATATGCAGACATGATTTCTAGGGACTTGGAGAAAATTAACCACCTCGCGGAGTGGATCGGGTCGGGGCAGCGGATCGGGCGCAGCGGGGTGGATCAGGCGCGGCGGCCGGCCTCCTCCCGGATCTTGCCGGATCCGGCGGAGAACGAGGCGGCGGGGTGCCGGACTCCGGCGATGAAGGGCGACGGGCGGCGGGGCGGCGACCGGAGGCGCGGGGCGCTCGGGCGGCGCGGCAAACGGCAACGGGTGGCGGGGCGGCAATCGGAGGCGCGACCGAGGCGGCGGCGGACGGCGGAGGGCGCCGGCGGCGGGCGCGGGCCGCGGCGGCGGGGCTAGCACGGCGAGGGTCGGCACCGGCGGGCGGAGCTGGGATGCACTGGCGGGAGCCCGAGCAGCGGCGGCGCGCAGCGAACTGGGCCGGGGGGCGGATCTGGGCCTCCTGGGCCCGCGCAGTGGAGGGGGAACGGCGGCGGTGACGTGGCGCGCTCCCGTTGGCCGGGAGCGGCCGCTGGGGTGAGGTGGCGTCACCCGATTGGTTGGAGTGATGTGGTGGCGGCGGTGGACATGTCCGGTGCGACGCGAACGCGTCCGGCGGCGCGGGAGGAGTTTGCTAGGGTTTCATCTGCGCGAGATGTCGGGGAGGGGCACCTATTTATAGGTAGAGGGATCTAGGAGAGTCCAAATGAGGAGCGGTTTTCACCCACACGATCGTGATCAAACGACCGAGAGCATGGAGGGGGTTTGGATGGGTTAGTGGGCTGATTTGATGGGGTGTTGGGCTGCAACACAAAAGAGGCCTTTACGGTTACCCGGTTAACCGTTGGAGTATCAAACGGACTCAAAATGACACGAAACTTGACAGGCGGTCTACCGGTGGTGTACCAAGGCCGCTTGGCAAACCTCGGGCCATTCCGAGAAAATTTAACACCCGCACATGAAAAGAGACAAGAAGGGGACGCCGAATGACATAGGAGTGCCGGATTGCAAAACAGACAACGGGGAAAATGCTCGGATGCATGAGACGAACACGTATGCAAAAAGAGATGCACATGATGACATGATATGAAATGCATATGATCACATGGCAAAGTGCAACACACAAGCAAATGACATGGCAACGACGGCGAATAACTGGCAGACACCTGGCGCATCGAATCCGGGGCGTTACAGATTGAGGATCAAGATGCATCATATGGATCTGGTAGTGGGAAAGCACCGCATTGAAGAAAGCAGAGAAAGGGGGGACCAGGACAGCCAACAGGGCATCGACGGAGAATCAAACCTCTGTGACAATCCTGTCGACGGAGGCATGGGATGCAGGCCAAACCGTCATCCTTCCGGACTCGTTGAAGATGGTGGCGAGTGCGGGGCGGATCTTCTCCAAGGCCTTGAGATTGAGCACCAGCGACCGGCCGACGGCGGCTCGATTGCCGGAGACGAGCTGGATGAGGACACGGGATTCTTCCCCTTCTCTCTACTAGTTGGTGCCATAGCGATGGAGGGGGCAGAGCTCAAGTCAGATTGGAAGCGGGAGCAGAGCTTCGAGGAAGAAAGGGGAACAGGAAGCACGCGAGCAGCGAGGAGGGAATAACTGTGTAAAGCTTCATGGCCGCCTAGCCAGGCGGATATTGGGGGACCGTGGGGAAGCCGAGACGCCCACGTCCAATCAACCGCCATGTGGCGACCAAGGCCGCATGCGGTTGGGGCCCGCGGCGCTCCTCACTTGCCCTTTGGCTTCGCTGCTAAGCCAAGTCCGAGCGCGCCTTGGGCACGGGGCTACTGTCGGTGTTCTAGGAATGGGGGTCCCCATACTTGCCTGCCTGCGGCCTGCGGCGTGGCTCAAGCAGTGGCCCAGTACGGCCCGTCTTCAACGACCCAAGCTCAAGACCCTCGTGAGGGGCCAAGCCTCGTGGGGCGGACGACACAAGGCTTCCTCAGGGGCGGCCTCACCAGGCAGGCTCGCGAGGAGGCGGAGAGATCAAGGCAAGGAGTACCTCGTGAGGTGCTCGTGACGCAAGCCATGATGATCGAGACCAGGCGGGCGCCAGGCGGGCTCCAGCCAGTGCAGTGTCCTTGTTTCCTCTTTGGTGCAAAGGGGGCTAGCGCAGGCGCGGAGTACCGAGGCATCAAGCAAAGGTTTCCCTATCGGTGCAACGAGACCAAGACCAGCAGGACGGCAGGACGGAGATCACCGTGGAGCCCAAGACGGCGTCATCGCCAGTGCCTTTGGCAGTCAAAGACCAACTTTAGTCAGGATAGCTTGTACTAGCTGTCCCCCTTCAAAATGGCCGTTGTTGGCTCCCTTCCCGCTCAATATTTGGGAAGCGGACCAGGGCCTCTATAAATAGAGATAGCCACCACAATAGATAGGGGATCGAATCCTTCCCTAGCAGAACACCGCACCAACTCAAGAACACCCCTCACAAGGTTGTTCTTCCTCTGTACTGTTCATCATCAGCCCCAGAGGCAATCCACCACACCACACACTGGATTAGGGTATTACACCACAACGGTGGCCCGAACCAGTATAAACCTTGTGTCCCTTGTGTTGTTCATCGTGCAGCTTAGATTCATGGCGAGGTTTTGGGGCGTGGATCGGTAGGGAGAAGATCTTCGTGCACACCCGAGAGTTCGAACCTTAAGGGTTTTGCCGGAACCTGATATCTGACAGATAAGAATCATCGAGTGGAGCTGGAACACAAATGTGCAGAAAGGAAGTGACAGAGTGATTTCTTAGCATTGAAATCGGCTACACCGAGTTGTTTCCTTTGGTGGCACCAAAAAGTTTCGGTTTGACCGAAAGAGGCAAATCGGTTTGTCCGAGTTCATTATAGAGAGAAAGCACTAGTCACCTCAGCTCACTAAGCAAGTAAGATCTCACAAGGATTTGCAAGGAATTAAATGAAGAGAAATGCAGAGCAGAAATCAAAGAGAAGACATCTAGATGAAGTTTTTTTTTGAAAGGGGAACAAATATGCATGAAACAAAATGCAAGAACAAGGAGAAACACTAGAGAACTTCATCTAGAATTGGTCGGCAACAAAGTCACCTATGTTAGAGTATATTGACTTAGGAGTCAAGTGAGGTCACTTGATCATAGGTCATACTCATCGTTTAAGCTCAAAATGGGGTTGCCATTTTTCTTTTAAGCATCTTGATGTATTCACATCTTGTTGAGTTGCTTGGACCCATGTCTTGGGGTAAAGCTTCTCTAAGATGGAATAACATACCTTGGGTGGTTGTGTTGATCTTGATCATTGTCACACCCTGATTTTCATGGCACAACACTTAAGCTAATATATCATGATAAAATGTGGTTTGACAAAAACTTTTGAGTGTTTTGGACCTTGCCTTGATTGATTTTTGTTTGTTGTTTGCAAGTGCTCTAAAAATAAAATTAATCCTCCAACTCTTATACTCCTTTTCCTTGATCCAAAACTTCTGCCCAATGATCATGCCATGTGTATAGAGCATTATAGTATTTTCTTACAAAAATAATTTGGCCAAAAAGTATTTTCTAAAATTAGTTTTCCAAAAACCCCTGAATTGAGGTTTGCACTGCAAGCACTTGATTTGGGGTGTGAAAAATATTTCAAAAGGTATATTTGAAACCCATTAGATATAGGGTTCCCATAAACCACAAAAATATAATTTTAAAAGTTATTTTCCTATTTTATTTAAAAGCTTTTTCTTAAGGCCAGAAATGGTCTTTAATAGGGAAAAATTATTTTATTATTTAAAAAATATTTGCCAAAAACCTAGGGAAACTCAGTGGGCATATATTGTCCATATATAAGAGTTTCAACACATGTTCATGTTAAAAATATTGGTCAAATCCCTCAAAAACCCATTCTGGATATTTCAAGCTTTTGAAATATTGACAAAGGAAATATTCTCCAAATATTCCAAGAAAATTCTATCATGTCACATATGACAAGTTTGATGATCTTGACAAGTATCATGTCATGGAGAATAGTATAACCCCATGAAATCCCCTCAAAACCATTTCTGTCCATTTTGAAGTTTGAGCAACTTTATATTGCCAAACATTTCCAAATGTTCTCAAACCTTGTGAACATGCTCGAATGGTCTAATCATTCATCTAGACCAGGAGGCACAAGTTGGAGAAAATGTTATATTGATCAAAGTGCCCCAAAACCCTTCCTGTCCAGAACCAAATTTTGACAACTCTACATTGGAAACTTTATCCTTTTGATCTAAACTTTTGTGGGCATGTTCATAACCTAAAATGATGACACTACACCAAGTGGTGCATCAAGGAGAACAGATTTGCATGACTAAATCTTGGAAAGTCCATTTCTGCTGATTTCTAGGGTTTACAAAAGTTCCATTGGCAACTTTGCCCAGATAAGCTCCAAATTGGTGGAAGGCCCTAGTTATATGTGCCATTTCATCCTGTGGAGTCTCATGGCAAATGGAGATCATCTACTTGCCCAAACTAGCATCAAACACCTTCTGCATTTTAACTAAAAACCCTGTTTGGGCCTCTTCCACTAATCCAAATGAGTTCTCCTCTTTACCACACCTCCTCCTAACCTCCCTCTACCTCTGGAATTCAGCTCAAGTCAATGCTTATTGATCAACGGGATGGAACCACCAATTTTCTATTCTGGACAGCCCCATTTCCACTCTTCTCCTTCCTCTCTCTTCACCCACTGGCCACCCAAAGCATCCAAGGCCAAGATCCCTTCCTTATCACCCCCCCCCAAATGCTACTGGACATGCAAGGGCGCGCCCACAAGCATAGAAAATGGCCTGGACAGCCATATGGGTGCTCTGGAGCGCGCTACAGTGCACTCCCGCACTGTAGCCGCCCCCTGCCAACCGCCTACGGCCACCTCGGGCCTCCCCAGCGTGTCTCACGAGGCCGCCTCGGCGTCTGGGACACGGCAAGATGCCGGCCCCCTCCTAAAACTCTCTCCTCTCCCCTCCACAACCTCACCCGAGTGCGCCGTAGGCCGCGTCCACGGTGCACCACGGCCCCCCCTATATAGAGCCTCCCCCCGGGCACTCCCTCGACTCTTCTGGATCCCTCTCTCGCCCATGCACCTCCCAGACAACATACCTCTACCCCTAGTGCTCTCCTGCCCTCTCCATGGCCGGAGTGCCGCCTCCGACTGCCGCTTGGATTCGGGCACCACGGCCCCTCTCTCTTCTCCCTACCCACTCCAGTACTCCCTCACCACCACCACAAAGCCCCCCATCGCCTCCATTCTTCCTCGGGACGCCCCTGCGCTCAAAGCCGGCAATGGCCAATGCCATCCTCCGCCGCGAGCGAAGGCCCGCTCCTCTCTGAGGAAGCTGGCACCCGTAGTGTGGACTCCCGGATGCGGCACGTTTCCCCGAGCACTCAGGTGGCTGGATCACCGGAAACGGTGGCCGGTAGCGCCGGCAGTCGCCGCTGACGTCTCCCCTGCCTCGCCTCCTCTGCTTCGGGCGGGAGGTTGAGGACGACGCCATGACGCCAGCGGGCCCCGCCTGTCAACGGCTTGGTGCAGGGCCTGAGCCACTGACGGGTGGGCCTGCCACGTTTAAGTGGACACGGGTCCAGATCGAAGCCGCCTCCCGTGCGAGAAGGCGTAGTATCGGAGTACGCCTTCGACGTTGCCCCTGCCACCCGCGCAGCTGAGCCGCTGGGCCGGCCCACTGCTATCTTCCGCCTCGTGCGCTGGATAAGGGTACGCCCCCCCTTTTTTCCCTCTTCTTTTTGTTTTTTTCTAAGCTCGTAAAATCCACAAATAAATCAAATGAACTCCAAATTTGATGATTCAAATTTCCAGAGACTCCACAAATCAAGCTCTATTTAATAGGCCACAGTGGACATTTTTGTTGTCCCTGGTTTTCACTGAACCTTTTTAAAAGGTCATTTATCCACATAAGTCCACTTCAAAAATCCATATTATATTCATTTCAACTCCAAATCCAGTGAAACCAATTTATAAATGTTTCTAAAATCATGCCTGAATTAGTGGGTACTTTTACTCATTTTTATAAAATGGCATTCTGTGTACAACTTGAGGATCCATTAATCCCTTGATTCCATCATATTGAAATGTTCAGATATGTCCATTGATCAAATCCTAATGAAACCACTTTGGTCATCCCTCATATGACCAGAGGTATCCTAGAAAAGTCCAACTCATATTTTTAGAGCACTTTTATTTCCTGCCTTGTTGTGTTGCTTATTATGGTTGCTTTCGACGATAGTTGACGAAGTAGACGAAATGCTCGGAGTTGGACCAGAGATATTTGAGGACCTCGAAGACTCTGTTAAAACAGGCAAGCAGCCCTTTGACCATGTCTATGAAACCCTTTTTATGCATGTCATATAGCACCATATTGTTGTTGCAACGGAATCATGATGAGGTGGTAACCACTTTGATGGTTTGCCACCATACTTCCTTGTTGATACTTGCATTGTGCATGACCCTACCTTCTTATGAGGGTTATGACGGTGGGAGTAGATAGGATGCTAAAGTAGTGCTAAGCGAAAAGGGACGGGAATATGCATGGTGATGGAGACAAAGTGTTTTCAAAAGACTTTTTTCGAAAACCCCGTCGGGTGACACTTATGCCCGAGGGAGATGATGAGATGGGTAACCACTTGATGACGAAGTGGTGTACCGAGGCAAGTGTGTGCATTGTTTTCGAAAAAAAATTAGATTTAAGATTTGATGACTGTCCCAACCTTACATGTGCAACCACTCTACCCTTATATGGGAAAGGGCATTATTGATTACCTAGGTCGATACTAGCTTTGAGCCCGCATTACTAGTGACGGGGGAGAGTTGGTGCTCTCTCTCGGGACGGGGTCGTGTCAGGTAGGGCGGCCATGACTGTCTTTACAGGGCACCGGATACACCGTTGTGTCCCCTCTCGGATGTTACAATCTCGAGTGAGTCTCGTATGATGTACATCTGAGGATACGGAACAACGAGCAGACTCCTTGTTAGTGTCGTCTAGGGAAAGGTAGTGATCGGGTGCTTACCCTAGGTACTTGAGGTATCGCTGGTCGTGGATGACACGGAAGTTCCCAGGATCTTGTGGGTAAAGTGTGCAACCTCTGCAGAGTGTAAAACTATTTGAATAGTCGTGTCCACGGTCAAGGACAGTTGGGCGATGCTGCTTAAACTACGTCCAGAGCTTTGCAAACCAGTGTGTGTGTGTTGATAAAACTACTTGGGTCAAGTCAAAGGACTTGACATGATTGAGTTGGGTTGGTGCCCACTCTATTTATGTTGATATCTGTAATCTGTCCTCATGGTTACTTGAATTCTCCTGATGCATGTCTTACAAGTTGTTGAACATGTCATTGCACTCAAAACTAGCTTTCTGCAAAAATTTACCTATATCATGCATTGTTATATCTTGAACCAAAACATGGGTTGCTTGCGAGTACATTCCAAGTACTCATTGGCTTGCCACTGGTTATTTTATTGACCAGACATGAAAGAACAGGATATGATGAAGAATACTTCAGCGACGAACATGCGAGCTAGGACGTTTCCCAGTCAGAATGCCTGTAGGGTTAAGGCAGATGGCATGGGTCCAAGTTATCGACGAAGATTTCCGCTGCGATGATATACTCAAGACTCGACCATAATGGTCCTACTTGTGTAATACGGTATGTATGGATGTAAGACTCTTGTTATTCAGCTTCTGTGTGTTCAATGAGCATTGATCTCTAGGATCACTGTACACGTGCATTCGGTGATCACGACTTATGAGTCAGGGTCCCCAACAGAGCTGGTATCAGAGCCATCCTAACTGTAGGAAGCCTTAGTTAGCATGGTCGTTAGTTAGGGTCAAACTATTTCCAAAACTACTACTAGTTTTCCAAAACTATCTATACTTCTCTTCCCTTCTCAGTTTTTGGAAAACTAAGATATACTTTCCTCTTCCCTTTCAAAATTTAATGGTCGCTGGAATCCTTATGCCCTGACCACTGGATTCCTTGAAATCCTCGTGGATAATCTAGAAGGAAGATGCCTTGCCAGACGTTCACCCACATCTCCTAAACACAAGATTGGCGACATCACAACAAGACGATACCAACAGAAGATACATCCTCAAGGAATGAGGACCTGAAGACCCAGGAGATGGTGACACCCTTGACACTGCCCCAAGACGATGCAACCTTAGCCTACGATGGTCAGGGCATAGGATATGCAAGATCATGATACACATCTCTAATAGGGCAACCCTGTCACTATCGTTGTTGTAACGGCAACCACCGGTGGATGAGAACCTAGCCATTTGGTCTGCCTCACTATAGTGAGCAGGAGAACGGTTCTCTTCGTCCCCCGCTCTTGGTATCAATGTTGTCATCAACGTAACTGATAGGTTGGACCTCTATTATGCCTTGTTAATGTCATTGCATAAATGATTGCTTACCCGAAACCCTTGACGCCTTAAAAGGCAAAAGGGATCGTCATGATTAAGAAGACAACAGAAGGCCGAGTCAATGCCAGCTACGAGGAGCCACCTTCACCCCATCACTTCAACAGGCAAAAAGTTGTTGAATTATCTTCAGGCTCAACCTGGATCATTTCATCGAACAACTACAAGAGACGTAGCAACACCGGAGGAAAGCTCAGAAGACTGCACGAGGCACGAAGTGAAGCACGACTACTTTGTCCAAGAACCCCTAGGGTAGGATGAGTCGTGTACCCCCTATGCGCAGTCGAGTCCGTATGATAGTTCGAATAGAACCATGACTGTGTGTTGCTTGTTTTTATTTGTTTGTGTTTTGATATAGGTCGCACTTTTGCCCTAGGCGACAAGTATGCAACTATATCACCTTCCTTACCTTGCTTCTTATGTTTGGCCCTTTTTGCACCTGTTTGTTTGCACTTGCACTATAGAACCCCCTTTAGGCATTCCCCTCCTCTATGCTACTTTTCCCTCTCATCTCTCTCCTCAACTGAAGACAAGAAAGACAATATGCACCAAGGGTTCCACCTCGGCGACCAACAAGCACTGAAGACTTTTGCTACAACCTCCTCGACCAAGTGCAGCCCCTTAAAGTTATGGTTGCCCCTCAAGATTAGAAACCCATTCCTAGACCCTTCGAGACTTCATAAGATACCCCAGCTCGAATCCTTAACCATGTGCTTAACCCACAAAATTGCAAGAGAACTTGTTAAGCCTCCGTAACCTTGCTTATCACTGGGTTCATTATGGAACTAGTGGACATAGTGAACGAGCACATTATCATCCTAAGATAGCACCAAAACTGATGATGACATAGGGAAGACCAATTTGAGGATATAGGAACAGAGGACAAATGACTTGATGAGTTTATATCAATGACTTGAGGAATTATTTGAGACTCTTTGGTGGATTATGAGGTTTTCATGTTGATGGATGAACTTGGTGGGATCATGAGTATAGATTAGCATAGCTTTCATCACCCGTGAGTAAATTGGATTTAGTAGGATAATTGTGTTCGCAAGCTGGAATTCTTGGAAGTATTTGGATTTAACTTAGCCATGTGATATTGATAGGAGTCAGTTGATATTACGTAAATGACTTGGGGGAACATGTAGGAATTCTCGTTGGACAAGAGATTTGGATTTAAGTAGGTGATTCTAGTTGAATATAGATGTTGAGTATGTCTACATGATTCGGAGTAAATTGGATTTAGACTGATGATCTCGATCATTGATACCATGTTTCTCGGTGGACGATAAACTAGGAGATTGGACTAATTGTCGGAGTTTATTTAGGCATCTTTGTGAGCTTGACCTTGGAGTATTACTAGATCACAATAACGAGAATTGGTGGACTGACTATAGTAAGGCAGCCCTTTCAAGTACTTGGGGATTATAAGACATTAGAAGATCATGTGGAACACCAGCATAGACGTTGGATTTGTAGAATTAATGGGTTATGTAGTGATTAATGGAAGTTAACGGGTTGTTGGAGTTGATTCATAGAAAAGGAAACAAGATTTTGGAGTGACATACGACGTGTTTCCTTAGGATAGAGATGCACTAGCATGGATCTTGGAAGAATAGGATGAGCACTTGGATTGTCCTATTTTAATCCAGCTTGGAAGCTTGTATGCCCTACCCATGGATTTTTAGGGGTAGCCACACACATGAGTTTGGGAATCGTAGACATATATAATTTTGTTAGACCTCCTCTTGGGAGCCATGAGGATATGAACAACATGAGTGATGATTGGAGTTGACCTATACGAGATGATTCTTTTGGTAATATGAGGTGAGGACTAGGTAGACTATTGGCATCTCAGAAACCGTGCTTAAAGATAAGATGATAAACGTTCACCTGCACACTAGGATCCTTGAAACCCTTAAGCCCTACCAAGCCACAACCCGGTTGGATCATGACCTTGGGGTCTTGACTCTAGGTCGAGAACACCTTGTCCCACACTCAACCGTTACCACCACCAATGCCCCAGCCTACTTTATGTACCCCATGAACAAAGTCTTCATGGAGTGCTTAGACAAGATAGTTGTCATCATCATTTGGAGACCTACCTGTCCACCCGAAGATGGAAGAAGAACCGTTCAGCTGGTTAGGGAACATTTGAAGACCGCCATCCCAAGGAGGAAGAACTACCACCATCATCAAGAAGTAAACATCCGCGTCGAAGACCAGGTGTATCTGCAAGCCACTTCTCTCTAAGGAACCAAGCATTTCCATGACAAGGATACCCACACTAAGATTCATCGGCCCTCTTCAAGATCACTCCAAGATTTAACAACCCCTTTGAGATCACTACGAGACGAAGAGAAGACAGTTACCAGCTGGAGTTACCACCTGAGTTACCCATTGTGCACAACGCTTTCCATGCATCACAACCCCACAAGTGTTTCCAACTTCCTAACTTGCCCGATCTCTACGAGGGCATTAACCGCCGAGCCATCGACCCCTAGCCCAATCTAACCTACCGCGAGCTACCCATTAGCAACCTGGATCAAGAAGAGCGTCATACACGAAGCCTCACCATCAAGTACTTAAAGCTCAATGGAGCACTACACGGAAGCAGAAGAAGTATGAGGACGTGAAGACTACCCCAGATCCAAGTTTCTGTATCCCTTTCCGCGCCTAGTTTGGGAATCTCGGGGACGAGATTCTTGTAAGGGGGGTAGCTCTGTCACACCCTGATTTTCATGGCACAACACTTAAGCTAATATATCATGATAAAATGTGGTTTGACAAAAACTTTTGAGTGTTTTGGACCTTGCCTTGATTGGTTTTTGTTTGTTGTTTGCAAGTGCTCTAAAAATAAAATTAATCCTCCAACTCTTATACTCCTTTTCCTTGATCCAAAACTTCTGCCCAATGATCATGACATGTGTATAGAGCATTATAGTATTTTCTTACAAAAGTAATTTGGCCATAAAGTATTTTCTAAAATTAGTTTTCCAAAAACCCCTGAATTGAGGTTTGCACTGCAAGCACTTGATTTGGGGTGTGAAAAATATTTCAAAAGGTATATTTGAAACCCATTAGATATAGGGTTCCCATAAACCACAAAAATATAATTTTAAAAGTTATTTTCCTATTTTATTTAAAAGCTTTTTCTTAAGGCCAGAAATGGTCTTTAATAGGGAAAAATTATTTTATTGTTTAAAAAAATATTTGCCAAAAACCTAGGGAAACTCAGTGGAAATATATTGTCCATATATAAGAGTTTCAACACATGGTCATGTTCAAAATATTGGTCAAATCCCTCAAAAACCCTTTTTCGATATTTCAAGCTTTTGCAATATTTACAAAGGAAATATTCTCCAAATATTCCAAGAAAATTCTATCATGTCACATATGACATGTTTGATGATCTTGACAAGTATCATGTCATGGAGAATAGTATAACCCCATGAAATCCCCTCAAAACCATTTCTGTCCATTTTGAAGTTTGAGCAACTTTATATTGCCAAACATGTCCAAATGTTCTCAAACCTTGTGAACATGCTCAAATGGTCTAATCATTCATCTAGACCAAGAGGCACAAGTTGGAGAAAATGTTATATTGATCAAAGTGCCCCAAAACCCTTCCTGTCCAGAACCAAATTTGAACAACTCTACATTGGAAACTTTATCCTTTTGATCTAAACTTTTGTGGGCATGTTCATAACCTAAAATTATGACACTACACCAAGTGGTGCGTCAAGGAGAACAGATTTGCATGACTAAATCTTGGAAAGTCCATTTCTGCTGATTTCTAGGGTTTACAAAAGTTGCATTGGCAACTTTGCCTAGATAAGCTCCAAATTGGTGGAAGGCCCTAGTTATATGTTCCATTTCACCCTGTGGAGTCTCATGGCAAATGGAGATCATCTACTTGCCCAAACTAGCATCAAACACCTTCTGCATTTTAACTAAAAACCCTGTTTGGGCCTCTTCCACTAATACAAATGAGTTCTCCTCTTTACCACACCTCCTCCTAACCTCCCTCTACCTCTGGAATTCAGCTCAAGTCAATGCTTATTGATCAACGGGATGGAACCACCAATTTTCTATTCTGGACAACCCCATTTCCACTCTTCTCCTTCCTCTCTCTTCACCCACTGGCCACCCAAAGCATCCAAGGCCAAGATCCCTTCCTTATCACCCCCCCCCAAATGCTACTGGACATGCAAGGGCGCGCCCACAAGCATAGAAAATGGCCTGGACAGCCATATGGGTGCTCTGGAGCGCGCTACAGTGCGCTCCCGCACTGTAGCCGCCCCCTGCCAACCGCCTACGACCACCTCGGGCCTCCCCAGCGTGTCTCACGAGGCCGCCTCGGTGTCTGGGACACGGCAAGATGCCGGCCCCCTCCTAAAACTCTCTCCTCTCCCCTCCACAACCTCACCCGAGTGCGCCGTAGGCCGCGTCCACGGTGCACCACGGCCCCCCCTATATAGAGCCTCCCCCCGGGCACTCCCTCGACTCTTCTGGATCCCTCTCTCGCCCATGCACCTCCCAGACAACATCCCTCTACCCCTAGTGCTCTCCTGCCCTCTCCATGGCCGGAGTGCCGCCTCCGACTGCCGCTTGGATTCGGGCACCACGGCCCCTCTCTCTTCTCCCTACCCACTCCAGTACTCCCTCACCACCACCACGAAGCCCCCCATCGCCTCTATTCTTCCCCGGGACGCCCCTGCGCTCGAAGCCGGCAATGGCCGATGCCATCCTCCGCCGCGGGCGAAGGCCCGCTCCTCTCTGAGGAAGCTGGCACCCGTAGTGTGGACTCCCGGATGTGGCACATTTCCCCGAGCACTCCGGTGGCTGGATCGCCGAAAACGGTGGCCGGTAGCGCCGGCAGTCGCCGCTGACGTCTCCCCTGCCTCGCCTCCTCTGCTTCGGGTGGGAGGTTGAGGATGACGCCATGACGCCAGCGAGCCCCGCCTGTCAACGGCTTGGCGCAGGGCCTGAGCCACTGACGGGTGGGCCTGCCACGTTTAAGTGGACACGGGTCCAGATCGGAGCCGCCTCCCGTGCGAGAAGGCGTAGTATCGGAGTACGCCTTCGACGTTGCCCCTGCCACCTGCGCAGCTGAGCCGCTGGGCCGGCCCACCACTATAAGGGTACACCCCCTCTTTTTTCCCTCTTCTTTTTCTTTTTCTCTAAGCTCGTAAAATCCACAAATAAATCAAATGAACTTCAAATTTGATGATTCAAATTTCCAGAGACTCCACAAATCAAGCTCTATTTAATAGGCCACAGTGGACATTTTTGTTGTCCCTGGTTTTCACTGAACCTTTTTAAAAGGTCATTTATCCACATAAGTCCACTTCAAAAATCCATATTATATTCATTTCAACTCCAAATCCAGTGAAACCAATTTATAAATGTTTCTAAAATCATGCCTGCATTAATGGGTACTTTTACTCATTTTTATAAAATGGCATTCTGTGTACAACTTGAGGATCCATTAATCCCTTGATTCCATCATATTGAAATGTTCAGAGATGTCCATTGATCAAATCCTAATGAAACCACTTTGGTCATCCCTCATATCACCAGAGGTATCCTAGAAAAGTCCAACTCATATATTTAGAGCACTTTTATTTCCTGCCTTGTTGTGTTGCTTATTATGGTTGCTTTCGACGATAGTTGACGAAGTAGACGAAATGCTCGGAGTTGGACCAGAGATATTTGAAGACCTCGAAGACTCTGTTAAAACAGGCAAGCAACCCTTTGACCATGTCTATGAATCCCTTTTTATGCATGTCATATAGCACCATATTGTTGTTGCAACGGAATCATGATGAGGTGGTAACCACTTTGATGGTTTGCCACCGTACTTCCTCGTTGATACTTGCATTGTGCATGACCCTACCTTCTTATGAGGGTTATGACGGTGGGAGTAGATAGGATGCTAAAGTAGTGCTAAGCGAAAAGGGACGGGAATATGCATGGTGATGGAGACATAGTATTTTCAAAAGACTTTTTTCAAAAACCCCGTCGGGTGACACTTATGCCCGAGGGAGATGATGAGATGGGTAACCACTTGATGACAAAGTGGTGTACCGAGGCAAGTGTGTGTGTTGTTTCCGAAAACGGATTAGATTTAAGATTTGATGATTGTCCCAACCTTACATGCGCAACCACTCTACCCTTATATGGGAAAGGGCATTATTGATTACCTAGGTTGATACTAGCTTTGAGCCCGCATTACTAGTGACGGGGGAGAGTTGGTGCTCTCTCTCGGGACGGGGTCGTGCCAGGTAGGGCGGCCATGACTGTCTTTACAGGGCACCGGATACACCGTTGTGTCCCCTCTCGGATGTTACAATCTCGAGTGAGTCTCGTATGATGTACATCGTGAGGATACGGAACAACGAGCGGACTCCTTGTTAGTGTCATCTAGGGAAAGGTAGTGATCGGGTGCTTAACCTGGGTACTTGAGGTATCGCGGGTCGTGGATGACACGGAAGTTCCCCGGATCTTGTGGGTAAAGTGTGCAACCTCTGGAGAGTGTAAAACTATTCGAATAGCCGTGTCCACGGTCAAGGACAATTGGGTGGTGCTTCCTAAACTACGTCCAGAGCTTTGCAAACCAGTGTGTGTGTGTGTTGATAAAACTACTTGGGTCAAGTCAAAGGACTTGACATGATTGAGTTGGGTTGGTGCCCACTCTATTTATGTTGATATCTGTAACCTGTCCTCATGGTTACTTGAATTCTCCTGATGCATGTCTACAAGTTGTTGAACATGTCATTGCACTCAAAACTAGTTTTCTGCAAAAATTTACCTATATCATGCATTGTTGTATCTTGAACCAAAACATGGGTTGCTTGCGAGTACATTCAAAGTACTCATTGGCTTGCCACTGGTTATTTTATTGACCAGGCATGAAAGAACAGGATATGATGAAGAATACTTCGGCGATGAACATGCGAGCTAGGACGTTTCCCAGTCAGAATGCATGTAGGGTTAAGGCAGATGGCATGGGTCCAAGTTATCGATGGAGATTTCCGCTGCGATGATATACTCAAGACTCGACCATAATGGTCCTACTTGTGTAATACGGTATGTATGGATGTAAGACTCTTGTTATTCAGCTTCTGTGTGTTCAGTGAGCATTGATCTCTGGGATCACTGTACACATGCATTCGGTGATCACGACTTATGAGTCGGGGTCCCCAACAATCATGCAGTTGAACTTGTGTGGGATGCTCAATGTTGATGTAGTTCATTTGGAGCACCACTTGTAATTGGAGTTCATCTACCTACATGGATTATATTTGCAAGGAAGAGCACTTGTGTATCCAAAATGACAATCGTGAAATTTTACTTAGGAATTTGTCAAAGGATATGTTTGAAGGGTTTTATGCTTCCTTGTCTTCAACCACCGTTGAGTAGAGACTTGGTGATGTAGAGATTGCTCAAGATATGAATGAGTTGCAATCTCATAGATTTAGATCCGTCCAAGTACCTACATGGGTTAGATAGCATGCAAGGGTGCAAATGTATCCAAGATATATGATTGTCATCATAAGAGAAATATCAAGGATTAGTCATAGGATCATGTCTTGCATGTATCCAAATGCAGTTCCTACTCCAAGTTTGAGGCATCAATGATGTTCAATTCACCTCTCAAGTTGCAAAACACTTTCTCATCAAGTGGTTTAGTGAATATATCCGCCAATTGCTTGTTGGTGCGAACATGCTTAAGGTTAATATCACCCTTAGCAACATGATCTCGACTGAAATGATGACGAACTTCAATGTGCTTAGTTCGAGAGTGTTGCACTGGGTTGTGAGCAATCTTAATAGCACTTGCATTGTCACAAAGCAAAGGGACATGTTTCACATATATCCCATAATCTATAAGAGTTTGGGTCATCCAAAGTAAATGAGCACAACATGAACCGGCGGCAATGAATTCCGCTCCGGGGGTGGATAAGGGTACCGAGTTTTGTTTCTTGGAGGACCAAGACACAAGAGATCTACCAAGAAATTGACAAGTACCCAAAGTGGACCTTCTATCAACCTTGTCTCCGACATAGTTCGAATCAGAGTAGCCAACAAGATTAAAAGAGGCCCTCTTTGGATACCAAATACCAAAGTTTGGTGCATGTATTAAGTATCTCACTGTCCTTTTCACGGCCTTAAGATGACATTCTTTAGGGGCCGCTTGATATCGTGCACACATGCACACACTTAGCATAATGTCGGGACGAGAGGCACATAGATATAGTAATGAACCAATCATAGAGCGGTAAACCTTTTGATCAACGGGTTCACCATCTTTGGTTAAATCAAGATGTCCACTAGTAGGCATGGGTGTACTCATACCTTTGCATTCTTGCATACTGAACTTCTTGAACAAGTCCTTGGTATACTTCATTTGAGAGACAAGGGTACCTTCCTTAGTTTGCTTGATTTGCAAACCAAGAAAGAACTTGAGTTCACTCATCATACACATCTCAAACTTCTCCGACATAAGCTTTCCAAACTTCTCACTAAAATGAGGGTTAGTTGATCCAAATATAATATCATCAGCATAAATTTGGCACACAAATAATTCTCCATTAACCCTTTTAGTGAAAAGAGTAGAATCAATTTTTCCAATCTCAAAGCCTTTTTCAATAAGGAACTTGGTCAAGCATTTATACCATGCTCTAGGAGCTTGTTTAAGACCATAAAGAGCTTTGTGAAGTTTGTAACATGATTAGGTTTCTTAGCATTGACAAAGGTGGGAGGTTGTTTAACATAAACTTCCTCCTCAATTTCACCATTTAGAAAAGCACTTTTAATGTCCATTTGGTATAAGGTGATATCATGGTGATTAGCATAGGCAAGTAAGATGCGAATGGACTCAAGTCTAGCAACGGGGGCATATGTCTCACCATAGTCATACCTTTGACTTGAGTGTAGCCTTGGGCGACGAGACGTGCTTTGTTGCGAACTACTTGTCCATCTTCATCATGCTTGTTGCGAAACACCCATTTGGTACCGATGATGTTGTGGTTGTTGTCGGGCTTCTCGACCAATGTCCACACTTGGTTTCTCTCAAAGTTGTGTAGTTCTTCGTGCATGGCATTTATCCAATCCGGATCTTCCAATGCTTCTTCAACCTTCATAGGTTCAATGCTAGAGATGAATGAATAATGTTCACAAAAGTTAGCCAAACGAGATTTAGAGCGAGTGATTCTCCTGGTTTGGATATCATTGTAGATTTGCTCGACGGGATGATCTCTAGCAACTCTTGCTCGAACTCGTGAGAGCTTTTGCTTTGATCGGGGTGGAACATCTTCTTTATCATCTCGTTCTTCTTCTTGGCATTCATCGTTGTTGACGTTGTCGTTCTCTCGTCGTGGTGGAGAAGGAGGTTGATGTGGTTCATCTTGGTGTACTTCCTCGTTTTCTTCATCTTGGTGTGTCCCACTTGTGGATGCTTCCATATCAACTCTTGGTTCACCTTGTCGTGAGGTAGAAGCTTCCACTTGGACGGACGAGGTACTCTCCTTCACCTCCGTTGGATGAACCTTGCTAATATACAAGTCTTGGATTGCTTTCGAAGGATCTTTATCTCCTACATCAATTGGCAATTGCTCTACTTGCGAGCCGTTAGATTCATCAAACTTCACATCTACCGTCTCTTCAACCTTTCGGGTGAAATTGTTGTAGACACGGTAAGTGTGAGAGTTTGAGCCATAACCAAGTAGAAATCCCTCATGAGATTTAGGAGCAAATTAGGACGACGATGCTTATCAAGAATGTAGCACTTGGAGCCAAATACTTGAAAGTATCCAACTTGGGGTTTGTTACCGGTGAGGAGCTCGTATGCCGTGTTGCCGAGTAGCTTGTGAAGATACAAGCGATTTGTCGCATGACAAGCTGTCTCAACCGCTTCCGCACAAAAGTGCTTTGGCGTCTTGTACTCATCAAGCATCGTTCTTGCCATTTCGATGATCGTCCGGTTCTTCCTCTCAACAACTCCATTTTGTTGAGGTGTGTACGTAGCTGAGAACTCATGTGAAATCCCTTCTTCATCAAGAAAGGTGTCCACATTGGCGTTCATGAACTCTGTTCCGTTGTCGTTGTGAACCTTCTTGATCTTCACTTCAAATTGATTTTGGGCCTTCCTAGCGAAGTTTTTGAAGATCTTTTGGACCTATGATTTATCATCGAGAAAGAACACCCACGTAAATCTTGAAAAATCATCAACTATAACTAGACCAAATGAGTTTCCACCGAGACTTTTGTAAGCGTTGGGACCGAAAAAATCCATGTGTAGTAGCTCGAGTGGTCTCCTTGTGGTCATGATGTTCTTCACGGGGTGGCTTCCTCCAACCTGTTTTCCTTCTTGGCAAGTGCTGCAAAGTCTATCCTTATCAAATGTGACATCTTTAACGGCAAGGATATGATCGCCTTTAATAAGCTTGTCAAGGTTTCGCATGCCCACATGACCTAACCGTCTATGCCACAACCGGCCTTTAGAGGATTTAGCAATTAAGCAAGTTCTAGGTTGAGCCTTTTTAGTGAAGTCAACAATGTATAGATCACCTTTGCGTATGCCGGTAAAGACCATTTTATGATTATCTCTATGAAACACTTGGCAATCTACTTTGGTAAATAGGACATTGAAGCCAAAGTCAGCTAGTCTAGAAACAGAAAGCAGATTGTAGCCAAGAGATTCAATGAGCATGACATTTTGTATGGAGCTATCATGTGAGATGACCACCTTACCCTTTGAGTTATCACCAAAAGTGACATACTTTCGAGGGCCGTCGTTTTCAGCAAGCTCATGAAACATATATTTATCTCCGGTCATGTGATCGGTACATCCACTATCAAGGACCCATTCCTTTCCTCCTGCCATGTATCCTCGAAGATTTGCCATAAGACCAGAGTGTCTCATTGCATCATCAAGATCATAGTCACTATCATCATCCTCATCATAGTATACATGTTCAACATCTTCATGTGGTGGATCAGTTCCTAGAGAGGGTGATTCATTAGATAAATGACTTTGACAATGATCATCTTTATGAATTCTAATAGCTTTGGAAATAATATTGCTAATAATTCCAACATCTCCTTTGACATGCATAAGATTTGTAAGTTCAAATAGACAATCACCAAACTTAGGATCGTTGGAATTCATCTTACTCAAGGCAATAGACTTATGAAGAATCTCATCTAGATTTTGCAAGGAATAATTTGGAAATCGTTCCTCAAGAAATTTCCATATAGTGTAGGCACACTTAAGAGTAGGCAAGCAACCAATAAAGTTTCTAGGCAAACCTCTAGTGATAAGATTAACAGTTCTAAGATTGTGAATCATGTCCATTGACTCATCAAGGGTAGGATGCATGGATCAACATGAGGTGTACAAGGGCTAGTAATGTACTTATTCAAATGATATTCATTGAAAATCACAAGCATCTCATTTTTCCACTCATGAAAGTACTCTCCATCAAGTATAGGCACTCTATGTCTAAGACTCCCCAAAGTCGACTCATCCATCTTCCTCCAATTGTGTTTAAACCAAAGCAATGGAGATCAACGCTCTGATACTAATTGAAAGGATTGAGAAGAGGTGTCTAGAGGGGGGGTGATTAGACCCTCAACAAACAAAGTTGGCAGTTTTTAAGTTTTTCAAGTTTAGGTGGAGTTTAAGCACAAGTTCAACCATTCACAATACATATCAAGCAAGCATGCAAAGAGTATATGGGTAGCGAAAAGTAAAGCATGCAACTTGAAATAAAGTAAAGGGATGGGATTGGAGTGTGCAAACGCAATTGGAGACATGGATGTTTTTGTTGTGGTTCCGATAGGTGGTGCTATCGTACATCCACGTTGATGGATACTTCAACCCATGAAGGGTAACCGAGTCCACAGAGGGCTCCACCCACGAAGGGTCCATGAAGAAGCAACCTTGTCTATCCCACCATGGCCATCGCCCATGAAGGACTTGCCTCACTAGAGTAGATCTTCACGAAGTAGGCAATCTCCTTGCCCTTACAAACTCCTTGGTTCACTCCACAATCTTGTTGGAGGCTCCCAAGTGACACCTAACCAATCTAGGAGACACCACTCTCCAAAAGGTAATAGATGGTGTGTTGATGATGAACTCCTTGCTCTTGTGCTTCAAATGATAGTCTCCCCAACACTCAACTCACTCTCATAGGATTGGATTTGGTGGAAAGATGATTTGAGTGGAAAGCAACTTGGGGAAGGCTAGAGATCAAGATTCATATGGTTGGATTGGAATGTCTTGGTCTCAACACATGAGTAGGTGGCTCTCTCTCAGAAAATGAGTAGTGAAAGTGTAGGCACGATCCGATGGCTTCCCTCACGAATGAGGAGAGGGTGGAGGGGTATATATAGCCTCCACACAAAATCTAACCGTTACACACAATATACCAAACTCGGTGGGACCGAATCAGAAAACTCAGTCGGACCGATTCAGTACATATGTGACCGTTAGGCAATTTCGGTGGGACCGATATGATCAACGTGGTGGGACCGATGTGCAAGGGTTAGGGTAAAACCTCATCTCGGTTTGACCGATTACGCATATCGGTGGGACTGATATGGTAATAAGCAAAACAGAGAGTTGGTCAGGCAAACTCGGTGTGACCGATTACATATTCTCGGTGGGACCGAAAATATTGCAATAGACAACGGAGAGTTTGCAAGCCCATCTCGGTGAGACCGAGATCCCATCGGTGTGACCGAACTGATTAGGGTTTCTGGCAGTGGCTATGACAAATGAACTCAGTGGCGCCGGATGGATCAAATCGGTGGGGCCGAGTTTGACTTTTGGTTTTGGACAAATGTGGATATGAGAAAGTGGTTGAGGGCTTTGGAGCATATCACTAAGCACTTTGAGCAAGCAAGCCATTAAGCAACATCTCATCCCCTTTTAATAGTATTGGCTTTCTATAGACTCAATGTGATCTTGGATCACTGAAAATGGAAAATGTAGAGTCCTGAGCTTTGGGCTTGAGCCAATCCTTTGTCCTTAGCATCTTGGAGGGGTTCCACATCCTCTTCTCCATGCCACTCCATTGTTGGACTTATCTGAAATATACTAGATGGAAGTATCAGTCCGACAAGAGATATGTTGACATCAATTAAAAAAATCAGCCAGGGAGCCCTTGTGCTTTCACAACCCATCAGTCCGGCCCATATCGAATAGACCGGACGCCCGAGGACCCCTTAGTCCAGGACTCCCTCAGTAGCCCATGAACCAGTCTTCAATGACGACGTGTTCGGTACGCGGATTGTCTTCGGCATTGCGAGGCGGGTTCTTATCCTTGAATACCATACATCAACTTTCCCTTCATAGAAGAACTATATCTGGCTCTGTATAATTATCACAACCCTTAGTCGCGAAGGCAGAATATATATAAAAATAGGAATATTGTCTTTACTTACAACTTTTTTCGGCGAAGCGTCAGACTCGGCTCTTTAGTATTTTGAACCGTTTTCACACTCCTCGTTTCGTGTTTCGAGGGCGAGCCCCCTTGGCCCGTCTTGTCAAAGCAGAGATCGTGCCCACTTATTACGGGATTCTCATCAATGGTATTTGGGTAACCCAACCGACCACAACGCACGCTCTCCTCGGGAATGGGCGAGTTTTAAGGCTTAAGTGGGGGGACGGTTGGCATTTCTACTACCTATAAGAGGGCGGAAGATTCCTCCTTTCTTCCCCACGCCTTCCTATCGCCTTTGCCTCCCAATCTCTCAAGCTCCAGCGCCCAAAAAAAAGTTATCTTCTTCCTCACCGCCACCACCTTCTCCAGCCATGGCTAGCTCAGGCTCCAAGGGTAAGTGGGAGGCCTCCTCCGTCACGGAGAAGGATGTGAAGCATCTCCGGAGCGCGGGGTACCTGGCCGCAGACATTGTGCACAGGCTCCCCGATGAGGGCCAAATCATCCCCACTCCGGCGCCCGGTGAAAGGGTTGTCTTCCTCCCCCATTTTCTTAGAGGGCTAGGGTTTCCAATCCACCCTTTCATCCGTGGCCTCATGTTCTATCACGGGCTAGATTTCCATGATCTAGCCCCGAATTCCTTCCTCCACATATCGGCATTCATCGTCGTGTGTGAGGCTCTTCTCCGCATTCCACCACAATTCGCCCTATGGCTCAACATCTTCAACGTGAAGCCGAAGGTGGTCGATAGATAGCATGCGAACTGCGGGGGGGGGGGCTATGATAAGCAAGCTGCCCAACGCCACATGGCCCAAGGGGGCCTTTACTGAGACCGTCAAGGTCTGGCAGCAGGAGTAGTTCTACATCACCGAGCCACGCCGCGCCAACTAGGCGGCCATTCCGGAGTTCAAATCCGGACCCCCCCCCCCCACAAGGCTCACTTCGTGGATAGCTAAGGGCCTTGACTAGGGGTCCCAGAGGGAGGTGCAGATGCTGCAGAAGCGCATCACCAAGGTGATGGGCAAAAATGTCGGTCTCACCAATGTGGTGCAGATCATGCTCTTCCGCCGCATCCTCCCCTGCCATTAGATCATGCTCTTCCGCCGCATCCTCCGCTTTGGCAACCCAGGGCAGGGCTACAGCAAGGACGGCGGTGTGCAGGACGGCGACGGCGGCAGCGACTACACCGTCTTCTACAAGCTCCTCGGCATGTAGAAGGCTCGGGATGGCGGCGACGGCATAGGATTTTAGGGTATTAATTATGTCTTTTAAATTATGTACAAATACGAATGAAAACCGCCTATTTCGTCCAAATTCGCCATGGACCTGTGCCATTTTCTTTAAATTTTAGCCGAACTGTATTTCAAAAAACGGCGTCTGAGGGCCAATTTGGGGCGGCGACTGGAAACCCAACTACCCCACGGCAAAAATACCGCTGACTAGCCCTAGGAGGTGCTATTTCAGTCCTGAAGGCGCCGGACGGCTGGAGATGCTCTCAGTTTGTTGGGTAAACAAACTCGACGCCGGCAGCCGACAGCGGCTGGATGTCCTTTTCTTTACCTTATAATCACCGGTCGGTCACCAGCTCATGCACCGGTGATTTGTTCCTTCCTTGTGATCGGTAGATGGCACGCCGCCGTTGGACGGTGTGACGCACGCACCAGATCAAAACTAAAAAGGAAATACTATTCGATGCTTCGCTTGCATATGCATGTACCTACCTACCTTGGTCCACGGCGGCTTGTGGCCAAGCCAAGCACAACTGTTGCGCATCCGTCCCAAAGCAAAAGCGATATGTACACATAATTCTTCACTTATTTATTAATCTTTCTCAGGAATTATGTGTCCTTCAACTGCCATGGACCTAGTACATGAGTTACATTGTTAATTACTGGTAGTACTACTTGATGATTCATCCAAGTATTGCGGCTCGGTGTGAAGCCAACAAATCTGACTTATTCAAACGTTTCAACATCTCTGTCGCATTATGCTCCACATGATTAGCCTCAGCTGCCACAACCGCAAAGCAATTGGAAGCTTCCGCAGGATCCTTCCGTGTGTACTGAAAAATTGATCCTTCAACTACTCTACTACTATACTAGTTATGCCGCCTTAGAAAGCTAATCCGTACATGATTAGCACATACTGTAGTACTGTCAACGTTTTGAGTATTTATTCACAATCACAGCACAACAATCACCCGCAAAACAAAAAAATTAAAAAAATCACAGCGCAATAATTTCGTAATGTGACTTTTGAGTCCGTTTTTCTTTTATTTGTGTCGGGTGGGCTCGATCCCTTTATCGTTTTTTTTTTGAAACAGGGCAAAAGATTTGCCATTTCATTGATTAAGAAGAAGGTTTAGACAGGCCACGAAGTGGCAAGAAATAAAATTTACTCTCGCGGCATTACAACACTCAAATGCTTGGCGCCCGCCAACGCCCAAAGCGACACCTCCTCTTTTATCTTACTAATGACGACCGTCGTAGGTGCGGCCGTGTTGCGAAAAACTCTAGCATTGCGCTCCGTCTAAATTTCCCAGGAGATAAGCATCATTAGTGAGGCGAGCGTCTTGGGGGATTCAGAACGAAGATATACGTTTCCATTCCACCATTCCCACACCGAGCCCCTCGCTGACCAAGTAGTAGCCTGAGTGTGATCCATGCCAAGCCAGCGAAGAATATCGTTCCACACACGAAGGGTGTAGCGACATTGGAACAGTAAGTGGGTTGCCGTCTCAGGGCTTTGCTTGCAAATCGGGCATAGCCCGCAATTGGGCCACCCCACGTCGAGCAAGGCGGTCCGATGTCCAGATTCTATCTTGAAGTACAAGCCATGCGAAAAATTTGCACCGCGGGGGAGCCCACACCTTCCACACCGATAGGACCATGGCCGACGTAGTTAGGCCCTCAAACTGCGCCTTGTAAGCCGAGGAAGCTGAGTACGATCCGTCCTTGGTGAACTTCCAAATAATGGAATCCTCCACGTCCTCATCCAGAGTGACCGAGTCAATCTTCTCCCAAAGTGTGACGAACTGGTGGACATGGTCTACTGTGAGACCGTCGGAGAAGTCAATATGAGAGATCCAAGTGTTGTTTGTTAAAGCCTGTTTGACCGAGCAGTTTTTCCTTTGGGAGAGGTCGAAAATGCCAGGCGCTAGGTCCCGTGGGCGCATGCCATCAAGCCAGGAGGAGTTCCAGAACTTAGCCACATGCCCATTGCCAACCGTGACGGAAGTGGCAGCTGCAAAAAAGTCCCTGTCTTCATCAGTGCATGGCGTACCCATACCAATCCACGGTCTTGTGGGCTCTTCCCACTCGAACCAGCGCCATCGAAGCCTAAGAGCCTTAGCAAACTTGTCCAAGTTGAGCACACCTAAGCCATCGTGCTTCTTAGGCTTGCAAACAAGGTCCCAATTGACTTTGCATTTCCCACCAGAAACCTTGTCGGTGCCCGCCCAAAGATAGGCACGACGGATAGAATCAATCTTCCTAAGGACCTTAGCTGGGATGTTGAGCGGCGTGAGGTGGTAAATGGCAATGGCAGTGAGAACAGCTTTGACAAGGACGGCCCGACCGGCGGTAGCGACATGTCTTCCTTGCCACGGAGGGAGTTTGCCAGCCACCTTATCCTCAAGGTGCTGAAAGTGGATCCTCTTGAGGCGCTTGACCGATAACGTTAGTCCAAGATATCTCATTGGAAAGGACGTGCGGACAGCCGGAAAAGCATGAAGAATGTCTTGAAGATCGACACTTTCACAACGAATCGGGGCGACAAGGCTTTTAGCACAGTTAGTGACTAAACCGGTAACCTCTCCAAAGGAAGCCAGGACAGAAGCAAAAAACTGGATGTCCTCCTTGATGGGCTTGATAAAGATGGCTGCATCATCAGCATAAAGAGAGGCACGGATGACCGTTGCCCTACCACAGAGAGGATGGAGATGCCCTTGGGATGTAGCCTTGTTTAGGAGATGGTGCAGGGGGTCAATTGCCAGCACGAACAGTAACGGGGAGAGCAGGTCACCTTGCCTAAGACCGCGGCCATGCTTCAGAGGGTCACCCAAAATTCCGTTGATCAAGACCCTTGAGGAGGATGTGGAAAGGAGTGCTGAAACCCAGTCACGAAATCTTCTCGAGAAGCCCAAGTGCCTTAGAAGATCCAAGAGAAAATCCCACCGCACGGATTCAAAAGCTTTCTTGATGTCAAGTTTGAATAGTAGCGTCGGCGTCTTGTTGCGGTGGAATTTCCTTGCCAAGCTTCTCACATACGTGAAATTATCATGGATGCTCCTCTTCTTGATGAAGGCGCTTTGAGCATTAGAGACAAGGTTCTGCATGTGTGGTGCAAGTCTGGAGGCCATGACCTTAGCAATAATCTTGGTGATGGCGTGGATGAGGCTAATGGGACGGAAATCTGAGATGCATTCCGCCCCATCCTTCTTTGGAATGAGGGCAATGTTTGCGGAGTTGAGCAAATGAAGGTTGGATGTATGCAAGCTCGAGAAATGGTTAACTGCGTTCATAATGTCGCCCTTGATGATTTCCCAACAATCCTTGAAGAAGGCCCCGGTGAAGCCGTCCGGACCCGGCGCTTTGTCACTCGGCATATCAAAGATCGCCTTCTTGACCTCCTCTTTCGTGAAGGCGGCCCCAAGGTCAGATAGATCGCAAGCAGGGGTTGGGATGTGATCCCAGTTGATGTCAATGTTGCGGGGCGCCCCCCCTCTTGGTGACCTCCGCGAAATGGTTTTGGATGATGGATTTTTTATGCTCATGCTCTGTGACCCATACATTGTGACGCCTAAGGCGGTGAATGAAATTCTTGCGCCTTCTATGATTGACTCGGAGGTGAAAGAAACGAGTGTTGGCATCTCCATCTTTGAGATTGGTAATTCTCGAGCATTGCCTTTTCCGTGCACGCTCGAGCACGGACAAGCTAACCACCTTGCGCTTGAGCCTCCTACAAATATCCAGCTCTTCTGCACTCAAAGGACGGCATTCTTGGGCCACATCCAGACCGAGGACGACCTCTAGGGCCATATGTATTTGTACCTTCGAATGCGCAAATATTGTCTTGCTCCTTGCCGTTGCATATATTGCATTACATGTGCTTGCCAAAAGAAAAGCAGTGATGGTGGTATGCCTAGCTAGCTGTCTTGCTTTGCTCTGGTGAAGAAAACAATGCTTGGAGAGAATGGGTAGACGATTTCGATTCTCTCTTTGTCGACCGACAATATGGCCCTGGTGCGTGCAGCAGAACAACAGTTGTACCACTCTTCCAGAATTGATGAACTAACTAATGGATTAGTGTGATTATACTAAAATATTGGTTGAAGCGTATGCCTCTGGCGGGGACGCGCTGCGTGTTATATAAATCGATAGGTTTACAAGATACGGTAGTTTGGTAGGGGCTGGGTTGATCCTCAAGAAAGGTTATACAAAGATGAGGATAAATCCTAACTACCGGAACCACCTGATTACAAACAACTCACGCAACACCTGATCCTACCAGAAAGTATATACGGTTTATACTTATACCGTATATACATGTATAATACTTTCTAACACGCCCCCTCAATCACAACTTCACCAAGTTGAGATTGCTCTTAAAGTCTTCCAATTTTAGGACAAGGCCTTGGTAAAACCATCTGCAATTTGATCACCCGTGGGAATAAAACGAATATCCAGTAGCTTGCTAGCTACTCTTTCTCGAACAAAATGATAGTCAACTTCTATATGTTTAGTCCTTGCATGAACACTGGATTTACTGACAAATATGTGGCACCAATGTTGTCACACCAGAGACGAGCAACTGGTGAATGAGCAACTCCAAGTTCACACAGAAGAGTTTGGGCCCAAATAATCTCAGCAGTTGCATTAGCCAAGGATTTATACTCAGCCTCGGTACTTGATCTAGAAACAGTAGCCTGTTTACGTGCACTCCAAGAAATCAAGTTGGGACGAAAAAACACACAGAAACCCCCTGTTGATCTTCTGTCATCAGGACATCCTTCCCAATCAGCATCCGAGAAAGCACTAACAAAATTGCAAGTTGACTTAGACCTGTACGGTACCTCTAAGATATCTTTAAATCCTTTTAACTGTTGTCATGTGTTGAGAGGTAGGAGAATGCAAATACTGAAACACTTTGTTTACAGGAAAACAAATATCAGGTCTTGTCAAGGTTTAAATATTGCAAAGCTCCTACCATACTTCTATACCTTGTTGACTCTTCGGCCCCCAAAGGTCCTCCTTCTTATCTTGACAACTTTTTAGATGTAGAGAGAGGCATGTTTGAAACCTTGCAACTTATCATACCTGCACGTTTCAATATATCCATGACATACTTTTCTTGGATCAGAAAAATTCCATCCTTCACCTTTTTAACTTCAATTCCCAAGAAATAATGTAAGACACCTAAATCCTTTAGGGCAAAATCTTTTCTTAAATCTTCCAACAATGCTACCGTTGCATCTTGTGATGAGCTAGCAACAATAATATCATCAACATAGACCAACATAAAAATGATATCTTTCCTCTTCTATAAAAGAACAAGTATCCCCCTTTGATGGTTTGAAACCAAGTGCTTGAAGTTTGTCACATAACCTGGAGTACCATGCTCAAGGTGCCTGTTTCAGACCATACAAACTTTGTCAAGTTTGCAAAGATAATTTTCTTTACCCTTTATCTCATAGCCAGGTGGTTGTCTCGTATAGACTTCTTCCTCTAGAACGCCATGAAGGAACACATTCTGAACATCCAATTGCCTAAGGCTCCAATTACTAGAAACTGCAACAGAGAGAACAAGTCTGATAGTAGCTGCCTTATCAACAGGACTAAAAATATCCTCATAGTCTATATCGTATCTTTGTTTAAAACCCTTGGCTACTAGCCTTGCCTTGTATACATCAATTTGACCATCTGCCTTTCTTTTAATCCTATAGACCCACCTACAGTCAATAACTTTTTTATTTTTTGTTGGTAGAACTAGGTGCCAAGTTTTATTTTTAATAAGAGCATCATACTCATCATTCATAGCCATTGTCCATTTTTTGCCATTTAAAGCTTCCTGCAAATTACTTGGCTCACCAATGGTTGCCAATCCTCCAGAACGAGGTTTTAACTTGTCATACCTGACCGTACCGTTTGTACGTATTTGAGGTTTCACGATACCATTTTGCGATCTTGTTACTCGGGTTGGCACACCAGAAGCTACAGTAGGATGTGACACATACGATCTCGTAGAGGAGGGAGCAGCAGCACGGGATCCCGTGATGGATCCGCTGTCAGCGGCAGAGGATCTCGCATCCTGTCGCTCAGGAACCGCGCCAGACACGCCACACGCTGCTCCTACATGGGATTTGTCCACGTGACCGCCAGTGAGAGGAGGTGATCACCGCACGGGTTCATGCGGCCCATCCTGAGCAACATGTCCACTAGTAGTTGGCCCGCCTGGTGAGACAGAATCTTGCGGGCCAGCCCGCGACACACGGCGCTCTTTGGATGGAGTTTGTGAGCCCGAGGCAGATTCGCCTCCTGGGCCGCCTGTGCCTGCTGCTGTCGCGCCACCTACGCCTGCAGCTGCCTCGGGATCAGTTGCCGCAGCACCTGGATCCTCCTCATGCTCTACGCTATCTTTGTCTTGTTCTAATTGCATAAAATGATGAATAATAGCTGGATTTCTCTAGGATTAGCAACATAATTAGTACTAAAACTAGCCTGTTGATCAACTACAAGTTCGCCCTCGTGATCAATAAGTTCAGAGAGAGATGTTTCAGGAAGCAACAAGACTTCGGAGTGAAGTGGGGTGCCTGCATTGGTGTTTAAGGACGCAAAGGGAAAAACTGTCTCGTCAAAAATGACATCACGAGATATGTAAACGCGTCCGGCAGCAACATCTAGGCACTTAAAACCTTTGTGAAGATTGTTGTATCCAAGGAATACACATTGTTTAGAACGGAAGGCTATTTTTTTTGGAATTGTACGGGCGAAGATTAGGCCAACATGCACATCCAAAAACTCGAAGTGAATGATAATTCGGTTGCTCTTGAAACAGACGAGTTAATGGAGTTTCAAAATTAATCACTTTGCTAGGGGTGCGGTTTATCACATATGTGGCTGAAAGAAAAGCTTCATCCCAGAATTTCAAGGGCATAAAAGCATGAGCTAAGAGGGAGAGGCCTATGTCAACAATGTGTCGATGTTTCCTTTCAGCTGAACCGTTCTGCTGGTGAGCATGAGGACAGGAGACATGATGGGTAATTTCTAACTGGCGAAAGAAGGGATTAAGGCGATCATACTCGCCACCCCAATCTGTTTGCATAGTGATGATTTTCTTATTGAACAACCTTTCAACAAGAGTTTGAAACTCATGAAAAACTTTGAACACTTTAGACCGGTGCTTAAGGAAATATATCCATGTGAATTTACTCTAATCATCAATGAATGAAACATTTTTTTTCTTATTGATAGAATCACGGGCAGGCCCCCATATATCGGATTTTTTTTGCTCTAAAGGAGCTTTGGAAACACTGATCGAACTAGGGTAAGGAAGTTGGCGGCTTTTGCCCATTTGGCATGCATCACAAACACCTTCATTATTCAACTCACTACTTGAGAAAGGAATATTGTTTTGGCTAAGGACATGACGCACTATGGTAGATGAAGGTGTCCTAGCCGGTTGTGCCACCTCTCAGTGGACAGTTTATTGACGCCAAAAACTTGCTTGCTTGAGCTTAACGGAGCCGATGAAAGGGAGTGGAGACCACGTCTCCCCGGAGAAGGGTTTTCCTCGTCCCCTATTCCTTAACAAGAAAGAAACTTGGGTGAACTTCAAGATAGGTATGATTATCAGTGGACAAATGATAAGCAAAAATCAGATTTTTGGTGGCATCAGGTACATGCAAGATGTCTTTTAGATGAAGATCACGAGTGGGAGTACGAACAGTAGATATTGACCAATATGACTAATTTCCATACCTTCTCCATTTGCAGTGTGGACTTGTTCATTGCCGTTGTACTTGTTGCGAACCGTTAGCTTGTCAAGCTCGCTGGTGATGTGGTCGGTGGCCCTGTATCAAGGTACCAATTTGTGTCCACCCCATAGGATGAAGTAGTGGCCGACCCTGCGCTCTTATCATTCTTGGTGAAGGAGATGTAGAAACGGCGGTAGCGTTCGAGGGCGGTGTGGTTCGGCCTCTTGCATATTTGGTAGGTGACTTCATGAAGATCATCACCTCTTCCATTGCTGTTGTCGCGGCCTCCATTGCCACGACCACCGCCTCCATTGCCACGGCCTCTGTTGCCGCAACCACCTCCTCCATTGCCGCGACCACCTCCACCTCGGTCGAAACCACCACGGCAACGGGAGACAACATTGGCTGCGGACTGGGGGGGGTGGTTGCCACCTTCGAACATAGCAAGGCGTTTTTCAAAGCCAATCAACTGAGAGTAGAGTTCGGCTACCTTGATTGGTTCGGTCCTCGCAACGCAGATGGAAGAGACAAACGAGATGTAGTCGTAGTCTAGTCCAGCGAGGATGTAGGAGACCATGTCATCATCATCGAGCGGCTTTCCTGCTGAAGCCATCTCGTCGCCCAGCGCCTTCATGTGCCCTATGTAGTCAGCGATGGCCGCGGTGCCCTTTTTGGTGTTGGAGAGGGCGATCCGCGTGTTGACGATGTTGGCCTGCGTCTGGGAGAGGAACATCTCCCTGATGGCGGTCCACGCCGCGGCGGCTTTGGTGCAGTGGGCGACTTGGATCATCACAGGGGCTGAGATCGAGTTGAAGATGAAGCTCAGCACCTGAAAGTCTTGCGCCAGTGCGATGAGATGCGCCGGGTTCGCCACATCGGTTGGCTTGTCATCCTTGTCAGCAAGCTGGGCTCCGGGAACGGGTGATCGGGGTTGAGGTGATCGATCAGCTGTGCTCCACGGATGATGGCTAGGGCTTGCGCGTACCACACCAGGTAGTTGCCCCGGTGAAGCTTGTCAGCGATGGGAATGAGGGGAAAAGCGGCAGCGGCAGTGGAGCTGGAGCTAGCCATAACTAGGGTTGAATGTCAAAGAGGAAGTAGGCTCTCAATACCATAAAAGATTGGTTCAGCGCATGCCTCTGCAGGGACGCGCTGCGTGTTATATAGAACGATAGGTTTACAGGACACGCTAGTGCGGTATGGGCTGGATTGATCCTCAAGAAAGGTTATACAAAGATGAGGATAAATCCTAACTACCTGAACCACCTGATCCTATCAGAAAGTATATACAGTTTATACTTATACCGTATATACATGTACAATACTTTCTAACATATACATGGTTACAGTAAACCTGCCAAGGTGTGCTGCGCGTGTGTGTGTTTTCTTTTCTTTGGGTGACCGCTGGGCATTCTTTGTTTGAGGAATGAGACAAACATTCAGGGTAAACTACCCTAAATGTATAATCAGGGAGTAGTCCAACAACCCTGTTCTTTAGGCTGGAAATTCCTCGTTGGAGATCATTCGTTGCGCCGCCAAAGGTAATGGGCCAAGATTTCTCTGTACGTAGCATGTCTGCTGGTACTTGTAAGGTTCTGATTGTATTTCATTACTATGGTCTACTTAATGCATTTGTATAGGCTTACAGCAAATCTCACAGTTCTCCAGATGGCACGAAACATTCAGGTTTGTTCAGTAACTCCGTTCGGCGAAGGCAGGAAAATCCTCACGGGAGATGATTATTTGGTTGTTGGTTGTCCTTGAGTGAGGATATGTGCGAAAACTTCTCTTAAAGTAGGTGCCATGCCATGGTTAACACTTCTCCACTTACGAGTGTCCAGATTTATGAAACATTAAATAGAAATTTCCCTAAAAAAATGTTCATATGTGTAACAGTCGGTGCAACACTCTTCTCTTTGTGAAATATAGCCCACCTCCGACAGCGATAGCAACAATCATTAACAAAATATTTGTAAGTAGATATATCTATTTCCAAGAATAGCTATAGTTGGTTGTGTCATACTCCCTACTTCACAACCAGAAAATAAGGAATGCATGTTACAGCAAAAAACACATGAATCATAATGTGATACATGTTGTTCCATGTGAACAAGGTCAATCAGTACCTGCAGGGTTTCAAATGGATGGGCAAATAGAAGCTCATAGTAATATGAGATTACTCAGTCACGCACAAATAGCAGTGATTGCATTCTTATATGGAATTGTGAGCTACACATCTGATCACAAACTATCACGAGTATGTACAGCAATCACAGGAAATCACCTTTCTACTACGGGTATATGTACATTATAAGTTGGACACAGCCAAGGTAATTTGGTGTGGTGGAATAGCTGAAATAATGGCATAATTCTTATTCATCTAAGGTTCGTTGGTTCAAGCACTACTAACCCTGTGTGAATAGGAAGGGACTTTGGTATATGGTACAATAGCTGAGATAGGGACCAAGTTGCTTCACCTCTGGTTTAAGCACTAAAACCCTTGTGTGTGGCACTCCAGGGGTTGGTTGGGATGCTCGTGCACGCCTGAGCAGCAACCTTTGCCATCGCTTCAGGAACAATGCCGACATTGCAGATGTTTGCAAAGGACCGCATGTGCTTCATTCCATACTGCGCCAGCGAGCCACATTGTGATTCAAAAGTACGCACCTGAAGAAAGGGAAGACACATATTAGTCATGCATGGGCAACATAAATTACAAACTGTAACTACAATACTGCATTATATCCCATATGACACCTGCAGTTGGGAGCTGGCAATATGTTCAAGTAAAGAAACTAGTTACTTAGAGCATCCATAGTTTCAAGACAGAAAATATCGATCCTGAATAGTTCAACTGACCATTGAGCAGACAGTTTGGCTGTTGAGAAGGTCATGCAGGTACAAAGTAACAAATGCCTTGATAACTATATGAACCACGACATAGGCAGGGGCATGCTGATCCCCTTTTTCACATTCACTCCTCCCTTTTTAGTGCTGATTACCAAACTGGTTGGTTTTAGAAATTTGGAAATTCATAAATTATTTTTTCACCTAGAAGTAATACTCTGACCTAATTACATATGCCAAGTCAACCACTCCACTTCTTTTGCTATAATTGTCCTCAACCCACCATGTGCATAGACCAACAGAACACTAAATCTAAGGAAGAGTTGATGAGAAATGACCCTGCATTCCTCTGGCAAAATGACATGCTACAATCACTTGACCTATTCAAAAGCATAAAGTGTGGGTGGAGTGCCTAAGAATGCATTAACTACACTACCTATTCTCTCAATGGACATGTAACTGGAACAGACACTAAAAGTTGTGAACTGTAGTGAAGCGCTGGGAAATGATAAACACAATTCTCTTTGTCAGCCAACCAATAACAAATAAATTATCTGCAAGAGTATATACTACTATTATTGTACTGGAAGCAAATCTAAAGAATTTTGTCCCAGTTCCAAACAATTAACATATGAAGGGGAGCCTTGGCGCAGTGGTAAAGCTGCTGCCTTGTGACCATGAGGTCATGGGTTCAAGTCCTGGAAACAGCCTCTTACAGAAATGTAGGGAAAGGCTGCGTACTATAGACCCAAAGTGGTCGGACCCTTCCCTGGACCCTGCGCAAGCGGGAGCTACATGCACCAGGTTGCCCTTTTTTCCAAACAATTAACATATGATCAATAGGCAACAGCAAAACACAGCAGAAGCATAAGATAAGAGATGCTGATAGACGACCAACCAAAGTCAAATAGAGCCTTACCGTAGACTTGAGACAACTCCAGTCATCAACAAGAGGCTCACCAGCTGGGCGAACAGCCTTTAGAACCATCGGACCACCCACAGAACCAAACAGAAGGTTTCCAATCAGCTCGACGCTGTTGTCAATATGAGATCTATGACCCATCATTTCAAGCAATTGCTTCCGAGCATCCTTTTTCTCAGGGGAGCTCTCAGCCAATTTCCGGTACTACATGCAGAACAAAAGAAATTAATCAGTTAGTTTATCCGTCTTTTTTACCGAGTTTATGCATATGATACTGTTGTGGGTAAAGCATGGCAATGATCAACAGATCACATGACAATAAAATCAACATACAAGATTTCTCATGATATAATTACAAACCTTCTGCCAGAAATAAACAAGATCAGCATCCCTCTGATTAACAGCTCTTGAGAATGATGGCAGTGCGTTATCTTCAACAAATGTAGTGTTCTCGTTAGCAGGGTTTGACCCAATGTACGAGAACAAATGTTCAGCATTCAGGTCCAAAGAACCATATTGCATCACATGGGAACCATAGCTGTATGAGTCCTGAGCTGCTGTTCTCTTCTTGACCTGCTCAACCATTAGGTTATGTTAGGAAAGAACTGCTCCAAGATTTAAGCTAAAAGAAATTGAAGTTTTAAGTACTTACCAGGTTATACTGCTGCTTGAGAGATTCAGTTCTCAGGTTGTGGACATCACTGTCAACATTGAAAGTTCAGTGTTATTTGAGCACAACTAAAATGGCTAAGAACCATAACGAAAAACAAGTTCTCTTCAAACAAATGACCCAAGGATTTTGACTCGGGGTTCATCTATAAAATGGTGAACTGCAACAATCACTACCATGACAGCCGATAGGAGTACATACAGGTGATGTTCTGTTGCAATTTCATAAGAATATGGTTGTGTGCAACAGCTACAGCTATTTCTACATGGAGCATTAACAGCGAAAAAAGCCCCAAAGCTCCATGGCCATCAGATTTGCCCTGCAATCGTTGTCTGTTACTACAGGATGCAGTTTACAGCCAGCAGAAAAATAGCTCTAGTTGGCCCAGTTAAATGCATGGTATTCAGCCGAACTGCACCCTGCAACAATAGTGCATGGCTGTGCGTGTGTGTGCTCTTGCGTGTGCGCTCGTGCGTGTGTGTGCACGTGCGCCTGCATGTGTGCAGGATTTGGTTTGATCAAGCTCAAAGAGTTGACTGTGAGTCGGGCAGGCAGACCTGACATCAGATTTATTCTGTGTAGTTAAGGGACCAAACAAGACAACATAGTCAGCACATGCTTAGAGCTCAGTAAAAACCACAGCACATGCTATGCACACAGCATAAGTATTTGTCATTCATGTGCACCTAAAAGTAAGCAACACATGCATATCACCCTCATTCAGAGAACACATGCGTATCACCAGCGTCTTACTTAAATAGAGAAAGATAGCAGGTAGTGCCGTACTAGTTGGTTAATCATTTTGAAATAACACACCCTGTACGGTAGCAGAAAGTACTAACTGACATGAGCGCCACATGTTCGAACTGACCTTAACAGTACATGATTTTAGCGTCTGAATGGAAAACATGGTAGAAGGACCCAGAGAGAGGGAGAGACGAGGAATAAAGTACCTGTCTTCCATCCAAGAAATGCTGTACAGGTCGCCCAAGCAAGTGTCATATTCCGGCGGAGGGCTCGGGTACTCGCCGGGGCAATACGTTCCCCAACTGCTTTCCTCTGCGTTCGATGCGGTGGTCGCATAGACACCGATGTCATTCGGCAGAAGTCCCTCAAAGATGCTCCCAGATTCGCAGGCTTCAAGGTAAAATACCTACAAAATAAGATGACTATACACCTCAGGCCATTGCTTCAAGCAGCACACCATGCAGAGCAAAAATAAACCAAAGAGCGATGGGGTACCAGGCTTTTGTAGGTTCCAGCAGCGTGCTTTTTCTTCAGGACATCTACAAGATCGTCACCGTAAAGGTATGGATAGGTAGGCATCCCTGAAATTTTTACCAGAATGAAAAAACCATGACACTAATAAGTTAATTGTGCATATCTGGATTTGAATATATGTATACGAAATATCTGTTCTGACTGGTTTCAGATATTTAAAATTCTCCAAAGAAGGCAATAAAAGACAGGAAGCGCAAGAATGGCAGGTTCTGAATACTGACCAAGGACCCCAGGACCCCCATGGTCACTGTAAAACACAAAAATGTGATCATTAGGGCCACTGTCCACGACTTTGCCGCTCCCACCACTCACAGCGGTTCTATTACCGAGCAGGACAGCAAAGAAGTTCTTGACATTAACCTCCTTTCCAGTGTAGTCCTACAGTCGGAACAGAAATATTCAGTCGAACAGATGTAAAATTGTGGATAGGGATGCATGATCATTAGAATTGATTCATTCCATTAAGACGTTGACGTTATCACATAGAAAGTTGGCATTCTTCATATCCACGACCAATTGGAAAATAACATAAAGACTGATAGAAATTTAGACATTCAATCATTTTGCAAACTGCTATTGAAATTTCCCTTCGTGTAATTTGTAGAATATCATATTCACATTTTTCTGCAACCATCAAACAGTTTGTAGCACCTAGTAAGGCTAACTACCAATCTTAGATTTTTACTACATCAACAATTACTGGAAAATTTTCCTTGAAGACACATGATTACCTTAGGGACCCCAGCATAGACATCTCCACCCTGGGGGTGGTTGATGATGACGCCCGGCCTCGGGTTCTCCGGGTTGTGCGCAATGTCGTCATACATGAATATGATGATGTTCTCATCCTTGAGACCACCCTTCTTCATGATCTGGTAGGCGTGGCAGATATCCGCCTGCAAAGTGCAAAATTCCAGTCCACAAATCAAACACAGTACTTCATTGTCGTCACTAACCCCTCCCAGTTTCATCCTTATGGTAGCACTGTACTACCAAAAGTACAAAACACACACATAACTGAAATCGTGTTCATAGAGCCTGCCATTACGTGGCAACAACAAAATCATTTTGGCTGACCAGTGCAGTTAATTACTCCCTCCGTCCGAAAATTCCGAAAATACTTGTCATCAAAATAGATAAAAGGAGATGTATCTTCCCGACGAAGGGAGTACATCATTAAAGTTAGTACAAAGTTGAGTCATCTATTTTGGAACGGAGAGAGTACTACTTATATATATAGACAAAATACTAGCATCAGGAACCGTACTTATTAGTGGGTGGAACCACAAGGGTTGTACAATAATACACTTATCAGTGGGTGGAGCCCGCAACAAACACGCAGGCCCCAAAAATCAGGAAATCTCATATGTACGTACGATATTTAATTTTGTTTCCAGTTCATATGCCAAATGAGATGCACACGAAATCGTTCTTAAACCAAGTATTTGCCTCACGGCGATATGGCACCGCGCCAATATCATCATATTAACAGGGTTTGCCAATCATAGTTCAATTGCGGTCGGATTACTCAACAAATCATCAACCACACAAAATAGGAGGAAAAAATCCGGAACACGCAGCAAGAGCAAACGGAACTTTTTTTTTTCAACCTATTCTTTCGGCGATGCACACCAGGTATTAACCGACAGGAAGACAAAACAGGAACGGAAAATCGAGGATCGCGGAGATGCGAACGAGCAAAGAGCAGTATAGCGCGTGCGCACCTGGTGGCGGTAGTTGTAGTAGCCGTTGGAGCCGGCGATGAGGACGGCCCACCTGGTCCCGACGGAGTCATCGTCCTCCTGCCCGGCGGCGCGCTGCGACGGCAGCCGGATGGTGGGCTCCAGCCGTGGGGTCCGCGCGTGCGCCACGGCCAGCACGAGCGCCGAGAGGCACGCGGCGAGCAGGAGAGCGAGGGGAAGGGGGCGGAAGGACGCCATCGCCATGGCTGGTGTTTGGGGTTTGGATTCCGCGAAGAAGCGAGGGGGAGGAGGAAGGAGGGGTTTAATTCGGGCTGGGGCAAAGGGAAAGCCTCCAACGTCTCCTTTTATTATGCGCCGGCGCCTCAGGGTATCTTTTCTTATTCAATATACATGGCGCTCGTAGTCGTAGGTGGGACCTGGTCGTAAATAAGTGGGGTTTTCCATTTTTAACACGCACATACCGTTCACTCTAGGGCTGTTTGGCTGCCTGCATCAACCTCAACCAGGCCAGCTAGATACATGTTTTATTTTTGTTTTGGTTGTTGGCTTGGCTGTTGAGGAATGCTAAAATCGAGCGTTTTCAGCGAGCCAAATTCGAGGGATGCGAGGGGGCGTATGTGGGTGATGACAGTTGCACACACGGGGACACGTGGTAGAAGTCGTGTTGGTTCCCCAAACGGTGTTGTAACTCGCGCCACCCCCTCCTCCTACCGCTCATTCTCCCACTGCTTCACTCTTCCCTCCTCCCACCGCTCACTCTTCCCTCTGTCACTCTTTCTGTCTCATCGGTGGAGAACACAAGATTCGCACGACGAGCACCGGTTTCACCCGCCCTCCGCGTCAATTGCGGTATGCCTTACGTTCCTACCGTACCATCGATTTTCCTGCAGCCGCGTTAGATTTATACTTGATTGTAGATCACACACCATCGATTTTCCTGCGGCCGCATTAGATTTATACTTGATTGTAGATCACACATTCGATTCAAGGTTAGGCTTCTATCTAGGACCAATTGAACCGATTACAATTAGGGATTCGAGGGTATTCACACACACGGGGTAGGAATTTCGAGGGTTTGAACAAACCCTCGAATCAATTAATCAGCACTTCGGATATAGCCTAGCGGCGGGGTTGAGGTGCATGGGGCACGCTGAGCGGCATGTAGGTCGAAGGTAAGTCTCTAAAGTTCATGGTGGTAGTCGTCCACCTTGAGGGGCATTGTAGAGCAGCCAGGTTGAGAAGCCCTCGCCATCATCTTCAACGCCTGGTGCTCCTCCTCCTCGTCAGAGCCGTCTAGAACGATCTTGTTCATACGTGTAGTACGTTTTTGATCGGGACTAGTTCATATGTATATGTTCAATGCAGATTGACAAGCTTGTCGTGGGAGGCAACGACAAGGAGGGAAATGATAAGACTGGCAAGGAGGTTGACAGTATCCTTGATTAGGGGGGTGCTTACCACGTCGGCCTATCATTCATGGGCTTGGCCAAGGACCCACCGACAAACGAAGAATGGGTCATGCAAGCCATGGCCCTTGGTGTACTCGAGATGGCTGTCTCAAAAAAAACTCAAGATGGAATCATTCCAAGATTTGGCGTATACTTCAAGCCATATTCAAATTATCGGCATGTTTATCCCCACATGTAGCCGGCATACGTGTAACCCTACCCCTGGTGTCTATATAAGCCGCAAGTCTTTTTTTAGGCAAGTTAGAACTCATTCATATGATCTCGAGGTAGATCATCCTATACTTTGTACCCTATCCATAATCAATACAAACAAGCAGGGTTTAGGGTTTTACCTCTTGGAGAGGGCCCGAACCTGGTTAAACATCATGCCTTTCTCTACTTCCTGTTACATCTAGCCAAGACCACCAGCTCGGGACTGTTGGGAAACGTAGTAGAAAGGAAAACAAAATCGCCCTACGAACACCCAAGAACAATATGAAAATGCATATAGTGTTTGGTCAACGATCGTTACCGACTCCGGAGTATAGCGAAAGTAGACGAGTCGGTGTAGATCGTACTTTGAGTCTCTCGAACTGTTGATGATGATCCCGCGAACCACCCTTGAACAATCCCTCGAACGAAAGATCGAAAGCACGACCGCTCTACTTGGTTGCAAGCGTACGGTCTTCACGATATGGCAGCGCTTCACCGTCCAGAGCTTATCGTCACCGGATAATTCGAGGGAGGAGATTAGAACCACACTAGGCTTCTAATCATGAGAATTAGAGGATCTAGGTCAAGTTCTAATTGATCAACTAGGATAAACTAGAACTAGAGGAACTAGAGGAGGTTCCAAAACTTGTGTGTTCAAAAGAGCTCAACACCTCAAGTATATATATGTTGGAGGGGAGGAGGGGCACCACAAGGGGGAGGACTTCCCCTTGCTCCAGTCAAGGGGGAAGGACTCCTCCCCCCCCCCCACCCCGATTTGACCTCCTAGGAGGAAAGAGGGGGCACCTCCCCTATTGGGCCTTGGTGGCCCAATTCTTCCTCCACCACTTGGCCTTTTTTAGCCCCGTTGGTATTAAATTAAATACAAAATCCCTCTAACAGTCTAATTTAACATCACCGAAAACATTTTTTCATCCATAATTAATTATCAGTAATACCGGGTATACCCAATGTTGCTCATGCTTCACTGGTGGTAGAGCCTTTGTCATCGAGTCTGACACATTCAAATCCATGTGAACCTTGAGGACCTTCACAAAACCTTTCTCGACATGATGTCAAATAATGTGATACTTGCGCTAGATGTGACTGGTCTTCATGTGGGATCTTAGTTCCTTTGCTTGAGCAACAACACCAGTATTATCACAATAGAGTGCCATTCGGTTCATCGCACTTGGGACCACACCAACTTCTTCAAGAAACTTCTTAATCCAGAATGCCTCCTTTGAAGCTTCTGAAGCCGCAATATATTCTGCTTCTCTCGTAGAATCCGCAACAGTTTTATGTTTGAAACTTTTCCAAACTATCGCACCACCATTAAAGGTGAAAACATACCCCGTTTGAGATTTATAGTCCTCTATATCAGTCATGAAGCTGGCATTGGTTTAACCATTTACAATGAGCTCTTAATCTCCTCCATAAACATGGAGTGTGTCCTTTGTTCTTCTGAGGTACTTAAGAATATTTTTAACAACTTCCCAATGAGCCACTCCGGGATCACTTTGGTACCTGCTACTAGCACTTAGTGCATAAGAAACATTTGGTCTAGTACATATCATAGCATACATGATGGATACAATAGCAGAGGCATATTGGACATTCATCTGCACTCACTCATCAACTACCTTGGGACATTGATTCTTGCTAAGTGTTGTACCATGTGACGTTGGGACACTAGTGGAGAAAAGCCTAGCTATGGTGTGCCAAAAATAGTCTTGCTAGCGTGGACACACGACGCCACTAATATGGCACCATTGCTAAAAGGTAGTGGTGGCATTGGAGGACACGTCAGCAGTATCCTACATCGTGCTGGCGTATCATCACTCCAGCGCCAACACTAAGTTCATCATAACTCTGGCACGCCTGCTCGTCCAACGCCAGCAAATGTTTTTTTTGGTAATAGAAAATTTACTCATCAACACTAGCTAGCTACTTACTTAATAGATACTCCTAAACACAATATACTCATCAACACTAGGTACTTACTTAATAGATAATCATTACATAAGAGGCTCATGAACTCAACAAGTTGATATTAAACTTCACAAAAGTTCACTCAAGTACTCTAGTTACTCGATCATCATCAACTAATAAGATGAACTAGCTAGCTACTTAAAAAACTAATCTTCATCAAGGAGTGTGCCCAACTAGAGAAGCTTCTTTCTATCCGCCTCTCCTTCTCTTCTGAAATGATCTATGTCCATCTTCGGGTCAATCCTCTCAGCCCTGAGGCGTCTTCTCTCCTCCTTCAGTTTATCCCGATCCTCGAAGAGCTTATCCCTCTCGTCCCTAAGCTGATTAGTCTCATGAACGAGCCGAACACCATCCTTGCGTAGCTCTTTAATCTCCCCCTTTAGATCGTCATTTTCCCCTTGCACGCTCTTGATGACATACCCCAAAGTGTAAGAATTCATTGTTGGCCATGTCCACATCGCACACCGACTCGTTGTTTCCTCCAGAATTGGCCATGACCTACAAACACATCGCGTATATGATCAAGATAATATGCAATGTAAAGTAGTTCATGTGTTGGAAAGACATGATTTGTAAAGTTTCATTATCAAATACTTGGTGTGAGCTGTAACAAAACAAAATCAGATACTTTTATAGTAAAGAGTGCATGTGTTGGAAAGACATGATGTTGTTAATTAAGTAGAATAGCTAAAATTATGAAACTATTTTAATAAATAAGACATAGCAAACTGACTTCTATACACACATACTATCATATATAAAAATAACTTATGTATGCAAAGCTATTTGATTTACGTATACCAGTCAACCTATATAGAAATGTGGAAAGAGAACTAAAATGATAATGAAGCATATAGAGATGGAAGTCTGGTGTCGACTGCCAGCAACAGATAAGTATTAAACTAGCTCAGATCCGTCAATGGAGGGGAGACACACAAGTAAAAATGCACTATAAATATCGGATTCTACACAATAGCAATCAGATTCTACACACTAGCTCAGATCCGCCAACATAGGGGTGACACACAAGTAAAAAAATGCAACAAACTTTGTAATCTACATGACACAAACCAAATCCCGGTCGTTTGGCGTGTCCGCAGACGGAGGAGTAGTGGATCTAACCTTGGTGCCGGCGAGGGGCGGCGACGGGGCGTCAACGGCTTTGGTCCAGAGGGGTTGTGTCTACGACTGGGCTGGGTGGGGTGTGAAATGAGAGAGAGAGCGGTGACTTAGGTCTTTTACTAACTTGACTTAGATAGGTTATTGCTGGCATTGGATAAAATGGCAATGCCATAACTAATCACAGGTCAAATAAAAAAAGACTAGAATTAATGAAAGACTTGACAAAATAAAAGACTCAAATTTGAACTGGTGGTAAAGAAATAAAATTCCTAAAATGATAAAAACTGTAAAAAAATGATGACAAAAAGCATAATATAATTAAATACTTAAAACACTTGATCAAATGGGAAAAATGTTTCTTGCATGCAAAGAAAAAGAACACCAGCACTAACAAATTAACTATGGTGTGCAAAGAAAACCAACGTCACCAGTGCTTTCCAAACGGTGAGTGCATATGGGCCAATAGATATGTGGCATTTCCAAAAAAGCAACGCCAACACTATGCTTGTAAAGCTGACATGCTGATTTAGCCTACGCCAGCACTATTTGAAAATAATAGTGCTGGCGTGGATAGAAAATGGCGCGGCACCAACTAAACTTGTGGCTAGTACTTTTTCCACTAGTGGGAGAAATCCTTCTTTGCATTCTCCATTTTAAACCTCTTTAAAACCTTGTCAATGTACGTTCTCTGGCTTAGCACAATTAGGCATCTTGATCTGTCTCTATAGATCTTTATACCCAAAATATATGTAGCTTTTCCTACATCTTTCGTTGAAAATACACTCTTTAAATAGTCCTTTACTGTGCTAAGAAACTTTGTATCATTTCTAATCAATAATGTGTCATCCACGTATAAGATTGGAAATTCTACAGATCTCCCACTAAACTTCATGTATACACAAGCTTCTTCATCATTTTTAATGAAGACAAACTCTTTTACCACTTCATCAAAACGTTGATTCCAGCTCCTTGATGCTTTCTTCAAACCATAGATAGACCTTTCAAGTTTGCATACTTTTCCTGCATCGTTCAGATTGACAAAACCTTCTGGTTGTATCATATATAAATCCTCTTTCAAATAACCATTTAGGATAGCAGTTTTGACATCCATCTACCATATCTCATAATTGAAATATGCAACAATCGCCATCATAATCTGCATAGACTTCATCATAGCTACTGGTGAGAAAGTCTCGTCATAATCAACTCATTCAGTCGGCAAAAACCCTTTCGCAACTAGCCTCGCTTTATAGATGGTAGGATTACCATCTAGATATGTCTTTCTTTTGAAGATCCATTTACACTGTATGAGTCACACCCTCTAGAAGATCAACCAAGTTCCAAAATTGATTATCATACATGGATTCCATTTCGGATTGCATGGCTTTGAGCCATTCTTTTGAGCTGGGCGCCACCACCACTTCTTTGTATTGCGCAGATTCATCTTCTTCTAAGCTGAATACTTCATTATGAAACCATTCAGGATGTTTGCTAACTCTTCCTGGCCTACGTGGTTCAGTTACAGTTTTAACCAGAGTTTCTAAAGTTGGTGTAGCAACTTCTGGTTCAGTTGTGTGGACAACTTCTAGAACAAATTCTATTTTGTTAGTCCTGGTCACTTCTGGAGATTCAGTAATCTGTACTGTCCTCCCACTTACTTCTTTAGCGAGAAACTCCTTCTCAAGAAAGTGTCATTCTTAACGACAAACACTTTATCTTCGGATCTTTTGTAGAAGGAATACCCATTTTCTTCTTTGGGATAACCTACTAAGTAACATTTGTCTGCCTTGGGATCAACCTTATTTGGATGTTAATGTTCTACATAAGTCTCACAACCACAAATTTTGAGATGTGAAAAATTGGACTTCTTCCCATTCCATAACTCATATGGTGTCGTCTCAACAGATTTAGATGGTGCTCTGCTTAGTGTGTATGTTGCTATTTCAAGTGCATATCCCCGGAATGATATCGACAAATCGGTAAACGACATCATTGACCTTATCATGTCTAGCAAGGTTCGGTTACGCCTTTTAGACATTCCATTTCTCTATGGAGTTCCAAGAGGAGTAAGTTGTGAGACAATTCCACAATCATTTATATGTTTGTTAAACTCATGACTCAAATATCCTCCATGATTTGATCGTAGAAAATTTATCTTCTTGCCATGATGGTTCTCAACTTCGTTATGAAATTCTTTGAACTTTTCAAATGTTTCGGGCTTATGTTTCATCAAGTAGATATAACCGTATCTAATTAAATCATTAGTGAAGCTTACGAAGTATAAGTATCCACCATGCACCGAAATACTCATCAACCACATACATCACTATGTATTATATGATTATATCCAATAATTCAAGTGCCCGTTCTGGATGACCAGCGAACGACATTTTAGTCATTTTACCCATCAGAAAAGCTTTGCATGTATCAAATGATTCAAAATCAAATGATGTTAGCACTCCATGTTTATGAAGCTTTTGCATATGTTTCTTTTTGATATGACCGAGACGACAGTGCCACATGTAAGTGGTATTACCAGTCTTCTTAAGATGTTTAGCACCAATGTTATAGATATTCTTTCCAATTTCAAGATCTAATATGAATAATCCACCAATCATGGGTGCAAATCCATAAAACATATCCTTATAATATATTGAATAACCATTGTTCTGTGATTTATAAGAATAACCGTCATTTATCAAACATGATCCAGAGATAATGTTTTTACATAACTTCAAAACAAAATAATAATTGTTTACTTCTAATATTAATCCTGAAGGTAAACTCAAAGACATGACACCGATGGCTTGAGCAGCGATCCCATCACCATTCCCGAAACGCATCACAACTTCACTTCTTTTAGGCTTCCAAACATTCTGCAGTCCCTGTATCTTGGTATCAAATACCCATGACTTGGACCTTTCAGTGAGTAGAATATCAGTAACATTAATTTGTAAAACTTTTATACCTTTACCAAAAGATGAGTTCTTCTTATTTGCATGATACTTCAAGCCATTTTCTTTTCCAGTGTCATTTTTCTTTGGAATAGAAACATATAGTATCGCAAGAAGCTCCACCCTTGTTCCTCTTAGTGTTGCGCTTCCTTTTGAAACTTCTTGTTTTGTTCATGAGAAACTTTTGCTGGTTCTGCATCCCGATTTCATTGCTTTTGAGCATTGCTTCATAAAGCAAAGTAACGATCAAATCGTTCTTTGATGTCTTGGGAAAATCAATTTCCATTGCATTAATACTATCATAATAGTCTGCAAGCCTGACAGCTTGCTCATCAACTTCAGCGATCTTGCACTTATCCATTGCTTCAATCATCTCATGAACTTCAGGTGGATCTTTGTGGTACAAAACTTCCAGTGCCTCGACAATCTCGACGGTACTGAGTTGTTGATAAAATTTTTGTAATACTTGATCCATGCATGATAGCATTAATCTTTTGACAACACTGAAATCATTCTTGCGAGAGATAAACACATTGATGACATCTCGAGACGCTTCGGGCGTCGGGTATTCACCAAGTGGTTGATCCATCACATATTCTTTCTTAGCACTCATGAGAACATATATTAGAGTGTGGATCCAATCCTCAGTTTCTACCATTTGCAGGAAACTTTCCTTTATCAAACAGAGGTGCTAAATTAAAACTATTGCAAGCCATTGATCTACAACAATAAACACAAGATTCACTTTAGACATAATTCATAATTAAACTTGCACAAGGGATTAAACAAATTTTAATATATAAAGTGCACTCCCACTCAAATCAATATCTCTCATAATTGATAGTGAGTGATTCAAGATCCTGATCTCATTCTCATCCATTGATGTGGACATCACTCTTTACGAGAATTTTGACCGGTGGGCAAACTTTTGCCAATCATATCCCCATAGGACTCTTGTTCATCTTTCGATGCTTTGTGGTCCGAGCTCAGAATGATTCTGGCAAAACTTCAAGACAACCGAGTGTTATCTGCACACATTGTCTGACCATCTCCGTCTTACACTTCTCATCTCATTTGTACTCATGTCGACGTGGCATACTCCGAAACACTAAGTGGCGTAGATGGTTGCAACACTGGGAAGAGCACATTTTAATCTTGATTTTTGCTGTGAGAGATCACCCTAATAATTGACTACTATGCAATCAAAGGGTGAAAGCAACAAAGGGATAAACATATCAGGAAATTCATAATATCATGATATGGTATAGCCCTGGGCACTGGCGATGTCTCCATGGTCTTCCAAGGTCTTTGTAGCGACCACGATCCCAATGGATCGAAGTCTCTATGCTTAAGTGTCATCCCTGGATCGGTATGCTGACACACACAGTACTCGAGGAATTATAACAGAGTTCAATCACACACCTATTACATCGAGGTCCTCATAAAGAGTATCTGTTACATAAATAATATGGCTGAAGGCCATCTAAACTAAAATAACTGCGGAAGCTTCAAAGATAAATGAGTCCATCAACTCCAACAGCATAGTTGAGTGCATGACAATGACCTATCACACCTTATTCTTCATCGGTAAAGTCTGCAACATGAGACGTTGTAGCCGCGTAGGTCAGCACATGGAATATGCTGGCAGAGTTACACTGTAGAGCAAATGAATGCAAGAAACTATATCTACTTGCATATTTGGCTGGTGGAGGCTCTAAGTTTCATATTTTGCATAAAGGTATTTTTTTCCTACAACAAAGGAATAAATTTTATTTACTACAAAGTTTATACCAATATTTGAGAAGGTTCCTCCAACTCAAATCCCAACATTAATCAAGTAGCATCATTAAATCCAATTCATTTAATTAAAGAGTGATGAGATCAACAATAATATCCACTTCTAGATACTCAAGATGTCCATAACCGGGGACATGGCTAACCATGATTAGTTTATACACTCTCTAGAGGTTGCACACTTTTCCCCACAAGACTCGACCGCATCCATGATTGGAAGATCGAGACATAGTCTTTCTGAAGCATTAACTCTCTACTCTGGGTAGACCGGTACACTTAATTTCCCCTACATATGCTATTCCACCTCTTTAAGAGCACACACAACTTACTCAACTATGCCAGAGCCCATAATGGCTTGTGGCTGCACACAGAAGTTTCTAGGCATGAAATATCATATGATCCCTTTGAGCCTGGGTGCAAACCGAGGAAAAATTACACGGGTACTCCGGGATTTCCCAAATGGGCAAGCACTGGTTTCTCCAGGTGCCCCAACCAATCCACCTAGATGTGTATTAAAGTTGCCACCTTAATGTTGTCCAAAATTATCATCTCTCACAACTTCCATGTACATCACGAACCAATCCCCGTCTATAAGCATGGCTAAGCAATATAAGAGCATAGCGTATATTACCAGGGTGATCAAAGGTAATAGGTTCCTACCTCAAGTACTACAACTAAACCACATGTTCCCAATCCTACTCATGCAAATATTTGAGGGGCAATACTAATGCATAGTAAAAACTAGGTATAAAAGAGTATGATCAAAGTGTAACTTGCCTTGATGACGATCGGAAAATTTTAGAGATTCATAGTAACAAGCTTCGCACTCTAGAAAATCTAGCATAGACAAACAATAGCATACATAAGCAATCAAGCAAACGGTGCAAAGAGAAATCGAGAAAAGATCCAAATAAAACTCAAAAACAAGCAAATGACTAAACTAAACAGAAAACAAATTTTAACAACATTATTTTTGTGTGGATTAGATCTTAACAGTAGGTACATTTGATTAGCTATGATTTGCAACAAGAATTAACTCAAACGGAGCTACGGAACTCAAGATACGAACAAAACAAGATCAAATACTAATATGAACTAAACTCAAATTTTAAATTGTCAAAATCATGTTCAAGTTGGTTTACTGGATAGAGGGGGCCGTTCTAAAGATTTAGGCGTTGGTTTCATCTAATTTGGACAAACGAGCTACAAGTTACGTTAGTTTGAAGATCAGGGGCTAAACTACGATAGAACTATTCACGGATAGGTCCCTAGACGAAAATAAACAGAAAAAGAAAAAACTATCGGATGAACGTCCGCTAACAGAGACTAACGAACGAATTCGTTCCTTAATAGATCCTAACGGGTGAACATTCGCTCACTAACGAACTAAAATATATAAACCGATCAAATTAACTAAACCGAAGAAAACCCAAAAGAAAACCGAAAAGAACGATCGGCTTTACCGGTTCTTGCGGATTCGGCCGACGGTGAGGAATACAACGACGGCGGCGGTATTCGGGCGAGGCGGCGGCGGCGGCGAGGCAGGGCTCCAGCAGCGGGCGGCGGCAGACGTCGCGGCGGTGGTGGCAGAGGCGGGTGGCGGCGCGGCTCGGGACGGGGAAGAGGCGGCGGGGTGCGACGACTTATAAAGAGGCCGAGGGTGGGTCCGACTTGCGGTAGGGGGCGGCACGAGGTGGCTCCGACCCGGACTCCCGCCAGAGTCCGGTGCGCGGGAGGCGAGCTGGGCCTTGGCCTGGCTCTCAGCTGGGCCGGCCCAGTCCGCGAACTTTTTTTCCCTTTAATTTTTTTTCCAGGGGCTAAAAACACTCGAAAAATAATATAAATATAGGCCTAAAAATTCCAGAAATATTCACGTAGCTAAATGGCCTTATATATGACCTCGTGAACATTTTTCTGGACTTATATGCCTAAACTAAAAATAAACATTACAGTTGTAATTACTCAGCTAATAAATAAATAAACTAGCGAATAAAATCAAATAAACTCGCAAAAATTCAAAATTCAATTTCCAATATTTTTCTACTGAATTGAAGCAGTCATATTATCTTCTCTCATTATTTTTAAAATATTTGGAAAAAGAATTTTGAAAAACAATTTGATCCAACTAACAAATTTTGATAAATCAAAACTGGATTTTCGTGAAACCTCCAACTCTCTCAAATTGGTCCTTGAGTTGCTTAAGGCCTCTTGGATCAAAATGCAACTAAAACAAACAACAAAATGCAATAAATCATGTATGCATATGAATGATCTATGTATATCATCCAAATTAAAAATTGGGATGTTACAGTCCATGAAGTTCTCTAAAAATGTTGTCGTGGCGACAATTTTGAGAACTACCGTCGTGGCACCGGTTTTGTTCTCCTGCGCCTGGTCAAGCTCCGGGTCCTCTGTAACTTGTAGGCTATACTACGTCCATAACATTAAGGTGGCAATCCCGTGGATCCAGCCATCATGTCATGATGTGCAGGCACTTCACATTACAACATATAACCATCTCATACAAAAACTCATTGTCATGACAAAGGCTATACCACATCATATGCAAACCTGCAAAACCAAGTTAGAAGTCCTCTACACGGTTTGGAAAATTTGAATTACCTGGTTGCTAGGGTTTTTGGATAACACTAACTACCTACATGCACAATCAAGATGATAATTCTTTTTGCTAGATTAAATTTTGGGGTGTGTGAGGGAAGAGAACTAATTAAAATCTCTATCCCGCACTAAACTTCGTATAATACGCATGACCCCCTAGAAGTTTTTTCATCTTCATCGCCCTCTTGTGTAAGTGATGGTTCACTATTCTTGACTATGATGAAGCCCAAGGAACTGTTAGCGGATCATCGACAGCTAGAGCCGATCGATTGTCAGAACCTTGTACAAAGCTTACACCATACCGTCAATGAACTTAACTGAATCAACACTCGAGGGAGGCAAAGCAAGAACATCAAACACTCACATCCACATGTGATCTAGATCAAAACATGCATCTACTCATAGAACCGCTCATGATGCCACTATTGGGAAACGTAGTAAACAAGAAAATAATATTCGCCCTACAAACACACAGGAACAATACGAAGACGCATATTGATAGAGGAAAAGGTGTCCTGATGTTTCAATGAGATAGCGATCATTTTCTATGGGAGTCGACTTTGACGATCTGACTACGAACGTGTGAGACGTCGTGCCTTAGCAATTGCTAAACCAACTTCCGAGGGTTATTGACCATGCCGGAGCATGATCAACCAGACCACAAGGGTATATTTCCTGTGAGCAAATGAAGAACAAGCAAGAAACTGAGATTGCAATTTTGGATATTGCGAATATAAGAGGAAAGCTTGATTGATGAAAGTGGGGTTCTGGTCATTTAACACAAACGAAGTACGCGAAGTTGCAGCTTTGGAGAACTTTTAATCTAAACAAAACCCGAAGTCTAAACGATGCCCGAAGGTCTGTATATATGGAGGAATAGGGGGAATTTCGTGACCCCTTGAAGGAGGGGTCTAAAACCAACCCTTACTTTGTTTCCCCAAACATACAAACTCTAAAAATAGCCTATACCGAAGTATTTAGAAAATACATGGGCCTGGCCCAATAACAAGGCGATGCAGCACCTATAATAGCCTCTGGATGAAATTTATGAAGTAGCATCTTGTATATTTCGTCCAAGCCTTCATGCACTCATTATGGTGGCTTGAAAGTCTTGAAATCATCACTTGAAACTCCATTCTTGTTCTCCTTGCGCATGCCACCATCTCCATGATTGATCTTGCTCCAATGTTCATCCTTCTTATCCAAGCTAGATCCTTCATTTGTAAGCAAAACAAATGTATCCAATTTAGGCAGCATCATATTCTCATGAACATTAGAATCGTTACCAAGAACGGAAGTGCCTGATAATTTAATTGGCGTGCGCGAGCTCTAGTAATTGGTCCAGTATATGTAGCTGCAGGGGTCATGGGCGTAACTGTAGTATTGATGTCCTCATCATCCTCCCCATCTTGAATTGAAGTCGTCCTCGACGGAAAATCATCTTCCCCACCCAAGTAAGGCTTCAAATCTGCAATGTTAAAAGTGGGACTAACCCCAAAATCTGCAAGCAGCTCAAGTTTATATGTATTATCATTTATTTTCTCTAACAACTTAAAAGGACCATCAGCACGTGGCATTAGCTTTGACTTGCACAAATCAAGAAACATATCCTTACGCAAATGGAACCAAACAATATGTTTTCTTCCCTTATCTCCAACAAGTTTATATTTAGCATTCATGCACTCAATATTTTCTTTAGTTAACTCGTGCATTTTAATATCAATTCAGCATATTGTTTAGCATCAAAATTAACCTTCTCCGAAGATGGAAGAGGCAACAAATTAATGGGTGCACGAGGTAGGAAACATACACAATCTCAAAGGGCACATCTTACTAGTAGAATCCAGTGAACGATTATAAGCAAATTCAATACGAGGCAAGCATTCTTCCCACATTTTAAGATTATTCTTCAAAATAGCCGTAAGCAAAGTAGAAAATGTTTTATTGACTACTTCAGTTTTTCTATCAGTTTGGGGGTGACATGTAGTACTAAAAAGCAGTTTAGTCCCCAACTTAGCCCATAAACATCTCCAAAGTGGCTAAGAAACTTAGTATCACGATATGAAACAATAGTATTTCGCACACCATGCAAACGAATAATTTCGCGGAAGAGCAAATCAGCAACATTAGCAGCAACATCGCTTTTATGACATGGTATAAAGTGTGCCATTTTTGAAAATCTATCCATGACAACAAATATGCTACCCCTCCCCTTCTTTGTTTGAGGTAAACCTAAAACAAAGTCCATATATAACCTCCCATGGAACACTAGGTACATGCAAAGGCATATATAAACCATGAGGATTAAGTCGTGACTTAGCTTTTTGACATGTAGTGCAGCGAGCAACAAAACGTTCAATATCCCGTCTCATCTTTGGCCAAAAGAAATGTGTAGCAAGTACGTCCTCCATCTTTTTCATGCCAAAGTGACCCATTAATCCTCCTCCAACAATAAAAGATGAACGGAGCTAACTAAGGATGACTCCGCCAACATATTCCACTCATACTCATTTTGGCAAGAATTTATGCAACCAACTTCAACATCTTGCACTAGTTCATGGAGTCACAAACCCTCTTGTTGTTAAGTCAAGGGACAAGGAAACTCAATGCATTTTTGGACATCATCATATGTGCAATTCACTCTATGTCTATCGATATCTTGGTATGTTCCTTGTGGGACTAACCCATGTACGTATTGAAAGAGCAAAATTAGAAAGAATTGCTCCAAACTCCTGATGGACTACATCAACATTGAGCATCCACATCTTCACTATCTACATGAAGTCATCATTGACAAAACCCAAGGTAAGTTCATCCCTCTTTGGGGGGATATCACATCTAGGGGGAGTTTTGCTCTAAAAACTGAGCTAAAGCAACTATAATGGTGTGAACACATTAATGCTTTATGTAAACGTGGTAACTCCACTTATGCTTAAACAATGAGTATGACCTATGATCAAATGCTTCATTGGACTCCTAAGTCAATATACTCATATAGATGACCTAGTCATCGCCCACTGCTTGATAGATGCTAGAATTGTTTGTGTATGTTTGACACATATTTTATTTGCCATATTATTGTGTGAGCATGTTGATATGCATGTTTTCTTCATTCGAGGACATCAATTTGTTGTTTTGATTATCTTGGTTTTTCTGGCCAAGTGGATGTACAAGAATGCCTAAGCATCCCCTCTAGCTATCTATGATTTCTGTCTCAAATTATATTCTTGCTAGATCACATAAATTGAACAAGTCATTTTTGGACCCTCTAGGTGAGGTGTACTTGGAGTCATCGATCTGAGAAGGACTGAACTCCAAAACCTTCTTTATGCATTTCGGTTGGACCAATTCACTCAAACTCGGCCAAAACAAAATCATTTAAATTGATCTAGTTTCCTTCTCGGTGTCACCGAGTTGAAACATTTTGGAACCACTGATGTTCTACACTGCTAGCAGTACATATATCGGTGCCACCGAGTTGTTCCACTCGAGGCCACCGACATCACACGTGTATATATATACTCCGCAAACTGTACGATTGAAAATTTCTTCAAACGTCTGGTTCCCGACCCCTTTGTTGTTGTCGCCCTAGTCTTTGGATCATCGCCCTTGTCTCCTACGTGTCCTCGCCATCGGATTCCATTGCCGCCAACGGGAATTTGCCCCGCCATTGCCGCTGTAGAGGATCTCCACCAAGTTAGGGTGAGATTCGACCCCCTCCGTGCTCTAATTTTTGATTCAATGCACGAGCGGCAACGGGAATCTGCTTCGCCATTGTCGTTGTCTCCCTGGTCTTCGAATTGTAGCCCTTGTCTTCTCCATGACCTCGCTACCAGATTATGTCTTCGTCAACAGGAATCTGCTCCACCATTGCCGCCATAGAGGATCCCCACTAAGTTAGGGTGAGATTCGACCCCCTCGTGCTCTAATTTCTGATTCAATGCACGAGTGGATTGCCATTATTCTTGCCACAGATTGAAACCTACCCTTATGCTGCAAATTCCGTAGATTAGTTTCGAGCAAAAATTTTAGGTTGAAGTTTCCGCCGAAAGCATACCGGACCGTCTGATTTGAGATTTTTAGAGTCACCGATTTTGCCTAGGCCATTGTACTAGTACGTCTCGGTGCCACCGAGTTATGCTAATTGGTGAGACCGAAAGTAAAGTTTCAGTGAAACGCTAACATATCGAAGATACCGAGCCACATATCGGTTTGACCGAAACTATGTGCCATGTTTTTGTTAAGTGCTTCAGTATAACCGAGATGATCAACTCGGTGGATCTGAAATGCCTTCTGTGAAAACTTAAAACTAAGATTTGAACTCAATTTTCTTCAAAATTATCTCATTTTTGTGACGACTCATGTACGTTGCCCATACCCAACTATTCATAGGGTCAGCTTGCAAGATGTCATAAGCTAGTGACAGTTAGAATGCCTCAAAAGCTAATGTTGATCTCAGTGAAGGATCTAGTCCCGAGGGAAGCTATTATGAGGGAATAAGGAGTTCTCCAGAACCGCCAAAAGCTGTTACAAGGGCAAGGAGGAAGAGAACCTCAGATGGTGAGGATGAGTATTTTGTTGCAAGTGGAGCTGCATCAAAGAAGAAGATTGTGCTTGCAAAGGAGTATGGCACAACTGCTAGCACAAGACCTTCTGCCAGCTCCAAAGAAAGGACTGTTGTAAGGAAAGCCCCCTTGTCCAAGAAGGACTAGATATCTGTGGATGATCCACCAAAGAAAAAGAGAGTGAGAAAATAGTCTGTGAAAGTGGTCTTCAAACCCACTTCAATGAGGAGAGATGATATGCCTGAAAGTGAAGAGGAAGAGGAGGAACCAACAACTAATCCACCTCCTGCAAAGTCTCGGAATCTTACAACAGATGTAATGAAGACTGCTGCCACCTCCAAGTCTAAACCCAAAGCTCCAGCACCCAAGAGGTCCACAAGAAATATTTTTACTAGTGAGAAGAACAAGGCCCTTGTGCCTGAAGTTCATGCTTAAGATTAGATGATACGTCCATTAAGATGAGTTGATATTTATTGCATTATGGGCTGTTATTACACATTATGGTACAATACTTACACTACAAAAAAATACACATCCGTGATGATACGTGTTTGTCACAGTAGGTCACGTTTTCTGTCATGCATGTACATCCATGACGATTTTATGACAGAATCAAGATAGTCATACCTGTGCTGTCGTAGAAGTGTTCCATGGCATTACCAAAATTATCATCACAGAAGTGTCCACTTCCATGACGATAAATCGCGTGTCGTAGAAGTGCTTTTGTCAAGGGTGACCAACACGTGGCATCCACCGTAATGGGTCGCCGTTAAGCTATCGGGTTCCAATTTGGATTCGATAACCCGTTAACAGCCCCGACCAATGGGGATTTTCCACGTGTAAAATTCTCAATGGCCAGAGGAACCACGTGTCGGCTCACCGTTTGGACAGATGTCATCCACTCATTGGACCGAAGGCGCCTATGATACGTTGACACATGGCACGACCCAACAGAGGCCCATTCCGGTGAAAAGGTCGGACCGTTTGACTTGGTCAAGAGGTAGCGGGCCGGCCCATGGAAATCATGTTAACGACCTGTTCGCATATAGCCCATTTACAGCCGGCTAAGTCACGGCCCGTTACGACCTATTCAAACTAGGCCCAGTAGTGTCATCTGGGCCGTCCAATATGATTCCAGCCCGCTGTAACTTCCGGCCCATGTATGGCCCATGATGTCTTTCGGCCCATATGAGGCCCTTTGTAACTCTTGGCCCATTAACGACCCATGGTGAAACTGGCCCGTAATGAAAGTTTATTGCTTTATACCCATTAACGGCCCATGATGTCATTGGGCCGTTTCTAGTCCGTGTTATCTTTCGGCCTTCTCATGGCCCATATATTCTTGGGCTCATTTCCATCATTCAGTTACTTACGGCCCATTACTGGCCCTTTCTGCTAGTGGGCCAAATTTAGCCCGTGGTTACAGTCGGCCCAGTTGTGGCCCGTTAATCCATTTGGATGTTTTCATAGCGTCATCAAATACGACCCATTAACGACAACCCATTACGGTCGGCCCATGAATGAATGATTCCAACACTAGCCCGTTTACGACCCATAATGTGGTCTATTATAGCCCATTATTTCTATGGCCCATAAAAGGCCCATTATTTGTACGGACCATAGGAGGCCCATGGTCACTACATTAAATATGTAGCCCATGGTTATTGTGGCCTAGTTTTAAAATATAGGTTATTGCGGCCACTAGCAAACCGCAGAAAAAGAACTGCACTGACTACAAGGAAACAAATAAACAAGACAACAAGGAAATAAATAAGCAAGCAACTTACGCTAGGCTATCACAGATTCATGGCTATTACACATATTACATCCACTGGCATCAAAGTTCGCCACCAGTGCAAATATAGGGAACAAAGCAACATATCACATACACTAGTTGTCAAAGTTGGCGACCAGTGCAAATAAACGCTGTAGCAAAACAAGTCAAGAACTGAAACCACTTTAGAAGAGCTCAAGAAACAATATCCTGGGTACCCATAATACTGGCAAGATGCTTAGCAAGCTTATTAACTTTCTCTTGTTTGGCGCTTAAATCCTCCAGCATTTGCTATTGCACCAGAAAGTATGCATCTGAGTTGTGCAGGGACTTCCTCAGTGCTTCGGCTTGAAGTTGAGACTCAAGAAGACGAACTGATTTAGGTAGCGAGTTCAAAGAGCTTGTGCCAGCAGTAGTGGCCAGTAACTCAAACACTACATCAAGACAAGACTTATGGGTTGTCTCACTATCGTCCAGATAGTCTCTATCATCTTTCTTGGAGACCAACAGGGATGTCTCGCTATCTTAAACCTTATCTGCATTACTTCCTTTACTATTGCATAACGGGGTACTCTTCTCCAATATTTTGTCCGCATTCTAAAAGAGAAACAAGCAGACACATCACAGGTTTACCATGTTATATATGAAACTCATTTTGGTAAATCAGTTCAGTAGTAAAGTGTACAGGATAACAACATGAAACAAACATATATCTATGTACCATGGTCACTGTATGGTCTATATCATTCTAGTTTTTGTTGCCAAATCAAGATAGAGACACAGTTCAAATAATATCTGTCTAAGATAAAGCAGAATAGACAGAATATAAGTGTGGGAAACTATAGAGCAATAACAACACTTGTAATGTGCATGCCATGAGAACATAACTGTTTATTCAAGTGAAAATGTAATCAACATAGAGCAAGTTACAACAGCAAACCAGTTAAAGAAACAGGTTTAAAACATACCTGTTGCACCATTGGAGTTTCAATTCCATCCTTCAAATTTGAAAATAGTTGGTATGAGTAAATACCGTGATGCAAGAGCAAAGGAGTAGCAACCATAGCTACAGAACCTGACCTGAGAACAATTCTTCTTCTACTTCAAGCTTTGAGTTGGGATTTGGAGTGGTGGTCCTCGTGCTTTGGGCACTGCAGTTCCCATACTAACTGCTCGTGTTTGGGTGCTCTATGGTGGAGACAGTGTTGTGTCAACTAGAACTGGGTTACTATCTGCTGGGGTTGGGGTTAGAAGGGGTGTAGCTGGTTCTCTATCCAACTGGGTAGGGGTACAATCTGTGAGAGTCGGGTTATGTGTGGTGGGGCTGGTTCTTGGGCAAGTAGAACCATGGTTCTATCTGCATAGACTGGTAGCACTATCTTTTCTGAAGACCGTGTTCTTACTCCCTTAGATACTGCCATCACCCTCTCCAATTCAAATGGCTGATAAACAAGAAAAGTATTTGAATGTACAGACATTGTATGATAGACAGTTGCAATGGATAGTGGGGAATAAAAGAGGGCATGAAATAATTCACATTTATGTTGTCTAACCAAACAGGATAGCATGACACAATTTCACATATATGATGGCTAACTAAACAAGATATCATGACACAATTTCACATGTATGATGGCTAACTAAAAAGGATGGAAAGACATAGTTCAAAATATGATGACTATGTAAATAGGATGACGTGTTATAACTATATAATGTATTTATTAAATAGGTTGGCATGCCATAATTCACATACATTCCGCCTATGGAAACATGATAGCATGATATAATTCACGGATAGAATGACATAATTCAAAATATGATGACTGTACACACTAAACAGGATGAGATGATATAACTATATGATGTCTTTATTAAATGGTTTGGCATGCCATAATTCAGATAGATGCTGTCTATGTAAACATGATGGCATGATATAATTCAAATATATGACTTATATACTTAGCAAGTAAGCAGATGGCAATCACATATATGATGTAAAAACTAAGCAATGCAAGACAACATGCATGAAATGAGTAATATAACCCTGCCAAGTTTGAGCATAGACCTCAGGGGGGAAATAGGACTGGTCATCTGTCTCTGAATCCTCCTCCGAGGAGCTATCTGTAACCAGCAAGATGTCTGCTTCAGCAGGTAGCATTGTCTGCTCTGAATACCTTGTTTTCACTCCAGATACTTCCATCAGTGCTTCAAATGGCTGATGCATAGGAAGAGTAGTTGAATATACAAACGTTGTCGACAAATGGAACACGTAATACAAAAAAGGATAGCATGATATAATTCACATATATGATGATTGGCTAAACATCATGGCATTGCACAAATAATGCCTTGAAGATAGCATTGCATAATTCACATATATAATGTCTTGCAACAAGATGGCATTGCATAATTCACATATATGGTAATTAGACACTGAACATGTGGCATTCACACAAAGCATGTCTAAACTAAGCAAATGACATAGCAATGCAAGACACCATACACACGATATGAGCAACATAACCCTACCAAGTTAGAGCATACACCTCGGGGAGGGGGGGAATAGGACTGGTCATCTGTCTCTGAATCCTCCTCTGAGGAGCTATTGATAACCGGTGAGATATGCGCTTCGTCAAATAGCATAGTCTGCTCTGAAGACCTTGTTTTCACTCTAGAATTTTCCATCATCGTGTCAAATGGCTGATGCACACGAAGAGTAGTTGAATGTACTAACATTGTTAACAAATGTAATACATAACGAAAAAAAGGATGGCATGATATAATTCACATACAAGATGACTGGCTAGGCAGGATGGCATTGCAAAATCACATATATGATGCATGGCTAAACAAGATGGTGTTGCATAATTCACATATACGATAAAGAAACTAAATAGATCACGTTCACACAAAGCATGTCTAAACTAAGTAGATGACATATTTGATGTATAAAGTAAGCAATGTGAGGCACCATATGCATGATATTACCAACATCAGCATGCCAGGTTAGAGCGAAGACCTCAGGGGGTAAATAGGAGTGCTCTTCTCCTTCTGAATCCCCCTTAGAACAATTATCTTCCTCTTGATTACAATCCGAAATGGGTGGAGGGGGGCTGCCTTTGCGCCCACCATGGAGCGACGTCTGCATGAAATTTTATTGCCACGCAAGGCTGATCTCTTTTGCTCTACATGTTCAGTTCCATTGTCTACAATAACTGACATGCATAGGAATAAAACATAGTGAGATTATGTAGGGAGTGCATGCAGAAATCCAGAGTGATGGTAGCAACCTCTGGATAGACCCAAAACCAATGATAGCAGGCAGGTAATGGCTTCTGTTAAAAAATACAAATAATATCTTCTTTACTGTTTGTTTCCCACCCAACATGAAACTCATAGTAGACACCAGAGATTAACCAGATAGTAGATAGATACCATTGACTGCGGCCCCGATATGTACCCCACAACCATTTAAAAACTCAAGTTTGAGAATTATTTGGAGCGGACTCAGAGTCTAATTAGTGAACATGATGATAACGTAGCATGTGATATTAAGTGATGCATAACGTAAGCAGACACGAAAGAGTGCGACCTCTCTTGTGGACCCGTGTAGTCCTCGAGGTCATCTTCTCGGTTGATGATGGTAATGCAGTTGTCGTGGCTACCAGCAGCGGGGAAGAAGATCTGAGGCAATGAAAGACAGTCTAGAGGGCGGATCCCTCCTGTTGTGAACCCTTCTATTATTGGAGCAGCTAAGCTAGGGTGGAACACAGTGCAGTAGGCGCGGGACAAACCAAGATTTTCTTATACACATATCTGTAACAGAAGTAATTGTGTAAGGGCTTGTTTGAATTTGAGGATTCTAACAATGCAGGGATAGGGAATACACGGGAATAGGATAGGAATGCACGTGCAAAACAGAGAATTTAAAAACACAGGATTTCTACCAATCTAGGTGTCTGCACAAGAATTGGAAGATCACAGGATGCAAAGAAGCATGGTGAGATTAAGTCAAACCACAAGAAAATGTATGGTTGTAATGCTATTATGCTACTATCTCTTAGTCTTGTACTTCAGGAATAGGAATTTGAAAAGGAGGACAAGTGGATATTAAAATTCCTACGGTTTTTCTTTCAATGAGACACTAAAGGAACAAATCAAGAAGCATGGCGAGATTAAGTCAAACCACAAGAAAATGTATGGTTGTAATGCTATTATGCTACTATCTCTTAGTCTTGTACTTCAGGAATAGGAATTTGAAAAGGAGAACAAGTGGATATTAAAATTCCTACGGTTTTTCTTTCAACGAGACACTAAAGGGACAAATCCTATAATTTTCCTTTGCTCCATTCCTTTGAACCAAATGCATGAGTAGTAGCACCATATGAAACTTTCCAATTCCTATGTTTTTCCTTCACTTTTCCTTTCAAGCAGTGGCAATTCTAGTAGGCAGGCTTGAGCAGGGAAAAGCCTACACTCAAAAAATGTTTTTGTGCTACTTCTACTACTTTGGACCCAGGCCACTACACTACTAGCTCAACTCCCAGGCCCATCTACTAATGCACAGCTCAAATGCGCAGAGATAAATAATGATGGCATTCAAGAGAGTCCATCACGAATGGCTAAGTTGCCTGGTACCTCACTGCTTGTCATATAGTAGGAGAAACTAACCGTATGTCACGTTACTACATGTGCTCAGTGGACAATCTATATGACATGTAGAGTTAAAAAGCAATGCAACAAGTGTACAACCTCTTTGGCGAAGCCATGTCGATCTCAGCGTGATTGGGTTGGTCGGTGAGGATGCTCCGGCTGATTTGGCTGTCGGAGGAGGGGAAGCAAATTTTAGGCGTCTAGAGATGGAGCCCAGGGTACTGCTCCACTGTGATGGAGGGTTTCGTCATTGGAGCAGCTCCGGCGAGTTGTACGACAGCGAGGCTGAAGCAGGACAAGAGAGACAATGTTAACCCGAGTGGAATTCTAATAGCATCTCCAATAGATGATGTAAAATACATAACCACAAGGTGCTAGATGTAAAATACATCAGCCGCTCATCTCTGAACTTAACTGTCAAAACTGAATTTAACTGTCGAAACTACAAACCATTGAAACTGAATTTTGCTGTCGAAACTGAATTTTACTGTCGAAACTGAAAGCACTAGTAGCAGAAAAGCAGTAGTAGTAGCGCCCGGAGTAGCAGCGCGTGCGAGAGCCGATGCAGCTGGTCATGTAGCAGCATCTCGGGTAGCAGCTGCAGGGGCTCATGGGAGAGCAGGATCTGCTGCTCGTGCAGAGCAGCACACACAAGAGTAGAGCAGCAACGCAAGTAAGAGCAAGAGCGAGAGCAGCAGCGCGAGCAAGAACAGACCAGGTAGGGGACCGAGAGCAAGAGCAGAGTAGCAGCGCGAGCGAGAGCCAAAGCAGCAACAACTCCTACTAATGTGGACGTCGCTGCCGAGGGAGCGACGCCGTGGAGGAAGTGGCCGGCGATGCGGATGGAGCCGCGCCATGTCAGCTCGGCACCGAGCGCCGACAGCATCGTGAGATCGAATCAAGAAGAAAATGTGGTGATTAGTGTAGAACCTCTTTGGTGGCACCGATTAGGCCTCAGCTTCATCCGAGGAATCGGTGATGATGCTGCTCTTTCAGTGGTGCAGGTGAAGATAGCAGTGTGGGAATGGAGGTGGCGCGAAATATGAGGGAACATCGGGGCAGCTCCTTAGAGGAGGAGGACGGGGTGGCTGAACCGGCGAGACGACGAGGTCAATGACATATCCTCATCCGGTGCGGTGGATGAGGGACGTCGAGGTGTTGCTGTGGACGACATCGTCGGGGAAGATGCTCCGGCTAGGGGGCGAACGGAGGAGGGTGTGGGGCTTCGCGGGTTTTCATGATCTCGGTGTACGAATGGGTCGACGAGTGGCATGGGAGGGGGAACCATGGCCTAAGGACGCCCTTGTCTGAAATGTGGGGTAAGTTACACCCCCACTGATTTGAGCTAGGCGGTTCTTTCGGTTCAGGTGTATCACAGGCATTTTGCGTGTCGGGATTACGCAGGAGGTGGGAGTTTTCGCGAGTGTTGTAATCTTGGGACAACAAGGAGCGGTTGAGATGGAGGGAGTTTTCGAAGCACAACGAGACAAAGATATATCTTAAATATTTCGGGGTAACAAGGCGCGGGTTGAAATTTTCGGACAAGCCTAACGTGTACTATACCAAATCAATTCGCACTTCCCTCGATGAAAAACAAAATTAAATCAATTAGCACCACACAAGAGAGTCTAGTTCCATGTACTATACCAAATCAATTCGCACTACAAATGCCATTCAAAACTTTGAATTCATGTTATGTTCAATTAAAATATTTCGCTACGTGTATAATGCATGCAACCTGCCACTCAAATGAACGTTTTAGTGCATTCAAACGTATATACTACCGCTTCAATATGAACTAAATTTGAATTCGTTTCTCTATTTGAATAAGATCTACAATCATGATTGTTGTTAAGTTAAACCATTTGAATTCGTTTCTCTATTTTAATAAGATCTACAATCATCGTTATTGTCAAGTTAAACCATCGTTTCTATATTATCTTCATAGCACACCACATGATTACTGTTGAGTTAGATATGAACTCTGTATACTATATGAACTCAAACTCAATTTGTTGAATCCACTTTATGTTGATTTCAAATCATAGTACATTTCAAGCTCTAGCTAGATCTTCATAATCTAAACCATGTCTCATATGTATAATGTGCTTATCACATAATGTATGGTGCCCCGCCCCTACACCTACAAGTATTTAGATGTGAGGTGCAAATGCCACACATTATCACAAATTCAAATAAAATGTGAGATTGTTCGATAAATAGTATGGCTTAGATTGTTTGATATTTAGTTCTGAGCTGCAAATGCCACACATGATCACAAATTCAAATAAAATGTGAGGTTGTTCGATGTATAGTATGGTTCAGATTGTTCGACATTTAGCTGCGAGTTGCAAATGCCACGCATTATCACATTATGGTATAACATGTCCAAAACCACACCATGCCTATCACTGCTATATTCATGCATGCATGTGTTTATAACACTATGATCTCCTATTCAAATATATGAATTCACTTTCATATTGAATTATGATCTTTGTTAGTCTCTTACACCCACACAGTCCTCTAACCTTTGTAGCTAGCACTAACTTTCTCTCGTGCATGCACATGCCCTCCTCGCCCTCCCCCTCCCTCAACATTCTATCCATCGCGCACATTCATTTTTTTTTCTTTAGGTCGTTCTCCCACGGTCTCCACAACTCCTTTCCGACACACACCGATCGATAAACCTATCCAGTAATGTCTGCCTACCACATACACACGCACCTTCCATCTCCTCCTTTCTGTGTCCATGCCTCGTGTCTCTCATACGGTCACACACACGTGTAAAGTCTCGCCCCTCTTTTCATCGATCTCACAATCGCACACTCCTCCTCCTATCTAGCTAGTAGGCATCTCGCACCACCTCCTAGATCCATTCTCTCTGTCTATCCATCTCACTGGGCCTTATTTGCCTCTAACAAATGGATGTACACCGACTGATCTCCCGCTATACATATAGCTAGCTAGGTCGTTGTAACTCGTTTTTCCGACGCGCCGACCGATCTACCTCATTAGTTATGTCTCTCCCTTCCTCGGACACACAACAATTGATCTACCAATCTAGTTAGGTGTGCTTACCAAACACATGCCCCCCTTCATCATCCATGCATGCCTCCCGACACATCTATCACACACACGCACACGTAGAAACACATCCCCACTCTTATTGATAATATTGCAGTTCTACCCTCAGTTTGTCTAGTAGGCCTCTCCCACCATCTTCAAGAAGCAACTCCACCACCCATCCAACACTCTACCCTCTCCCTCCCTCCCTCTCTCTCTCTCTCTCTCTGTCCCAACCTATTTCCCGTCCTTCACTTATGTATGGATGTCGATCGATCTCCCTTAAGACATAGTTGGGTCTCTCCTTCTCAACACATATACGAGTCATTCTACCTCTCTAGTTAGGTCTCTGCCTCCCCCCACACACAGATACATCAAGCGCTCTAGTCATGTATCCCTGCCACACACAAACTTGCCATGTTCCCTCTGACGTTCCGGTAGGTCAGTCGCCCTATATCTTTGACTTGCACACACACAATTTCGATGGCTCTCTTAATCGATCTCGCACCCGCCCACTCGATCCTCTCTTCGACTCTATCGATATCTATGACCCCTCCCTCTCTTCTCGTATCACCCCCTCTATAGATGTTATAGATAGGCCTCTATTTCACACACATTGCATGTGTCAATTTTTTGTTTGAGATATCATCGACACATATTCCCACAAATACATTCATGAAATCACCCTCCAACAAAAAACACTCACGAACGCACATGCCATCTGTCTAGGTTTTATCTCTCGCACACACACACCCACGTAGGCGGGGGACGTGCATGAAGAGAAGAGGTGCACACACGACGCACGTACTCCCGTCTCTTTCCCAACCACACCCGCGCGGGTACACGGTGGAGCTCATTTCTGTACGAAAAGGCAGCCCACGTGGTAATTTTACACATGTACTAGTTGTCCACTTTATGGAGGATCGTGTGTCATGGGTGAACAAACAAATTGCGACTTGACACGTTATGCTAAAAAAGAGGCAAACCATGTGGGTCCTACCTTAGAGGCAAGGCTCTATACATTAGAGATTCCCTGTATGTATTACTTTTGATGTGTCATGTCAACTCGCAGAACAAGAACAAGCTTGCTTAGTACACCGTCTCCCCCGCCCACGGGCGCAGTGGCTCGCAGAGTCGCAGGATGAGGAGAAGCTTGCTTAGTACACCTACGCTCGCTGCCTCACTCACACGTGAGGTGGCTCGCAGGACGAGGAGAAAATTTTACTACTCCCTCCGTTACTCCTTGTGCCTACATTGGTTAGAGAGATTATCATATTGTTTGAAATATATGTCTTTTAGTAGATTTCAATATGAACTACTAGTACATACTCCAAACATTGATGTATATAGACGTACTTTAGAGTGTAGATTCACTCATTTTGCTCCGTATGTAGTCCATATTGGAATGGACGTACTAGTACGCACTCTCCCTCGCCCCTCAACCCTCGCTCGACCCTCGCCCACTTGGTGGACGTGCAGCAATTCATTCGGTCTAAGATAGCTAGAATGATATACCGTAGTACCATTATTGCTCGACTTCCCCAAGAGGCGAAGAGCCAAGCGCAAGGTTTATAGGAGAATGAGTAGCAGTACTACTAGTAGTACGTACCAGTGGTACGTACTGTATGAGGAAGAAGGCAACAAGATGTATGTTTTGGGCGATAGTCTCTTTTTACAGGACGTGCTAGACCTAGTGGACTAATTGTTGCAATGGGAGTACTATCATAGATGGCACGATTCAGAGTGGTGGGCAGCGGGAATAATTCGGAGTTGCTTAGTCTTAAACCCCATGAAGAAGTCCCATCGAAAGGAATAGCCATCCTCTATACATGCTCCGATGTAAAATGAGTAAATGAGACAAAAAGAGAAAGAGGCAAAGTAAAAAAATCACCAGCCTTAGAGCCAGCCCTATTGTATCAGTGAATGATATTTCTACGTCGTGATTGACATGGCTTTATTATTAACCATGTTGCGGAGGTAGAAGCTGATTTTTATTTATTTGCGGAGGTAGCAGCGGATGGATATTCAACGAGGAGTGAAATGATGGCTGCTTCCTCGGTCAAACATAGAGAAAGGTGGGCCTCGTTATTTGACGGCATATTAGTCATTATTACCGCATATACTCTTTGCCCATATAATACCGCGTGGTAGAGTAGTGGCCTCTACTTTTAATAACCATGCTCGAAGATGAGAGGTGCACACACCCACACACGTAGTACTAGTAGCACTCTTTGCGTCTCTTGCGTCTTCCCCAACCACACACGTGGCACGGTGCAACTCATTTCTATATGATGATGCAGCCCATGTGATAATTTGACGCGTCTAGTAGTAGTTACTCACTTATAAATAAAGGAGGGTCGGGAACCACGCATGAACGGTGCCGCGTCATTTATAAATAAAGTTTTTTTCTTCAGTGGCACATACACAATATAAATGGGTTCATATGGAGAGAAAAAGAAACCGCTCCACTATATACATAGCCAGGACGAGCCTACACGGTTGCTTGATGGGGTCGCTCTCTTCACACTCTCTGGCACAAAACGACTATGGCCACATCTCTAACATCCGGGCGGATCACGTTCGCCGGGGGAAGGGGTGGATGCTTTGTGTAGATGCGGTTGCCGTCACCGACGGTGAAAACCCACTGTCGGCACGTCCCGATCAGGGGTCCCTGCCGTTCTCTCTCACAAAGACGGTGCGGTTGCCTTCGTCCCTTGTTCAGTGCCGCGACGTGGGCAGTTGCCACCTCCCGCCGCCCTCCTATAGGTTGAGCTACGTCCTGACATCCCTCAGGTACAACTTCCTTTACAGCCGGCTTGCACCACTGCCCCAGCTGCCCACATCGCTCCATGTGGATATTTCTCTACTTCTTTGCCCCGCACGTACCTCTACTGGCTTATACTGTATTTGTGATGAGTTTATGTCTCATCAACTAGTCCCAGTAATCTTATTCTAATCACACTTCTTCAATTTCTTTGCCATAGGGATGCTCATCTTGATTTTAGCAAAACTGCACAAAATGATCCGATGGTCAAAGAGTTGCAAACTTCATTTCTTCAGAAGGTTCAACGTTGCCAGCAAATTAAAGCCTGGTTAGGATTTAGGGTTCAAGGGCTAGGGACTGCATGAATCTTTTTTTCTTTAGTTGTTGTTGTTCCAAAATAAGTGTCAACTTTAGTAGTAGTACAACTTTGTACTAAAGTTTGCATAAGTTGAGACACTTATTTTGGAAGAGAGGGAGTACATATTGGCTATGATCTGTGAATCATTGAGATGCAATAGCATGCATGTTAGTCTCCTTTGTATTTGATGAAATGTTGCAACGGGGCAACCTTGGACGCAAGATACATGAAACAGAAGTTGGAAGCTTCATAGCATTGTACAAATTTATCTCGCTGAGAAATTACGGTACGTACTATACTACTATGTAAAGAGTTAGGTGTCTCACGGTGTCCAAAAAATATGGTTATAGTGTGAGGTGGGCCATGTAATCACTGAGCTTGCGTGTTTTCACTGCTTTCACACTCCTCCGCTGTAAGAATGGAGAGAATTGTAATCTAACCTCCTTTCGCCGAACGTGGGACATCCAGCAGTCGTACCACCTCAGTAATAATGACCAATGACCCGTCAAATCACATATTACAAACAGTAAGTTGGACGGACAAAGAAACCATCACTCTTGAATCCGCTTTCTTCAATGCAGGCGCCAGTGAGAGGTCGCGTCCGCTTTGCCCGGGCATGAATGTGGCACCGATTCTCTAGAGCGGCGCTGACTGTTTCTGGCAGGAAGCACGCGCGGGCGATGGAGGGGCTTTGGGTGGGCTAGGCTGGCCAGGAGCGGGCGTGGCAGCTGTCCCGACCGGACGCCCAGAAATGAGAGGATGCATCGACTCCCGTGGCTAAATCGTACACTACACACCATCTCTCCGTAGGAGTAGGTCGATGTGTCGCTCTCTCTAACACACACACGCTGTTAAAACACACACACACATGTTCATAGAATAGGAATATCGTGCGAGTGGGAAGCCACATGAAGTGAGATAAATGGAGTACATACAAGAAGAGAAGAGGTGACGAATATTCCATCAAACCTGGACTGAGGAGTAGAGTAGTACTCCCTCCGTCTATGTGTTAAGTCATCTTACGAAAATCAGATATTCCCAAAATGTTTTGGCATTGTCCATTAATTAACTTCGCATCTCAATCCCCTCCTAGCCTCGTTGCTAGCGAGCGTTGTTACTTACTCTACATTGTTATCTCCCCGGAAACCCAATGCTTGGAGCGCAACTACACATTGATCAGTCAAGGAGTCAAAGTCGGCTTGCATGCGAGTTAATACGTGGACCTGCATGGTAGCTAAAACTGCATCTCTTAATTGTTGTGATTAATTGTTGCATTTATAGACATAAATCAGGGCTTTGATTGGAGGAAGGACCAGTCAAGTTTCTCTTTCTCCTCCAATCTGCTTGCACCTTGGTCCCGCTGCACCTTCTAAGTGACTTACACCTAGACAGAGGGAGTAGTACGAGATACGATGGCACACTGACTTAGGTTGAATACAAGTACCCAGAATTATTGGAAGAGAGCAAAGTGTACAAACCAAATAATATTTCTCATTTTTTCAAAACGGAGGCAAAAGATTTGCCTCATGCACTAAATAAGAGGAGAATAGAGTTTCACAGTTTGCAAGTGACCCTACAAATAAATGACATGGCAATTACTCTCAATAGGCCCTAGTTTATTAGCACCCGCTGTAACCCTTAGTACATACGGTGGCACACTGACTTAGGCCGAATACAAGTGCCCAAAATATTTAAAATTGGAGGATGGTGCAGCCCACCTTTCTGATATTTTGACCGTGTGTGGTTCAGTTTTTGTTCACTTCGGAGGGTCGTGTACCACACGTGAATGTTAGTAAGATCGACCGGGAGGTGTGCAACATTAATTGCGAGTTGACTCCTTCGAGCGTTAAATTTTCTTCAAGTATTAGCATTGCCCCTAGTATTTTCTTCACTACGTTAAATAAAGAGTTCTATTTTGTGCACAATTTAAAAAGATTTTTATGGAGATAAAAAGAAAACCACTCCATCTATATACGCTGCAGCCTCGGTGCTTGTTTTCTAGGGTTTGCTCTCTTCACACTCTCTCTCCACTATATATATACAAGCTGGAGCCTCAGCGCTTTTAGTTGCTCTCCTCACACACTCTCACCCTATGTAGATCTAAACAAGACTTCGTTAGCCTCTCTCTCTCTCTCCCCCCCTCACTGCTGGCCAAAGAGCCGGCGGGATCCGTCCGCCGGGAAGGGAAGGAGGCTTAACACTGTCGCCGTCGGCGAGGGAGGGAATCCACTACCGGCGCAACTGTTCTCTTTCACCCAGTGGCGGCATGGGTGGGCCTCTGACCCCTTCTTCCTTGCTGCCATACATAGTGTGGGCAGATCGGCCTCCGGTCGCCCACTGAGCCACACCTCGTGAACCTTAAGGTATAATTTACTTATTCCACATGAATTGCTCTAGCTGCATGTGGGCTTTTTCCGCTTCTGCACTTGAATCTAGGTGTTGGATCAAACATGAAAGTAGTGGGGAAAGTTGTGTAGCGTGAATCTAGGACGTGGTTCAAAGAGGAAAGGAAGGGGGGAAAGTAGTATAGACTGGCTATCCAGCACCTATGTTGGTCAAAAAGGGAAAACAATGACAAACGCAGTACACACATCACGAACTGATCTTTCTGTTTTGGGGGACAAGGCTGTAGAGTTTGAGCATGACTAGATTTGCTGCCTTCACATAGGGAAAGGTGTCTAAAGATAAGAAAACTGGGACCAACACAAATATGCTCCTTGGTTGTTTGTTCTTTGGTGCAATAGACTGTGCATCACCCCTTTATACATCGGTAGATGCACATGGTGCTAGTGCGTCCACTGTCCCGTACAGCTCTTTAGCTGTTGTTAATCTAAGGCCCTGTTTGGTTAAAAAGTCCTAGGACTTTTTTTAGTCCCAACTAAAAAGTCCCTAGTCCCTGCCTATTTGGTTCCAGGGACTAAACATGGACTAGAGGTTATTTAATGACATGCTAAAAGACCATGTTACCCCTAGTAATGAACTAATAGAGATAAGGTGCGATGCGGGCTAGGGGCAACTATTGGAAAAAGTCTCAAAAAGACTCCCTCAGGGTCTTATTTCTTTAGTCACAAATGCCCACTTTTAGTCCCTAAAAGTCCCTCATGTTTAGTTTAGATGGGACTAAAAGGGACTTTTTTAGTCCCTACACGCTGTAAACAAACACCCTCTAATAATGCCGTTGGAAAATTGAAGCAATGCCATAGTTAAAACCAAATTACATGTTTAACGAATTTTATTGTTACTCCCTCCATTCCCTTGTACAAGGCCACTATGAGAAATACATTTTGCATCTATACAAGGCCACTAACAGTAATCGAGACAAAAATTAATAATGTTTCCTCGTACTACCAACTTGTTTAATACTTGCATGCATCTAGTCATAATGACACCATGTTACTTTCTTCTAATTTCTTCCTTGCATGTATGCGAACGTATTAATGATCCCGGTTAACGAAAAGAAAAGTTGACTTGCAAAACAGTCATTAAATTTACCCTGGTACGTGTAATTTGAGTTTGTGGCCTTGTATAAGGGAATGGAGTAGTATAATTTCTCTACTAATATGAATCAATGCCACTGTTTGAGAAATGCTACTGGCTTGCTTTCTTTCCCATTTAGATAAGTTAGATGCTTCTTTTTGTGGGCTTCTGTGTCATCCACTGTTATTGACCAGTAGTTGTTTCCTTTGCGCCTCTGTGTAAACAGGGTTATCTACTTCACCTTGTTGCTATTGCGACCTTTTGTTGCACTACACAAAACACTTTTGTTTTAAGAGTGTTTTGTGCAGTTCAACCAAAATGTCACACCGACAACGTTGGTTGATTGCTTGATCTTAGTGGGACTGCACAAGAGGAGATTTGACTTCCTATCCGTGTTGGCAAATTTGTTTTAGATCTTCTTGTGATTTGTTTGAATTCCGCGTCATGAGAGGTCGGTACTAGCCTTCTTTCACATGATTGTGCAGTGTGCTTTCATATGTTGTGCTACTTATATGGTAATGTTGCTTGATTTTAGTGAACTACACAAATGGAGACAAGACTTCCAATCTGTATGTGCACCATAATATCCCATTGAGGTAAGATAATGATATTTCACAACTGTTGGCTTGTATTTTGCTACTATCATCAAGAAATTAATGTCATTGTTTAGTGCTATACTTGTGCTCCCTAATTGACATGCCAAATCTTACATTAAAGGCGAAGCTTGTCTGTTATTGAACCAAGTGATGAAGGGGAAGAACAATCTGAAGAAAAACAAAAATCAACTCCCGGTGCTGTAATGAAGCATTGGAACTATGATGAAACAATTAATGATCTAATTTTGCATTTTAATTTATTGCTATGGCTGGAACGGGCAATTGTTTTGCCACTGATTTGGTGCCACTCTTAATGTAATATGTAATTATCTCTACTTGTGCAAACAGGGATCTTCTTAGAAGATAAGATATATTTTAGTGGAACTGCACAAGAAGATGTTCGAAACATTAAACTAATCGAGGAGTATATAGTAAGCATGGCAACCACAAAATAAAACAGATGGTTCCCGAGAAGTGACTCATCTGTATGCTCTACACAATAAGCCTCCTGACTAAGGTTGGTACCGGCCCATGGATTTCGTCCATATGATTTAGCTTTGTCAACTCTATTGGTGTTGTGCTACTATTTAGCTACTGTCATGAAGTGCTTCATCTGTGTTGTTTTAAATATTTCCTTCTGATGAGGACATCAATACCATTGTTACACCCACAACCCCTGATGCTATACATACTGGACCAATTACTAGAGCTCGCGCACGCCAACTAAATTACCAGGTACTTTCGTTTCTTGGTAATGATTCTAATGTTCATGAGAACATGATGCTGCCTAAATTGGATACATTTGTTTTGCTTACAAATGAAGGGCCTAGCTTGGAGAAGGATGAACATTGGAGCAAGAGAAAGCAAGGAGATGATGGCATGCGCAAGGGGAACAAGAACGGAGTTACGAGTGATGATTTCAGGTCTTCGAAAAATATACAAGATGCCACTTCATAAATTTCGTCCAGAGGCTATTATAGGTGCTACGTCACCTTTTTATTGGGCCAGGCCCATGTAATTTCGAAATACATTAGTATAGGCTATTTTTAGAGTCCGTATGTGTGGGGAAACAAGAGATAGGGTTGATTTCGGACCCCTCCACCAAGGGCCACGAAATTCCCCCTCTCTTCCTCCATATATACAGCCCTTAGGGCACCGTTTAGACTTTGGGTTTTGTTTAGATTAAAGTTCGCCATAGTTGCAACTTCGCGTACTTCGTTTGTGTTCAACGACCAGACAAAGGCGTCACAGAACCCCACCTTGATCAATAAAGCTTTCATCTTATATTCGCAATACCCAGATTGCAATCTCAGTTTCTTGCTTGTTCTTCATTTGTTCACAGGAAACAGACCCTCGTGGTCAGGTTGATCGTGCTCCGGCGTGGTCAATAACCTCTCGGAGTTGATTTAGCGATTGCTAAGGCGCGACGTCCTCGCACGTTTGTAGTCGGATCGTCAAAGTCGACTTCCACCAAAACGAAATCCATCATCTCATCGAAAGACGGGACACCTTTGCCTCTATCAAGTGGTATTAGATTTCCAGGTTGCTCAGTGAGATTTTACAGTTTTTCGTAGTTTAGATCGAGTCTGTTCTTCATACCTACAGTCCACAAAAAAGCCACAAAAAATTAGGGTTATTTCATCATATCCGAACCAATCTGAGCCTTTGCATAATCTTTTTAGGGTTTTGCTTTGTTGAATTTGCGGTTGCATCGTCGTGTCTAGTTGCTGGTCTTAGAGTCTAGTCTTTTAGAGTTTCGAGTTCTGGTCATAAGTTGTCACGCCGCCGCCGCACCATCATCATTGCCCCTGCCATCTACCACCACCGCTTATCCGCCACCGCTTCGAATCCGTATCCATATACCACCACCGCTGCCATATACCACCACCGCTGCCATCTACCACCATATATCCACCACCAATCCGAGTTCCTTGCATATTAGGTTTGTTTTTGAGATCCATCTAGTTTCCGATTCGTGTTTCCTTGCCAGAGTAGGTTTCGAAAAAAAAGAGTCCGGAAACCACCCTCCATTTAGGCCCAAAATTTTCCGAAAACGCTCTTGTCGAAATTTTTTCTGGCTATCCTATTTTTAGGTGTTTCTAAGCGTATTGAGACAGTCGCCGTCATAGAAAGTTTTTTTTGACCCGTTTCCAGTTTTTCAGTCCGCGCAGTCGGAAAAAAAAATTGGTCGAATTTTTTTTTGTGCCCATCCTATTAGTTTGACCTGAGAAGAGTTTTGAGACATTCGCCATTATAGTGATTTTTCGCAAAAAAAAGAGCAGCGCAAAAAAAAGAGCAAAAAAAATTCCAGTGTGCTTTTCCCTTGTTTACGTGCAGCGCCGTGTTTTTGTTAGTGTTCTAGGCTCGCGTCTCTAGCACAGTCTAGCCTAGGACCAGCACAGTACCGTCGTTGAGCGTTTATTCAACTTTGCATCTCTGAATTGATTATTGCTGACCCTTTTTGCTACCATATTATAAGCCTTCCCAGCTCCACATACATCTACGTCGTGCGTTTGATTCTCCCTGGTAATCGCTCTATCCAAGTTTTGAGAGTTTTGACTACAACGGTTGCCGATCACCACCTGCTGCTGGGTAAGAACTGGTAAGAATTTGAGATTCGCTTGAAGGATTTGTGACACACCACCACCACCACCGCTTCCTAGTAGTCTGTAGAATCATATTATTTTGTGTTTCTATTGCTGCTAAACATGCCAGGATCACAAGCCGATGAGACTGATTGGGAGAACCTGACGAACAAATAGCTACATGATAAATTTCAGCAAATGATGAGTGGACAGGTGCAAGATGTGCTAAACAGATTTGACGAGGCCATGGAGAAGATAGATGGCATTGAGAAGACGTTCGAAACAAAGCTTGATAGCAAGTTTAATGAATTGCTCGCGCGTTTTCCACAACCACCGCCGGCTGCACCTAACGCACCTCTCCAACAACAACAACAATGACTACCTCCACGTCGCGAAACAGACCTCCGCCGAGCGAGCCGTGTCCCTCTTGCGTTTGGCCAAACTGTTGGTGCTGCTGTTGATACTTCTGTGGCTCCTGCTACTGATGCGGAGGAGGACGATTATGTGGCAGATTACGAGGATGAGGTTGATCAAAATCAGAGCTATGTGCAACCACCTGCACCACACCCACCAGGTCATCCACATGCAAATATTCGCAATGGTAGGCCTGCACCACCACCTCAGGTACGAGATGATGTCCATATTCCTAAATTGAAATTGAATATTCCACCATTTGAGGGTAGATATGTTCGTGATATATATCTTACTTGGGAGTTAGAAACTGAACAACGATTTACATGTTTACAATATCCTGAGGAGAGACGGGTTGCTGCTGCTGTTTGTGCTTTCACTAGTTTTGCATGTGTATGGTGGTCTGAACATTGTAGATTATATCCTATTCCAACTACTTGGACTGCTTTGAAAACTGCTATGCGTACGCGTTGGGTTCCACCATATTATCAACGTGAATTGCTTCAAAAATTGCAGCGTTTAAGACAAGGGAAAAATTCTGTAGAAGAATATTATCAGGAATTACAAACTGGCATGATTAGATGTGGTATTGTTGAGGAGAATGAAGCTATGCTTGCACGTTTTCTGGGTGGATTAAATAGAGAGATTCAGACCATTCTAGACTATAAGGAGTATACTAATATCACTCGTTTATTCCATCTTGCTTGTAAAGCTGAACGTGAAGTGCAGGATCGACAAGCATTGGCGCGAACTAACTTTTCTGCAGGCCGACCTTCATCATGGACACCGCGTGCATCTTCTACTTCAACTGCACCAGCACCTCAATCAGGTGCCTCCTCCAGCTGTGATACAAGAAAACAGGCACAACCACCATTATCTGCCAAGAGCGCACCTGCCGGGCCTGCACAGAGTTCTTCTTCTTCCATGGCATCAACAAGGCACACAAGTGATATTATTTGTCGTCGTTGTAAGGGAGGAGGTCATTATGCGAGAGAATGCAAATCTCAGCGTGTGATGATTGCTACCGAGGATGGTGGGTATGAGTCCGCTAGTGACTATGATGAGGAGACTTTGGCTCTTATTACACGTGAAGAACATGGTGGAGATGATTCCGATCATGAGACGCAATACATGGCTCCTGAAGACGCTGATAGGTATGAATGTTTAGTTGCTCAACGTGTTTTGAGTGTGCAGGTCACACAAGCTGAGCAAAATCAGAGGCACAATTTGTTCCATACCAAGGGAGTTGTGAAGGAATGTTCTGTGCGCGTCATCATAGACGGAGGGAGCTGCAACAACTTGGCTAGCATGGAGATGGTGGAGAAGCTTTCTCTCACCACAAGACCACATCCACATCCTTACTACATCCAATGGTTCAACAATAGCGGCAAGGTTAAGGTAACACGTACTGTTCGTGTGCATTTTAGTATCTCTACATATGCTGATTATGTTGATTGTGATGTGGTACCTATGCAAGCATGTTCTTTATTATTTGGTAGACCATGGCAATTTGATAAAAATTCTGTACACCATGGTAGAAACAATCACTATACTCTTGTTCATAAGGATAAAAATATTACTTTGCTTCCTATGACTCCTGATTCCATTTTGAAAGATGATATTAATAGAGCTAATAAAGCAAAACAGGAGAAGAATAAGAGTGAAAATCAGATTGTGGCAAACGAATTTGAGCAACAAATGAAGCCTAATAATAAACCATCTAGTGTTGCTTCTGAAATTAAATTGAAAAGTGCATGTTTATTTGCCACCAAATCTGATATTGATGAGCTAGATTTCAGCAAATCTGTTTGCTATGCTTTTGTGTGCAAAGATGCATTATTTTCATTCGAGGACGTGCCTTCCTCTTTGCCTCCTGCTGTCACTAACATTTTGCAGGAGTTCACTGACGTCTTTCCACAAGACGTGCCACCGGGATTACCGCCTATTCGAGGGATTGAGCATCAGATTGACTTAATTCCCGGTGCTTCACTGCCAAACCGTGCACCATATCGTACCAATCCAGAGGAGACGAAGGAGATTATGCGTCAAGTACAAGAGCTTCTCGACAAAGGTTATATACGCGAATCCCTTAGTCCTTGTGCTGTTCCTATTATTCTAGTGCCGAAAAAGGATGGTACATCACGTATGTGTGTTGATTGTAGAGGCATTAATAATATTACTATTCGTTATCGTCATCGTATTCCTAGGCTAGATGATATGCTTGATGAATTGAGTGGCTCTACAATATTCTCCAAAGTTGATTTGCGTAGTGGATACCATGAAATTCGTATGAAATTGGGAGATGAATGGAAAACAGCATTTAAAACTAAGTTTGGATTATATGAGTGGTTAGTCATGCCTTTTGGGTTAACTAATGCACCTAGTACTTTCATGAGATTAATGAACGAAGTTTTACGTGCTTTCATTGGACGATTTGTGGTAGTTTACTTTGATGACATATTGATTTATAGCAGATCTTTGGAAGAACATTTGGAACATTTACGTGCTATTTTTATTGCTCTACGTGATGCACGTTTGTTTGGTAACCTTGGGAAGTGCACCTTTTGCACCGACCGAGTATCTTTTCTTGGCTATGTTGTTACTCCACAGGGAATTGAAGTTGATAAAGCCAAGATTGAAGCTATTGAGAGTTGGCCGCAACCCAAAATGGTCACACAAGTGAGGAGTTTTCTTGGCCTCGCTGGATTCTATAGGCGTTTTGTGAGAGATTTCAGCACCATTGCTGCACCTCTCAATGAGCTTACAAAGAAAGATGTGCCTTTTCTGTGGGGTACCGCATAGGAAGAAGCCTTCACGGTATTGAAAGATAAGTTGACACATGATCCTTTACTCCAACTTCCTGATTTTAATAAGACTTTTGAGCTTGAATGTGATGCTAGTGGAATTGGATTAGGAGGTGTGTTATTACAAGATGGCAAACCTGTTGCATACTTTTCTGAAAAATTGAATGGGCCTAGTCTGAATTATTCTACTTATGATAAAGAATTATATGCTCTTGTTCGGACTTTAGAAACATGGCAACATTATTTATGGCCCAAAGAATTTGTTATACATTCTGATCATGAATCTTTGAAACATATTAAAAGTCAAGCTAAACTGAATCGTAGACATGCTAAATGGGTTGAATTCATTGAGACTTTCCCTTATGTCATTAAACACAAGAAGGGAAAAGAAAATGTTATTGCTGATGCATTGTCTCGTCGATATACTATGCTTTCACAACTTGACTTCAAAATATTTGGTTTGGAGACCATCAAAGATCAATATGTGCATGATGCTGATTTTAAAGATGTAATGCAGAATTGTAAAGAAGGAAGAATGTGGAACAAGTTCGTCGTTAACGATGGATTTGTGTTTCGTGCTAACAAGCTATGCATTCCAGCTAGCTATGTTCGTCTTTTGTTGTTGCAGGAGGCGCATGGAGGAGGATTAATGGGACACTTTGGCGTGAAGAAGACGGAGGACGTACTTGCTACACATTTCTTTTGGCCAAAGATGGGACGGGATGTTGAGCGTTTTGTTGCTCGCTGCACTACATGTCAAAAAGCTAAGTCACGACTCAATCCTCATGGTTTATATATGCCTTTGACTGTACCTAGTGTTCCTTGGGAGGATATATCTATGGACTTTGTTTTAGGTTTACCTCGAACAAGGAAGGGGAGGGAAAGCATATTTCTTGTCGGGGATAGATTCTTGAAAATGGCACACTTTATATCATGTCGTAAAAGCGATGATGCTGTTAATGTTGCTGATTTGTTCTTTCGTGAAATTATTCGCTTGCATGGTGTGCCAAATACTATTGTTTCAGATCGTGATACTAAATTTCTTAGCCACTTTTGGAGATGTTTTTGGGCTAAGTTGGGGACTAAACTGCTTTTTAGTACTACTTGTCACCCCCAAATTGATGGACAAACTGAAGTAGTCAATAGAACATTGTCTACTATGCTTCGGGCTGTTTTTAAGAATAATAAGAAAATGTGGGAGGAATGCTTGCCTCATATTGAATTTGCTTATAATCGTTCATTACATTCTACTACTAAGATGTGCCCTTTTGAAGTTGTGTATGGTTCCCTACCTCGTGCACCTATTGATTTGTTGCCTCTTCCATCTTCGGAGAAGGTTAATTTTGATGCTAAATAACATGCTGAATTGGTTTTAAAAATGCATGAGTTAACTAAGGAAAACATTGAGCGTATGAATGCTAAATATAAACTTGCTGGAGATAAGGGTAGAAAACATGTTGTGTTTGCACCTGGGGATCTTGTTGGGTTACATTTGCGTAAAGATAGATTTCCTGATTTGCGCAAATCAAAGCTAATGCCACGTGCTGATGGTCCCTTTAAGGTGTTAGAGAAAATAAATGATAATGCATACAAACTTGAGCTGCCTGCAGATTTTGGGGTTAGTCCCACTTTTAACATTGCAGATTTGAAGCCTTATTTGGGTGAGGAAGATGAACTTCCATCGAGGACGACTTCATTTCAAGAAGGGGAGGATGATGAGGACATCAATACCATTGTTACACCCACAGCCCCTGCTGCTATACATACTGGACCAATTACTAGAGCTCGCGCACGCCAACTAAATTACCAGGTACTTTCATTTCTTGGTAATGATTCTAATGTTCATGAGAACATGATGCTGCCTAAATTGGATACATTTGTTTTGCTTACAAATGAAGGGCCTAGCTTGGAGAAGGATGAACATTGGAGCAAGAGAAAGCAAGGAGATGATGGCATGCGCAAGGGGAACAAGAACGGAGTTACGAGTGATGGTTTCAGGTCTTTGAAGCCACCATAACGAGTGCATGAAGCCTTGGACGAAATATACAAGATGCCACTTCATAAATTTCGCCCAGAGGCTATTATAGGTGCTGCGTCACCTTCTTATTGGGCCAGGCCCATGTAATTTCGAAATACATTAGTATAGGCTATTTTTAGAGTCCGTATGTGTGGGGAAACAAGAGATAGGGTTGATTTCGGACCCCTCCACCAAGGGCCACGAAATTCCCCCTCTCTTCCTCCATATATACAGCCCTTAGGGCACCGTTTAGACTTTGGGTTTTGTTTAGATTAAAGTTCGCCATAGTTGCAACTTCGCGTACTTCATTTGTGTTCAATGACCAGACAAAGGCGTCACAGAACCCCACCTTGATCAATAAAGCTTTCATCTTATATTCGCAATACCCAGATTGCAATATCAGTTTCTTGCTTGTTCTTCATTTGCTCGCAGGAAACAGACCATCGTGGTCAGGTTGATCGTGCTCCGGCGTGGTCAATAACCTCTCGGAGTTGGTTTAGCGATTGCTAAGGCGTGACGTCCTCGCACGTTCATAGTCGGATCGTCAAAGTCGACTTCCACCAAAACGAAATCCATCATCTCATTGAAAGACGGGACACCTTTGCCTCTATCACCTTCCCTTTTTTCGAGCATTGCACAACAGGATCATCCACCTCTGAAGAAGAATATGGAGAACATGAAGTGCCTAGTTCTGATTATGCCAGGATAAAGAAGCCAAGCCTCTCTTCTTATTAGAAGGGAGCAGTTGAAGGATGGTTTTATTGCCCACAAGAACAAACTACCTTCAGCTCAGAAGCACTCATGGATCTCCATCTTTGTTGCTGTGATGGCCAATACAATGTCGTTTTAGGATTCCTTCCGATGAGTTCCAATTTTTTAATTGTGTGCTCTGCATGGATCATGTAGGTTGCCTGTTTAAACTGTCAATTCATAGTACAATTTGCTTTATACTATTCAATTTTTTTGTATTTATGCAAACAGGGGTACTCAGCTTGATTTCAATGGGAACTACACAAAATGTTCATGAATACATCGAATATTCTCAAATCATTCATTTCCACCACAAGAAAGGAGGTGCCGATATGTCCAAAGCGTTGCAACATATAAAGGCGAAATCATACAAGCTACACGCGAATTTGGTTGATTTTGGTGGGACTGCACAGAAAGAACAACTGGTTTATTTAGCACGAGGTGCCATGTCAATGTCTAAACTGATGGCAAACCCTGCCCATTCCACAATCGTTGGCATTTGATATTTTGGAATGGGAAAACCTTGTCAAAGTTTGCTCATTTGTGTATGCAAAACAACACGCATTTGACATTTTGGAATGGGAAAACCTTGTCAAATTTTGTTCATTGATGTTAGCAAGAAGACATGCGTTTGATATTTTCGAATGCGACGCCCTTTGCTGTCAGCAACATCGATCAACTTTTCTTTATTCTTTAGTTGTGAAGTAAATATTGGCTCTGACATGTGAATCGCTGAGATGCATAATCATCGGTTGTTTTGAATGTTCTCTATGAATTTCCAGGCCTGTGTTTTTGATTGCAATGTACAAGAACGCTAAAAAGCTGCTCAAACTTTTTGTACTCCCTCTATTCCTTTTTACTTCTCATATTAGATTTCTTTCAAGTCAATTGATTTTACATTATGAATGTTGATACTTTTTTCTATAAGATTGGTCAAAGTATAGATACCTTGACTTCAGATAAAACTTATATGCAGACTAAAAAGGACCGAAGGGAGTACATGTGAAACTGCTGCAAAAGAATAATGCTAGTACGTATTGTTGTGTGAAACTGCTGCAAACGGGGTGATCACCCTGGGAATAATGCTAGTACGTATTGTTTTGCATGTTCATCCAATGCCAGTGATACAAGAATTCGAACTAATCGAACTAAATTCATCCATACACGGCCAAATTTCATATAAACATGCCGGATTTCATCACATTTCATACATTCTTCAACTAAAAAGGGGTGCACTAGAGGTATAATTAGTTAACCGAAGCTACCCACCCGTGTCCGGCTGAGCTGAACAGAAGCTTCTTCTCCAGTACAGCTCTCTGACTCCAAGTCGCTGCCAAGAAGCTAATCGGTTGTCAACCGGAGGCTAGCAGTGGTGGCCTTACTTGGACCGGAGCGGCGGCGACCTACCGTGTTCTACTCTAACTTGTTTTCTGTGTGGAGCGGCCTCGTTGGCAGGGGCGGGGCCTCGACGGAGCCGACGATGTCCTCTATCTCATTGCCAGCGGGGCGGCGCCTCGGCGGAGCAGGGGAAATCCTCTCCCTCGTGGCCGGCAGGGCGGGGCCTCAGTGGAGCCGGCGATGTCCTCTACCTCATTGTTGGTGGGACGGGGCCTAGGCGGAGCAAGGCCTCCCCGAAGCCGGCAAAGTCCTCCGCCTTGGTGCCGGCGGGGCGGGGCCTCGGCGGAGCCGACATTGTCATCCGCCTTGTCATCGGTCTCGCCAAACAGCATATCATCCGCTTCATCGTCCTCTTTGTAGGTGTCTGCAACCTCCTCCACCCGCATGCGGTACCACTAGTGTGCAAGGCGACTCTCGCGAGCGGAGCGGTACGACTCGAGTAGCGCCTCCTGCTCCTCCTGCTCCACGGTGATCTGCTCCTCCGCCTTCAGGTGCTCCTAGAGGAGATGGTGGTTGTAGGCGGCGTCGGCCTGCGCCTCCTGGAACTGCTCCTCACGCTTCTGCCTCACCGTGTCCATGTATTGGGCACGGGCCTCGCGGATGGTCATGGGGCAACACAGCGGCGAGGATGGCGCGGAGGAGGGGGTTGGCGCTGGATCATCGACTACCACGTTCTCCATTCACTACCAAAAAATACACTTCCGTGATGATACGTGTTTTTCACAGTAGGTCATGTTTTCTGTCATGCATGTACATCCATGACAATTTTATGATAGAATCAAGATAGTCATACCTGTGTTGCCGTAGAAGTGTTCCACAACATTACCAAAATAATCATCACAGAAGTGTCCACTTCCATGACGATAAATCGCGCGTCATAGAAGTGCTTTCATCAAGGGTGGCCGACACGTGGCATCCACTATAACAGGTTGCCGTTAAGCTATCTGGTTCCGGTTTGGATCCGATAACCCATTGACAACCCGGACCAATGGGGATTTTCCACGTGTAAAATTCGCAATGGCCAGAGGAGCCACGTGTCGGCTCACCGTTGGGATAGATGGTATTCATTCATTTAACAGAAGGCGCCTATGATACGTCGACATGTGGCACGACCCAACAAAGGCCCATTCCAGTGAAAAGGCCGGCCCGTTTGACTTGGTCAAAAGGTAGCGAGCCGGCCCATGAAAAGCCTGTTAGCGGCATGTTCGCATATAGCCCATTTACAGCCTGCTAACTCACGGCCTATTACGGCCTACCGGAATTTGGCCTAGTAGCGTCATCTGGGCCGTCCAATATGGTTCCATCCTGTTGTAACTTCCGGCCCATGTATGGCCCATGACGTCTTTCGGCCCATAGGAGGCCCTTTGTAACTCTGGGCCCATTAAAGGCCTGAGATGAAACTGGCCCATTATGAATAGTGTATTGCTTTATACCCATTAACGGCCCATTATTCCATCGGCCATTTCCATCCCGTGTTAACTTTTGGCCTTCTAAGGGCCCATTTATTCTTGGGCTCATTTCTAGAATTTGATTACTTACGGCCCGTTGCTGGCCTGTTCCGCTTGTGGGCCAAATTCAGCCCGTGGTTATAGTCGGCCTGTTTTTGGCCCATTTAACCCATTGGGTTGTTTTCATAGCGTCATCAAATACATCCTATTAATGGCCCATTATGGTCGGGCCATAAAACGTACGATTTCCACTCTAGCCCATTTATGACCCATTTTGCGGACCGTTATTGGTCCACGAATAGTACGGCCCATGTTTGGCAAAACAATTACACGGCCCGTACATGGCCCATAGATTAGATGGCCCGTAGAAGGCCCATGCACTACAGGAAACATGTAATTTGCCGTCTATGGATAACAGACGGCAAAGACCTAAATCCGGACGGCAAAGATTTTGCCGTCAGGAAGCAAAGAGAAACTCAAACGACAAAGATAAGTCGGCAAAGAATACCTTGCCGTCAGCTTTTCATCAGGAAGACGGCAAAATCTTTGTCGTCAGCCAACTACAAATTTGCCGGCTGCCATGAAAATACCATACGGCAAAGAATGTGGTGTTTGCCGTCAGTCAAAATGTTTGTTTTGCCGTCATTCGGACTAACCCACAGATGGCAAAGATAGTTTTTTATTTTTTAAAAGAAAAATGACGCCAGTCAAAGTGTTCGAAGGACGGCTGCTGCTCCGGTGAGCTCGAGAAGAAGGGAAGCAGAGAGGAGGGCAACTGCTGCTTCGGTGGTCGCCGGAGTTGCCAACTCCGGCAACCGCTGCCTCTGCCGGAGGAGCTCTGGCACTCGGGGCAGAGAGGAGGAGGCTGGGGAGGCTCAGGCGCGACGGGGTCCGGCGAGGGGCGGCCACGGCGTGTATCGGTGAGGGGCGTCCACGGCAGGGTCCGGCGAGTGACGGCCGCGGCATAGTATGGAGAGGGGCGGAGAGGAGGTTGACAACATCAGGAGCTCGTCGGCATCGCCTCCGGACCCGCACATGAAGCCGTCGTCGTCGCCGGCCGCTGCTGCTCTAGGGGTGCTGCTTCTCCAGCGGTTCGCTGCTACTCCCGCAGCTCTGAAGGGAGAGAGGGAGACAGAGGAGATGGTAGAAATAGAGGAAGGAGGGGAGATGGATGGCGATCTCCGGCAAGGGGCGTCAACAGGGATCTGACGAGGGGTGGCAGCGTGGGAGTCCAGTGAGGCAGCGGCGTGGGAGTCCGGCGAGGCAGCGACGATGGGCGCTGCAGTGCTTCTGTGGAGAAGAAAAAGAGATCGAGGAGTGGGTTGGGCTGTAGGTGCACGTGGGTCGTGGGGTTGGTTGGGGCTAGCTGGTGCATGCGATGCGTGGTGGGGGCTGCTGCCTCGCCACGTCATCGATCCAGGGGATGTTGGTTCCAGCCAATAGGAACACAGGAAAACATGTGTGTTTGTTTAGCCTATTACTTTTAAGCAAATAAACATGTTAAAATATAGTAAAATTTCCCAGGTTTGTTCCACACCTTCTAGGACTTGTAAAGTTGCACCACGCCAAATTTCATATCATTTAGACCTTGTTTACATTTTCAAAAAAATTAAAAAGTCTATATAGTAACCATAGGCTGTGTTTTCTCTTTGCCATCTGCGTTTTTGTTTTACAGATGGCAAAGAGCTCACTTTGCCGTCTGTAAGACAAAAATGCAGACGGCAAAGATTTTGCCATCTGCCTTTTTTTTAACAGACGGCACTGTAAGCTCTTTGCCGTTTGTAAGAAAAATCACAGACGACAAAGATACTTTGCCGTCTGTGTTTTCTTTTACAGACGGTAAAGTGACCTCTTTGCCGTCTGTAAAAGAAAACACAGACGGCAAATTATCTTTGCCGTCAGCCATTCTTTGCCGTCTGCAGCTGTCGGCAAAGTCTGTCTTTGCCGTCTGCCCCGACGAAACACTGAGGGCAAAGAGTAGTACAGACGGCAAATCTTCTGTTTCCTGTAGTGATGGATCCTATGGCCCGCAGAAGGCCCATGGATCCTATGGCCCATAGAAAGCCCATGGATCCTACGGCCCGTAGAAGGCCCATGGATCCTACGACCCGTAGAAGGCCCATGGATCGTACAACCCGTGGAGGGCCATGGTCACTACAAAAGGTAGCAGGACCATGGTTACAATAGTCCGTGTGTTGCCATGGTTATTGTGGCCTAGTTGTAAAAATAGGTTATTGTGGCCACTAGAAAAACACGGAAAAGGAACTGAAGTGACTACAAGAAAACAACTAAACAAGATAATAAGGAAATAAATAAGCAAGCAACTAACGCTAGGCTATTACGGCTATTACAAATATTACATCCACTGGGCATCAACGTTCACCACAAGTGCAAATATAGGGAACAAAGCAGCATATTACATACACTGGCCATCTAAATTGGCCAGCAGTGCAAATAAACGCGGCAACAAAACAAGTCCATAACTGAAACAACTTCAGAGGAGCTCAAGAAATGTTATCCTGGGTATCCACCATGCTGGCAATAAGCTTAGCAAGCTTATTACTTTGTCCTGTTTGGAGCTAAAATCCTCCAACGCTTGCTGTTGCACCAGTAAATATGCATCTGAATGCTCCAGGGACTTCTGTAGTCCTTCAGCTTCTTGTCGCAGCACAACTAATCGATGTCTTTCAGCCTGTAGTTGAGACTCAAGAAATTGAACTGATTCAGACAATGAGTTTGAATAGCTTATGCCAGCGGTAGTGGCCAGTAACTCGAACACTAAACCAAGACAGGACTTTGGGGTTGTCTCACTGTCTTCAAGATAGTTTTCCTTAACTGTTTTATCAGCCTTGTTGGAGACCAACAAGGATGTATCACTATCCTGAACCTTATTTTGCATTAATTTCTTTACCATTGCTTAATAAGGCACTCTTCCCCAATATTCTGTCAGCATTCTAAAAGAAGAAACAAGCAGACACATAACAAGTTTAGCATGTACTAGTATATGAAACTCATTTCGGTGAACCGGTTCATTAGTAAGGTGGACATAATTAAACTACCAATTCTTCTATTGCCAAGTAGTACATAATAAAAGCATCAAACAAACATATATCTATGTCCTATGGTCACTGCATTATCTTTCCAAATCAAAATAGAGACACTGTTCAAATCATATCAGTTCAAGAAAAAGCAGCACTGAAAGAATATAAAGCGCGGGAAACTACACGGCACAACAAGATTTCAGATGGGTACCACGGGTCTACATGTACAACAACACTATTGGCTCTGTTGTGATGCTAGTAATGTGCGTGATATGAGAGGTCAACTGTATACACAATTGAAATTGAAATCAACAGAGCTATTTATAAGAGCAAACCTGTTAAAGAAACATGCATAAACATACCTGTTGTGCTATTGGAGTTTTGATTGGATCCTTCAATTTAAAAATAAGTTTGTATGAGTAAATACAGGGATACAAGAGCAAAGTAGTATGCACGATAGCAATGGAACCTTAAATGAGAACAATTGTTTTTCAGGTTTAAGCACTTGTTCTACATGAACAGTGTACAATAAGACGTGGGCATATAGTACTTAAAAATAAAAAATGAGCTCATAGACCTTACCACATTCTTGGTTCAGGACCAGTACAGAACAAGGCGTTCCCAATCATCATCCATTAAATGTGTCTCGGGAGAACGTAAGGGAATTTGATGAGTTTCTTTGCCACTGAAGTACATTTTCTTCAGGTAATTCCGATACTGCCACCAAGAATTATTGAAGATAGCACATGTATTAGCATAGGTTACCTCATCCTGAGTTTCCAAATCGGTCCTTCTCTATAGAGAAAATGGGAAAATTTGTTGTATTATAACCATCATGGAGGTAGAATGTATGGGACAAAGCAAAGTAATTGCAATGAATAACATTACTTACACATAACTCCTGGACAAACACCTGCAACTGGCATTTTCCTTCATCTTCAGTATAATATTTCCATGATGGGAAGATACACACATAGGATTTAACAACATCAAATGCGATAGATGCTAAACTACGAATGGCTGGTTGTGATTCCTCCACATGAATAGGTGAAAGGATCGAGAAGAGGTGTCTAGAGGGGGGGGGGGGTGATTAGACACTAAGTACCAAAAGTTGCAGTTTTTAACTTCTTTAAGTTTTAGTGGAGTTTTCACACATGTTTAACAATTGCAATACATAACAAGCAAGCATGCAAAGAGTATATGAGCAGCGGAAAGTAAAGCATGCAACTTGCAAGTATGTAATGGGAAGGGTTTGGAGGATTCAAACGCAATTGGAGACATGGATGTTTTTGTCGTGGTTCCTATAGGTGGTGCTATCGTACATCCACGTTGATGGAGACTTCAACCCACGAAGGGTAACGGTTGCGTGAGTTCATGGAGGGCTCCACCCACGAAGGGTCCACGAAGAAGCAACCTTGTCTATCCCACCATGGCCGTCACCCATGAAGGACTTGCCTCACTAGCGGTAGATCTTCACGAAGTAGGCGATCTCGTTGCCCTTACAAACTCCTTGGTTCAACTCCACAATCTTGTCGGAGGCTCCCAAGTGACACCTAGCCAATCTAGGAGACACCACTCTCCAAGAAGTAACAAATGGTGTGTTGATGATGAACTCCTTGCTCTTGTGCTTCAAATGATAGTCTCCCCAACACTCAACTCTCTCTCACAGGATTTGGATTTGGTGGAAAGAAGATTTGAGTGGAAAGCAACTTGGGGAAGGCTAGAGATCAAGATTCATATGGTAGGAATGGAATATCTTGGCCTCAACACAAGTGTAGGTGGTTCTCTCTCAGAAAATGTATGCTGGAAGTTTAGGTTCATTCTGATGGCTCTCTCCATGAATGAAGAGTGGGTGGAGGGGTATATATAGCCTCCACACAAATCTAACCGTCACACACAACTTGCCAAACTCGGTGGTACCGAATTGAGAAACTCGGTCGGACCAATTCAGCAAATCTAGTGACTGTTAGGATTTTCGGTGGGACCGACATGCAACTCGGTACGACCGATATGATTAGGATTAGGGCATAACATAATCTTAGTGAGACCGATTCCACAAACTCGGTGGGACCGATTTTGGTAATAAGCTAACCAAAGAGTTGGTCAGGCAGACTCGGTTGGGCCGATTACACAAACTCGGTGAGACCGATTTTGGTAATAAGCTAACCAGAGAGTTTGCATTGTAATCTCGGTAGTACCGATTGCTCAAACTCGGTGAGACTGATTTTGGTAATGGACATACACAGAGAGATTACAATCCCATCTCGGTGAGACCGAAATCCCTATTGGTGAGACCGATTTGCCTAGGGTTTGTGGCAGTGGCTAAGACATCTGAACTCAGTGGCGCCGGATGGAAAGAATCGGTAGGGCCGAGTTAGACTTTTGGTTTAGGACATATGTGGATGTGAGAAAGTAGTTGAGGGCTTTGGAGCATATCACTAAGCATTTTGAGCAAGTAAGCCATTAAGCAACACCTCATCCCCTCTTGATAGTATTGGATTTTCCTATAGACGCAATGTGATCTTGGATCACTAAAATAGAAAATGTAGAGTCTTGATCTTGGAGCTTGAGCCAATCCTTTGTCCTTAGCATCTTGAAGGGGTTCCACATCCTTTAGTCCATGCCACTCCATTGTTGAACTTGTCTGAAACATACTAGGTAGAAGTGTTAGTCCAACAAGAGATATGTTGACATTAATTACCAAAATCACCCAGGGAGCACTTGTGCTTTCAATCTCCCCCTTTTTGGTAATTGATGAGAACATACATCAAAGCTTTAGATGGAGATGTAGAGATAACAAGTAAAGCTTTGTAAAGACATGTAACAAGCATAGGCACCCCCTACATGTATGCAATCATGTGAATATGGAATATAGAAGCATGTGAGAGCATAACCATGACAGAGTAGGCAATGTGTTACATGTATCTTGGATATATGCATCAGAGAAACAGATGTGAATATGGGAAATGTACCTTCTTTCTCATGAGTCCTTCTTGCAAACAGTATGTACATCAGCAAGAATTTCTCATACACATGATTGTGATGCATATACTTACCTTGTGGTCTTGAGTTGGCTTAGGATGGAATGAACCTGTGAAAATAAGGTTAGATAACATAGATGCACCTACTAGCCAGAGCAAACAGAAGGAAGCCACAAGAGTACCAAGACTGGGATGACATGTAGAGAGTGAGTACTAAGTACCACATTTGACATAGACGTGTCCCCAAAGGTAAAGATGTGCAATGAATTTAAATAATTTCTTTCCCTTAGATGTCTTGCTCCCCCTGAATCTAGCATGGGATACTGGGAGAAGATAGGGAACAGAAAATCAGAGCTCAAAGAAACAAAATGAACAGAGCTAATGCAAATAAGCACATATGAACATGTCTTTCCCCTCAAGAAGACATGTGGCATCTCTCCTCTTGAACACCAAGCATCTGGGATCCTTGAAGATTACTCTCTCCTTGAGTATTCTCTCCCCCTAGAGATATGATTAAGCTTTGATGTGATATCTCTCTCCCCCTTAGACATCAATTTCCAAGAAGGGACTTCTTGAATTTTTTGTGAATGGGTTTGGTCCTTGAGTCACAGCACAAAGCACTAAGGTAACTGGGATGCTTGTAGAGGACAAGATTCATTGAGTGGAGCTGGATCAAGAGTAATGCAGGAATAAATGGCAAAATGTCTTTCCTGTAGTGAAATAGGTGGCACCGAGTGGTATGCTTCGGTTGCACCGAAAGAATTCGGTTAGACCGAAAACAAGAGACTGGTGTGACCGAGTTCATCACAGAGAAAACACTTGTCACCTCAGCTCACTAGACACGTAAGATCTCACAAGGATTTGCAAGGAATTAACTGAAAGATTTGCAATGAATTGGATGCAGGGCATACAGAACAAATAGAAAAGAAAAGAAATCTAGATGAAGTTTTTTTGAAAGGGGAAACAAATATGCATGAGACAAATGCAAGTGCATAGAAAATAACACAAGAAAACTTCATCTAGAGATGGTCGGCAACAAAGTCACCTATGTTAGAGTATATTGACTTAGGAGTCAAGTGAGATCACTTGATCATAGGTCATACTCATCGTTTAAGCTCAAAATGGGGTTACCATTTTTCGTTTAAGCATCTTGATGTATTCACATCTTGTCGAGTTGCTTTGACTCATGACTGGGAGCAAAGCTTCTCTAAGATGGAATAACATACCTTGGGTGGTGGTGTTGATCGTGATCATGTAGTTGAACTTGTGTGGGTTGCTCAAGGTTGATGTAGCTCATCAAGAGTTGGAAGCACCACTTGGAATTTGAGTTCATCTACCTACATGGGTTAGTTCTTGCATGGAAGAGCACTTGTGTATCCAAAATGACAATTATGAAACTCAACATAGAGTATGTCAAAGGATATGTTTGAATGGTTTCGTGCTTCCTTGTCTTCGACCACCATTGTGTAGAGACTTGGTGATGTAGAGATTACTCAAGATATGAGTAGGTTACAATCTCATGGAATTAGATTCATCCAAGTACCTACATGTGTTAGATAACATGCAAGGTGCAAATATATCCAAGACATAAGATTATCATCATAAGAGAAATATCAAGGATTAGTCATAGGCTTATGCCTTGCATGTATCAAATGGAGTTCCTACTCCAAGTTTGAAGCATCAATGATGTTCAATTCACCTCTTAACCTGAAAAACACTTTCTCATCAAGTGGTTTAGTGAATATATCTGCTAATTGCTTTTCGGTGCGAACATGCTTAAGATTAATGTCCCCTTTGGCAACATGATCTCGAATGAAATGATGACGAACTTCAATATGCTTAGTTCGAGAGTGTTGAACGGGATTGTGAGCAATCTTGATAGCACTTTCATTATCACAAAGTAATGGAACATGTTTCACATATATCCCATAATCTTTAAGAGTTTGGGTCATCCAAAGTAGTTGAGCACAACATGAACCAACGGCAATGTATTCCGCTTCGGCGGTGGATAAGGATACTGAGTTTTGTTTCTTGGAAGACCAAGACACAAGAGATCTACCAAGAAATTGACAAGTACCCGAAGTGGACTTTCTATCAACCATGTCACCGGCATAGTTCGAGTCGGAGTAGCCAACAAGATCGAAAGAGGCCCTCTTTGGATACCAAATGCCAAAGTTTGGTGTATGGATTAAGTATCTCACTATCCTTTTCACGGCCTTAAGATGACATTCTTTAGGAGCAGCTTGATATCGTGCACACATGCACACACTTAGCATGATATCTGGACGTGAAGCACATAGATATAATAATGAACCAATCATAGAGCGATAAACCTTTTGATCAACCGGTTCACCATCTTTGGTCAAATCAAGATGTCCACTAGTAGGCATGGGTGTAGTCATACCTTTGCATTCTTGCATATTGAACTTCTTGAATAAGTCCTTGGTGTACTTTGTTTGAGAGACAAAGGTACCTTCCTTAGTTTGCTTGATTTGCAAACCAAGAAAGAATTTGAGTTCACTCATCATAGTCATGTCAAACTTCTCCGACATTAGCTTCCCAAACTTTTCACTAAAATGAGGGTTAGTAGAACCAAATATAATATCATCGACATAAATTTGGCATATGAATAGTTCTCCATTGACCCTTTTAGTAAAAAGAGTATAATCTATTTTTCCAATTTCAAAGCCTTTTTCAATAAGGAACTTGGTTAAGCATTTATACCATGCTCTAGGAGTTTGTTTAAGACCATAATGAGCTTTGTGAAGTTTGTAAGCATGATCAGGTTTCTTAGGATTAACAAAGCTGGGAGGTTGTTTAACATAAACTTCCTCCTCTATTTCACCATTTAGAAAAGCACTTTTAATGTCCATTTGGTACAAGGTGATATCATGGTGATTAGCATAGGCAAGTAAGATGCGAATGGACTCAAGTCTAGCAACGGGAGCATAAGTCTCACCATAGTCCATACCTTCGACTTGTGTGTAGCCTTGGGCGACGAGAGGTGCTTTGTTGCGAACTACTTGTCCATCTTCATCTTGCTTGTTGCAAAACACCCATTTGGTACCAATGATGTTGTGGTTGTTGTCGGGCTTCTCAACCATTGTCCAAACTTGATTCCTGTCAAAGTTGTGTAGCTCTTCATGCATAGCGATTATCCAATCCGGATCTTCCAATGCTCCTTCAACCTTCATAGGTTCAATGCTATTGATGAATGAATAGTGTTCATAAAAGTTAGCTAAAGGAGTTTTAGAGCGCGTGATTCTCCCGGTTTGGATATCTTTGTAGATTTGCTCAACGGGATGATCTTTAGCAATTCTTGCTCAAACTCGTGAAAGCTTTTGCTTGGGTCTTGGTTGAACATCTTCTTCATCTTGTTCTTCTCTTGGCCTTCTTCATTCTTGACGTTGTCGTTTTCTTGTCGTGGTGGAGAAGGAGGTTGTTGACGTTCGTCTTGGTGCACTTCCTCATTTTCTTCATCTTGGTGTGTCCCACTTGTGGATGCTTCTGTATCAACTCTTGGTTCACCTTGTCGTGAGGTAGAAGCTTCCACTTGGACGGACGAGGTACTCTCCTTCACCTCCGTTGGACGAATCTTGCCAATGGACAAGTCTTGAATTGCTTCCGAGGGGGTCTTTGTCTCCTACATCGATTGGCAATTGCTCTACTTGCGAGCCGTTAGATTCATCAAACTTCACATCTACCGTTTCTTCAACCTTTCGGGTGAAATTGTTTTAGACATGGTATGTGTGAGAGTTTGAGCCATAACCAAGTAGGAAACCTTCATGAGACTTAGGAGCAAATTTAGAACGATGATGCTTATCAAGAATGTAGCACTTTGAGCCGAATACTTGAAAGTATCCAACTTGGGGTTTGTTACCGGTGAGAAGCTCGTATGCCGTCTTGCCGAGTAGCTTGTGAAGATACAAGCGATTTGTTGCATGACAAGCTGTCTCAACCGTTTCCGCCCAAAAGTGCTTCGACATCTTGTACTCATCAAGCATCGTTCTCGCCATTTCGATGAGCGTCCGGTTCTTCCTCTCAACAACTCCATTTTGTTGAGGTGTGTACGTATCCGAGAACTCGTGTGAAATACCTTCTTCGTCAAGAAAGGTATTCACATTCGCGTTTTTGAACTCCGTTCCGTTGTCGTTGCGAACCTTCTTGATCTTCACTTCAAATTGATTTTGGGCCTTCCCAGCGAAGTTTTTGAAGATCTTTTGAACCTGTGATTTATCATCGAGAAAGAACACCCACGTAAATCTTGAAAAATCATCAACTATAACTAGACCAAAATAATTTCCACCGAGACTTTTGTAGGCGTTGGGACCAAAAAGATCCATGTGAAGTAGCTCGAGTGGCCTCCTTGTGGTCATGATGTTCTTCACGGGATGCCTCCCTCCGACCTATTTACCTGCCTGACAAGCACTGCAAAGTCTATCCTTATCAAATATGACATCGTTAACGCCAATGATATGATTTCCTTTAATAATCTTGTCAAGGTTTCGCATGCCAACATGACCTAATCGTCTATGCCACAACCAACCTTTAGAAGATTTAGCAATAAGGCAAGTTCTAGGTTGAGCCTTTTTAGTGAAAACAACAATGTATAGATCACCTCTATGTACACCGGTAAAGACCATTTTATGATTATCTCTACGAAACACTTGGCAATCTACTTCAGTAAATAGGACATTGAAACCAAAATCAGCAAGTCTAGATACTGAAAGTAAGTTGTAGCCAAGAGATGCAACGAGCATGACATTTTGTATGGAGCTATCATGTGATATGGCCACCTTACCAAGGCCAACCACCTTACCCTTTGAGTTGTCACGGAAAGTGACATACTTTCGAGGACCATCGTTTTCAGCAAGCTCACGAAACATATCTTTATCTCCGATCATGTGATCGATACATCCACTATCAAGAACCCATTCCTTTCCTCCCGCCATATATCCCCGAAGATTTGCCATAAGACCAAAATGTCTCATTGCATCATCAAGATCAAAGTCACTATCATCATCCTCGTCATAGTATCCATGTTCAACATCGTCAAGTGGTGGATGAAATCCTAGAGAGGGTGATTCGTTAGACTGAGTTTGACAATGATCTTGTTTATGAATTTTAATAGCTTTGGAAATAATGTCACTAATAATTCCAACATCTCCTTTGGCACACATAAGGTTTGTAAGATCAAATAGACAATCACCAAACATAGGATCACTGGAATTCATCTTACTCAAGGCAATAGACTTACGGAGAATTTCATCTAGATTTTTCAAGGAATAATTTGGAAAGCATTCCTCAAGAAATTTCCATATGGTGTAGGCACACTTAAGAGTAGGAAAACATCCAATCAAGTTTTTAGGCAAACCTCTAGTGATAAGTTCAACAGTTCTAAGATTGTGAATCATGTCAATTGACTCATCAAGAGTAGGATGCATAGGATCAACATGAGGTGCACAAGGGCTAGAAATGTACTTGTTCAAATGATATTGATTGAAAATCACAAGCATCTCATTTTTCCACTCATGAAAGTACTCTCCATCAAGTATAGGCACTCTATGTCTAAGACTCCCAATTGTAGACTCATCCATCTTCCTCCAATGGTGTTTAAACCAAAACAATGGAGACCAAAGCTCTGATACCAATTGAAAGGATCGAGAAGAGGTGTCTAGAGGGGGGGGGGTGATTAGACACTAAGTACCAAAAGTTGCAGTTTTTAACTTCTTTAAGTTTAAGTGGAGTTTTGGCACATGTTTAACAATCACAATACACAACAAGCAAGCATGCAAAGAGTATATGAGCAGCGGAAAGTAAAGCATGCAACTTGCAAGTATGTAAAGGGAAGGGTTTGGAAGATTCAAACGCAATTGGAGACACGGATGTTTTTTGTCGTGGTTCCGATAGGTGGTGCTATCGTACATCCATGTTGATGGAGACTTCAACCCACGAAGGGTAACGGTTGCGCGAGTCCACAGAGGGCTCCACCCACGAAGGGTCCACGAAGAAGCAACCTTGTCTATCCCACCATGGCCGTCGCCCACGAAGGACTTGCCTCACTAGCGGTAGATCTTCACAAAGTAGGCAATCTCCTTTCCCTTACAAACTCCTTGGTTCAACTCCACAATCTTGTCGGAGGCTCCCAAGTGACACCTAGCCAATCTAGGAGACACCACTCTCCAAGAAGTAACAAATGGTGTGTTGATGATGAACTCCTTGCTCTTGTGCTTCAAATGATAGTCTCCCCAACACTCAACTCTCTCTCACAGGATTTGGATTTGGTGGAAAGAAGATTTGAGTGGAAAGCAACTTGGGGAAGGCTAGAGATCAAGATTCATATGGTAGGAATGGAATATCTTGGCCTCAACACAAGTGTAGGTGGTTCTCTCTCAGAAAATGTATGCTGGAAGTGTAGGTTCATTCTGATGGCTCTCTCCATGAATGAAGAGTGGGTGGAGGGGTATATATAGCCTCCACACAAAATCTAATCGTTACACGCAACTTGCCAAACTCGGTGGGACTGAATTGAGAAACTCGGTCGGACCGATTCAGCAAATCTAGTGACTGTTAGGATTTTCGGTGGGACCGACATGCAACTCGGTAGGACCGATATGATTAGGGTTAGGGCATAACATAATCTCGGTGATACCAATTACACAAATTCGGTGGGACCGATTTTGGTAATAAGCTAACCAGAGAGTTGGTCAGGCAAACTCGGTAGGGCCGATTACACAAACTCGGTGAGACCGATTTTGGTAATAAGCTAACCAGAGAGTTTGCATTGTAATCTCGGTAGTACCGATTGCTCAAACTCGGTGAGACCGATTTTGGTAATGGACATACACAAAGAGATTACAATCCCATCTCGGTGAGACCGAGATCCCTATTGGTGAGACCGATTTGCCTAGGGTTTGTGGCAGTGGCTAAGACATTTGAACTCGGTGGCGCCGGATGGAAAGAATCGGTAGGGCCGAGTTAGACTTTTGGTTTAGGACATATGTGGATGTGAGAAAGTAGTTGAGGGCTTTGGAGCATATCACTAAGCATTTTGAGCAAGTAAGCCATTAAGCAACACCTCATCCCCTCTTGATAGTATTGGCTTTTCCTATAGACTCAATGTGATCTTGGATCACTAAATAGAAAATGTAGAGTCTTGATCTTGGAGCTTGAGCCAATCCTTTGTCCTTAGCATCTTGAAGGGGTTCCACATCCTTTAGTCCATGCCACTCCATTGTTGAACTTGTCTGAAACATACTAGGTAGAAGTGTTAGTCCAACAAGAGATATGTTGACATTAATTACCAAAATCACCCAGGGAGCACTTGTGCTTTCAATAGGTGTACTAACTGGTGGAGTTGGGGTTTGCCATGGTAGTACTGGCACTTTGGGCACTGGAGCTGCCTTACTAACTACTCTTGTTTGGCAGCTCTGTGGTGGAGATGGTGCTGTGTCAACAGGAACTGGGTTACTATCTGCTAGGGTTGGGGTTAGATTGGGTAAACCTGATTCTCTGTCCATCGCAGTAGGGGTACAATCTACGAGAGTCTGGGTTATGTGTGGTTGGGCTGGTTCTCATGCATGCACAATCGGGGTGCTATCTCCACCAAGAGTTAGCACTGTTTTATTTGAAGACCATGTTTTTACTCTGCTAGATACTGCCATCACCCGCTCCAATTCAAATGGCTGATAAATAGGAAATATAGTTGAATGTACAAACATTGTATGAGAGACAAATGCAATAGATAGTGTGGAAAAAAGAGGGCATTAGTTGGCATGTATATTTTTTAACTAAAAAGGATAGCATGACATAATTTCACATATATGATGTCTATCTAAACTGGATAGCATAGCATGACATAATTCAAAGATATGATGACTAACTAAACAGGATGGCATGAGATAATTATACGATGTCTTTAGTAAACAGGTTCGCATGACATAATTCACATACATGTTATCTAAGTAATCAGGATCACATGATTTAATTCACATATGTGATTTATATGCTAAGCAGAGGGCATTCGCATATATGATGTCTGAACTAAGAACATGGTGTTGAATATTGTGTATATGATGTCTAAACTATGCAATGCAAGACACCATATGCATGATATGAGCAGTATAACCATACCAAGTTAGAGCATACACCTCAGTGGGGGAATAGGACTGGTCATCTGTCTCTGAATCCATCTCCGAGGAGCTTTCGGGACCCAACAAGAGATCTGCTTCGACAGGTAGCACCGTCTGCTCTGAAGACCTTCTTTTCACTCCAGATTTTTCCATCACCCACTCAAATGGCTGATTCACAGGAAGAGTAGTTTAATGTACAAACATTGTCGACAAATGGAAATGTAATGAAGAAAAGGATGGGAAAGATATCATTCAAATATATGATGCCTGGTTAAACAGGATGGCATTGCATGTTTCACATATATTATGGCTGGCTAAAAGAGATGAGACTGCATAATTCTCATATATGATATAGAAACTAAATAGGTGGCATTACAAAACATGTCTTTGCTAAGCAGATAACATATATGATGTCGAAAGTAGGCATTTCAAGGCAACATATGCATGATATGACTAATCATCATGCTAAGTTAGAGCAAACACCTTGGGGGGTAAATAGGAGTGGTCAGCTGCGTTTGAATCCGCCTCAGAACAGATATCTACCTTTGGGTTACAATCTAGGGAGGGGGGGGGGGTTGCCATTGAACCAACCATGGAGCGATGTCTGCATGACATTGTATTGCCGCGCAAAACTCTTCTCTTTTTCTCTACATGTTCAGCATGACTGTGTAAAATATCTGACATGCATATGAAAGAAATATAGTGAGATTATGTAAGGAGAACATGCATAAATATAGAGTGATGGTAACAACCAGTGGATGGATCCAAAAATAATGATAGCAGGCTGATGATAGCTTTAATTTAATAAAAAGACAGATGATTATTGCTTTACTATTTCTTTCCCACCCAAGATGAACAACATCCGTAGATATACTATTCATTGCTGCCTCGATATGTGCCAGATAATAGACAGAGATACTATTCATTGATCCTACGATATGTGCCCCAGAACTAATTTTAAAACTCAAGTTTGAACATTAATTTGGACCTAACTTGGAGTCTAAGAGGTGAACAGGACGATAAAGTAGCAGGTAATATTAAGCAATGCATAATATAAGCAGAAACAAAAGAGTGCGACCTCTCTTGTGGACCCGTGTACTCCTCAGGTTCATCTGCTGAGTCGATGATGGTGATGCCATTGCAGTGGGTGCTGGCGGTAGGGAAAGAGATCTAAGGCGGCGAAAGATGGTCAAGAGTCGTGATGCCTGGTTTGGTGGATGCTTCTGTCGATGGAGCAGCTCATGTGAGGTGGACGACGTCGCGCCAGGAGCAGGAAAAACCACACAAAGTTTTCTTCGACACCTACCTGTAATTGAAGTAATTTTGTAAGGGCTCCTTTGGCTTGCAAGGTTCTAAAAATGCAGGGATAAGAAAAACACTAGAATAGGATAGGAATGCATGTGGGAAACATAGCATTTGTAAACACATGATTTCAGTCAACTTGGGTGTTTGGTTCACAAGAATTGGAAGAGCAGAGGAATGCAAAGAAACATGGCCAAATTAAAGTGAAACCATATGGAAGCGTGTATAGTTAGAATGTTATTCTGCCACTAATGCACTTGGTCTTGTTTTCATGCATAGGATTTTTAAAAGTAGGTCCAGGTGGATGTTTTGCTCCATTCCTTTCAACAAAATGCATGAATAATTGAATAGTAGAGTGCCATAGGAAAATTTTCTACTGCTATGTTTTGCCTTCAATTTTTCCTTTGAATCAGCCCTAATGGATGGAAATGAATGTAGAGTAATAAGTGATGCGACAAGTGCACAACCTCTATGCCATAGCCGTGTCGACCTCGGCATCATTGGGTTGGTACCCGAAGAATTTGAGGCAGAGGTGGTTGTCGAAGGTGTGGAGGAAGATCTGAGGAATCTATAGACGATGTCCAGGGCACTGCTCTGTTCTGATGGATGGTTCCATCATTGGAGCAGCTGCGGTGAGCCGTAAGACGTCGAGGCTGAAGCTGTACAAGACATACATCATTAATCTCAAGTGGGATTCTAATAGCATCTCCAATAGATGATGTAAAATACATTACCAAAAAGTGATAGATGTAAAATTTACATCACCAAAAAACACTTGACTACGCCAGATGAGGTAAAAACTATTGACTGTGGACTTAATTGTCGAAACTAAAATTTATTGTGGAATCTGAATGTTACTGTCGAAACTGAATGCACTGGTAGCAGAGAGGCACTTCACATGTAGTTTAGGCCGCTCAAGCATTACTAGTAGAGAAACAGTGATCTAAATCAGCAGGCGATCGACGGGGAACACAATAGCAGATAGCAGCCGAGGCAACAACGCCAAGAGGAGCAGCGCGAACTAGAGCCATAGCAGCAACTTGTGTAGCTACAGCAGCCCTTGTACTAGCATCAGCAGCGCGAGCGAGAGCAAGAGCAGAGCAGCAACACGAGCGAGGGGGAGAGTAGAGCAACAGCACGAGCGAGGGCCAGAGTAGCAGCAGCAGCGTGAGCGAGCGAGCGCTGGAGCAGCAACAGCAGGACAAGAGAGCGACCGAGAGCCGAAGCAGCATCAACAGCGCAAGCAAGCAAGCGAGTGCCGGAGTAGCATCAGATCCGGCTGGTATAGCCGCTGGCGCCGAACGGGCCTCGTGTTGGGGGAGAGCCATCATGGAGATGTCATCCGCAGCGCCGGCTTCGAGGTAGCCGCGCCATGGGGGTGCGGGATGGAGCACCATCGGCACGGGAGGTCGAGTTAAGTAGAAGGTGTGATGCGATGAGTGTAGAACCTCTTTGGTGGTGCTGAGTAGGCCTCGGCTTCGTCCGAGGAGTCGGTGAGGACGCTGTGGTTCCAGTGGAGCAGGTTAAGGCGGCACTGTGGGGATGGAGCATCCGCGATAGACGTGGCGATCATCGGAGCAGCTCCTTGGAGGTGGAGGACGGGGCGGCTGAACCAGTAGGACAACAGATTCTCATCCGAAAAGGTGGATGAGGGACATCGAGCTGTTGCGGTGGACGACATCGTCGGGGAAGAGGCTCCAGCTGGGCAGCGGTGAGGTGTCGGATGGAGGAGGGTGGGGTTTTGCGGCTGGAGCAGAGATGTTACGGCGGCCTGGGATTTCGAATGGCGAAAAGGAGGCGATGGGAGGGGGGACCATGACTTAGGGACACGCTTGTCCAAAATGTAGGGTGTGTTACAAAAGTACCCCCACCGATTTGGACTAGCGGCCCTTTCGGCTCAGGGTTAGAAGGGGATTTCATGTGTCGGGATTTGGCAGCTGGAGGGAGATTTCGCGCGCGTTGTAATTTCTGGATAGCAAGGCGCGGGTTGTGAAGGTCCGAGTTTTTGGAGCACGATATCTGAATTTTTGGGATATAACAAGGCGCGGGTTGAATTTTAGGGACAATCCTAACATGTAATATTGTACGTACCAAATCAATTCGCACTTCCCTCAACGAAAAAATGAAAAAAATAAAGCTATTCACACCACACAAAGAGAGAGTCTTGTCCCGTTTTACTGTACAAATGCTATTCAAAGCTACGTATGAATCCATGTTATGTGAGATTATATTTTTTTGCTGTCTGTATAATGCATGTAACCTACTCATACCAACATTTTAGTGCATTCCAAATGGCTATATACCTCTGCAATTCGAACTAAATTTGAATTCGATTCTCTATTTGAATAAGAATCTACAATCATGATTGTTGCCAACTTAAACCATCATTCGTGTATTATCTTAACAACACAACACATGATTACTATATAGATAGATATGAACTCAAATTCAATTTTTTGAACACACTTAATGTTGATTCCAAATAATAGTACATTTGATGTACTAACTAGATACTAATAATCTAAACCATGTTCCATACGTACACCATGTTTATCACACAAGGTATAGTGCCCCGCCCCTACATTATGACAATTATTTAGCCCTGAGTTGCAAAAGCCACACATTATCCCAAATTATAATCAATATTCTATATATTATATGTAGTACAACATGTTAATAACCACACCATGCGTATCACCATTATATATATTCATTCATGCAAGCATTGGTTTAAAACACTATGATATCTTCTTCAAATATCCGAATCCACTATTTTATAATGAATTATGATCTCTGTTCGTCTTTTACACCTCCACGATCCTCTTCTCTTTGTAGCTATCTATTGTGCATGCACACGCCCGCCCCCCTCTCTCCCTCCCACAGCGTCCCCTCCATCGCGCACATTCGTTTCTCTTTAGGTCATTCACCCATGGTGTGTGTAGGCCCCCCGGCTCCTTCTTTCTGGCACACACCGGTCGACATACCTGTGTAGCCAAGTGTGCCTACCATAAACACACACTTCCCCTCTTCTCTTCCCACCGTCCATGCCCCCCCCATGTCCAATACAGTTCCACACAGGTGCACACTCCCGCCCCTCTTTTCATCGATCTCATACTCACACACTCCTTTCCCCTCGACATAGTAGGCCTCTCGCACCACCTCCTAGCCGCACACCTCTCCACATGTCCATCTCTCCAGACCATATTTGCTTCTAACACATGCATGCATGTATACATACCGATCTCCCTACATATAGCTAGGTCGACTATAATTCTTTTTCCCCATGCACCGATCGACTTACCTCACTAGTTATGTCTCTCCCTTTCTCGGACACACGACGATTGATCTTACTATGTAGTTACATCCGCTTACCACAACCATATCGCCCCCTAATCATCCTTGCATACCACCCGACCCATCTCTCACACGCATGTGCATAGATAGACAGACATCCCCTCTCTTACTGATATTGCACTCATACCCTCTGTTTGTCTAGCAGGCCTCTCCCACCATTTGTGAGAAGCAACTGCACCACCAAACCTCCGACACTCTACCTTTGTCTTTCTCCCAACCCTATTCCTCTACTACACATATGCATGGATGCCAATCGATCTCCCTTAATACATAGCTAGGTCTCTCTCTCCCTCTCCACACATATACTAGTTGATATATCTCTCTATAGTTAGGTCTCAGCCCCCTCCCCCTCCCCCCCACACTGATAGTTGAATGTTGTAGGTAGGTATCCATGCCACAGAGAAAAACTGCACCTCTTCCCTCTCACATCCTAGTAGGCCAGCCGCCTTGTATCTCCGACGTGGGCAAACACAAATTCGATGGCACTCTTTATCAATAGCGCACCCACACACTTCATCCCTTTTTTCGATTCTATCGACATCTCACACCGATGATCCCTCCACTATCTTCTCGTGGATCGCTCCCTCTATATATGATATATCCATGACTCTGTTTCGCACACATTGTATATGTTGCGTTTTTTTGATTGAGATATCATCGACACATTGCCTCTGTTTCGCACAAACCATCTCTCTCACACTCACCCACGTACGTACCTGCACCTAAAGAAGAGGTGCACACACGACGCACGTACTCACGTCTCATTCCCGGTCACACCCGCGCGAGTACACGGTGGAGTTCATTTCTTTACGAAAAGGCAACCACGTGATAATTTGATGCGTGTACCAGTTATTTACTCGAAGGAGGGTCCTGTACCACGCGTAGATGGAACAAAGTTCGACTTGACGTGTTAGTATTAAGTAAAGTTATATTCCTCAATGGCACGTACAGAATATAAAATGATTGTCATTGGGAAAAAAGAAAAATCCGCTCCACTAATATGATGGAGCCTGCCTGCCAGGGTTTGTCTCTAGTCACACTATCTCACACAAGGCGGCGGTGGCCTCTCTCTCTCTCTCTCTCTCTCACCACTGGTCACTGATCCGGCCGCATCCCATCCACCGGCGGAAAGGGAGGATGTGCATTGTTTCTCCGTTCGACGATGTTGAGGCAGCACGTCCCGATCTGCGATACCCATCGTCTCTGACCAAGCTCTGATGCAGTAGGGCCTTTGCCACTTGCTCGCTGCCGCAGTATGGGCAGATCCTGACCACCAGCGCCCTCCTAGTTACATCCTGACGACCCTCAGGTACAGCTTCCTCCGGCCTTTGCTCCATTGCCCATCTTCCCACATTTCTGCATGTGGAAAATCCTGCATGTGGATCTTCTTTAGTTGTTTGCTTAAAACGTATCTCGGCCGACGTACTTCCCATGTTGCAATCTCGTCCTCAAACGTTTTTTGATAAACCACCATGCTGCTATCTTTCCCTTATTACATGGAATATGCTTCTTTTTGTCGGCGTATGTGTCTTCAACTCGTGTTATTGGGCAGTAATTGTTTCCTTTCTACCTCCTTTGCAAACAGGGCTATCCATTCCACCTCATTGCTATTGCGACCTTTTGGTGAACTGCACAAATCACTTTGTTCTTAAGAGGGTTTTGTGCAGTTCCCCCAAAATGTCACACGGGCAATGTTTTTACATTTTTGTGGGACTGCAGAAAGGGAGATTGGTTTTCCTATCCTCCTCATCCAACTCCGTGCCTAATCTTCTCCAACAAGTAGTTAGTCCCAAAGAGAGATCGCAGAGGTGATCGACTTCTATTTGTCTGTGTTATGTTTCATCATCTGGTTCCACTATTATTGTAATCACACTAACTGAATATCTTTGCAAACAAGGATGATCAACTTGATTTTAGTGGAGCTGCACAAAATGATTGGATTGTGATGTCCTCCATACACCTCTTTTTTGGCTACAGAGCCGGGTGAAACTAGCTGCCAACCAATGAACACTGTGTCCAGGAAATGGAGCCATGCCTACAAACAACATCGATCAATTATATATTTTTCTTTTTTGTACACCTTCTCACAACTTTGTCTTCAGTTGTGATGTGAATATTGGGGCTGATCTACGAACCATTGAGATGCATTAGCAGCCATGGTTGTTTCATTTGTATTTGATGATGGAATGTTGTAGCGAGACAATCTTGAGGCAAGAGGACACATGAATCCTAAGTTGAAACCTTCATAGCATCACAGTACAATTTCATTAGGCTAGCCATAGTGGGAGTAACTTAGGTAGTAACATAACAAATCCTAAGAAAAAATTGCTTATGTGGCATGGAGTTAATGAGGAAAGAGATGCTGGTGGTAACATAATATGTTACTGTAACATCACACACGCCGAGGTAAAATGAGTCTATATCTCAATTAATGAAGACTTACATGTTACCATCCATATGTTACTACCCACCATGAAGGTAGTAACATATATAAACTAGTAACATATGCATGTTACTAGTCTAAGTTACTCCCCACTATGACCATCCTCATGCTGGAAAATTATGTGTACAAATAAAAAATCCTGAAGGATTGATAGCAATGCCAGAAACAATTCAACTATGTTTCGCCGACATATGGGACATCCTTCATCCGGCTCGACCTGCCATGCAACAATATTGAGTGCACAACTGCAGGGAAGATTCACCCCGGTCGTTGCGCCGCAATAATAATGACTAGTGAGCAGTCAAATCATAGAGCCCCACCTTCGCCACTGTAAGTTGCCCGGACGAAGCAACCATCATTTCTCTCTTTGTTGAATCCACTGGTACTCCAATATTCCCAGAGTAACAAGTTGCTCGGGCGAAGCAACCATCACTTCACCTTTACCACAGTAAGTACTACCTCTTTTCTTATTCTAGAAAAAACCACATGCGATATTGGACGGTAGCGGCACAACAACTGAATCAAAAATCAAAACCAACCAATGAACTACTACTAATGGTGAGCGTTTGCTAGTATCGTGTACTCCGTCTATCCATGTATATAGGGCTTAATGCGTTTTCCGAGACTAGCTTTGGCCCTGTTTGGATCCATGGGTTAGAGTTAGTTTGAGCTAGTTGGGGCTCAAATAGCCCTAAAGTGTCCAAACATGAGGGTTAAATTGGAGCAAGTTGCACCAAACCCACCAAAAAAACTATCTCACCTAAGAGGTGCTAATTAGATCTCTATCCCGCTAGCCAACTGGTGCTAATTGGAGCTAGTTCTCATCGGGCCCATTGAAAAATCACTTTTCTCTCTCCATCAAGTGCATTTACTGTCAATCTAACCTTGTCATCCAAACACCTCTTTGCCTAGAGTTAGTTCAGGATTAGTCATGAGTTAGTCTAACCTCTAGCTAAGTTAGAGTATCCAAACATGAGCAGTATAGGACATGCAAGTTGCTCAAAGCATACCGCCAAATTCGTACATGAAAGGATCTTTTTTTGAAAGGATCTTTGAATGATATAATTTGCAAATTACATAAAATCTTATCAATAGTCAAAGGCAACCTCAAAGAATACATTAGGCCCTATATAAAATCTTATATCAATAGTCAAAACCAAGTGTTACTACAACACCAAACAAGTTCAAAACGAGAAACTGGACCCACTCACAGCACGACACGCATGTCTTGTTTGGTCCATCGGTCAAAGCGCTTCCTCTTCTTGGCATAACAATGAAGTACAATAATGTTTTTAGAATGCTCTTGGCATGTCGCTAACATGTGATGAGTTAACCGACCTCAATAGGCGGCAAAATCGACAGCCCGCCGCACTTTGAGAGAGACAAGGAGCGAGAAGCAATACGGGCTGGTGGATTACTAGAACTAGGTGTCGCATGGAGGCCAAGAAATATGGTGATAACATGGGTTGGCCATGTAAGATGTAACTACATTGGACTACCGTGTTTAAAAGGAATATGAGCACGGAGAGAAGAGGTGCAGGCACCGACGCATGTACTCTTTGCCTCTTTCCCTAATACTCATGCGCGAGTACATGGTGAGCTCATTTCTGTATGAAGAGGCAGCTCACTAGATAATTTGGCAACTGTATTAGTTGTTCATGGGAACCACATGTGGACGAATCAAAGTTCGATCATGACGCGGTGGCGCATTTTTTACAAATTAAGTTATTCTATTCGATGGCACGTATGCAACATTATTTTCTCAATGGAATGTGAATCGTGCACGCATTGAATGACGGAGCATGGGATGGTAGCCATGGACATGGTCAACCAATTTTGGAGACTAATACCCTACTTTTGATGTGTCCCGTCAACTCGCATATGAGGAGAAGTTTTTTTTGAAATAAACGAGGAGAATCTTTGCTTACTACTAGTACGACCTCTCCCTCGTCACACGCGTGCGCGGTGGCTCACAGGACGAGGAGAAGCTTTTTCTTTACGATAGTGCGCTAATACAGGGGGTGGACGTGCAACAGTTCAATTGGTGTCAGATTGCCAGAAGTAGGAGTATACTGTAGTACCATAATTATTGTTCGTGTTCCGGAAGAGGCGAAGAGCCAAGCGCACGGTCAGCTACTCACTATATAACCGGCCATGTTTGCACGAATTTTTCAACGCAATACAATCTGGCTGGATTGCTCCAGTGGTCATCACACGTGAGCCAATCGATTCACACCCTTCCGCCGCGCTCCATTTTTTCTTGCATTCCTTCCTCCGTCCAGCACGCTGACAAGTGGGCCCCGTGCTCATATATGCCAACGTGGTAGTCAATTATTTTGCCAGAGTCAGCTATCACACCCGTTCGATGCCACGTCAATGCACCCACTAAAAATAAGTTAGACTTGTTCGGTTTAACCGCCTACCAAAGTGTTTGGAGAGGAATTGGCCGTCGTGAGGCGGTTCTATAGGTGGGAAGGTGGCAAAAAATAGGGGAAAACACGCGAACCAGCTAGATGAGAGATTTGGTTGATCTTATATCGCTGGATAATATAAAATATTATGAGTGCAGATGCTCCACCGCGAGGTTCCTTGCTCCTTCTCGGTCGTCGGGAATCTATGTTCTTCCACTATTTTTTTTGACATGAGCTTTATTCATCCTTTTGCCAACACGCGGGATCAAGGTGCATGTGTCATGCAAGAAAATGGAGATAAGCAGTGCGTAAGTGAGTCGTGCACTTCGATGGCATGTACAACACAATAATTTTTCTACTCGATGGCACGTGAATCATGTATGTAGACGGAGCATGGGTTGGTAGCCATGGACTAAATAAGTAACTTTGATGTGTCCCGTCAACTCGCAGAATGACGAGAAGCTTGATTTCTACGCCCTCTCCCTCACCCACGCATGCACGGTTGTTTGCAACATGAGGAGAAGCTTCTGCTTACAATTATAGTGGGCTTTATAGTACAAGCGGTGGACGTGCAGCAGTGATTCGGTGTCAGATTGCCAGAAGTACATGTATACTGTACTACCATCATCATTGTTCATATTCCGGAAGAGGCGAAGAGCCAAACGCTTGGTTACCTACTCACAGTATAATCGGCCGTGTTTGCATGATTTTTTAACATACAATCTAAGTGGATAGCTCCTGTGGTCATCACACGTGAGCGGATGTATAGGTGGGTTAGGTGGGCAGGCGGCAAAAAACAGGGGGAAATGCACGAACCAGCTAGACAAGGGAGGGAAGCTTACACATTCGCGGGGGGCGTGGCATTGACCATTGGGAGGCAACAGACGGTCATCTGAGTGCGCAATATAGGATGCAAAGAAGGATCCTACAACAGCAAGGACCAGCTTCCCTACCGATAGCTGATCGAACAAAACTCCCAAGTTAAGTGTGCTGAGAGTGGAGTAGTCATCAGATGGGTGACCGGATGGGAAGTGGGATCGATGTTAAATTAATTAATTTTATGGATCACTGTAAACATTTAATTGCATTGAATGTATATAGTGCTCCATCATATTAGTTGAATTAACCTCGAGGTCCTTGTTTTTTAATTTTTGACATTTTTTGTTTTTTGAACACATGTTGATTGGCTTGAAGAAAGTCTATCTCGTTACTTTTTGATATTTTTTGTTATTTGAACACATGTTGATTGGCTTGAATGAAGGTCTATCCTGTTACTTTACGACATGTTTCCAAAACATGGACCTCGAGGTTAATTCAACTAATAGGACGGAGCATTATATACATTCAACGCAATTAAATGTTTTCCAAAAAAAGTGATATGATTTCTGTGAAACTTATAAGTCATGTATGTCAAATTAACCTCTATGTACTTGTTCTCCAATTAACCTTCGGGCCTTGCAGGAGTGTTGCAATGTGTCAGCGTCAATTGCAAGATGAGCCATTTTTCAACACATGTTAACCTAAGGTCTATCGCGTTACTTTACGACATGTTTCAACAATAATGATATGACTTCTGTCAACTTATTAGTCATGTATGTAAAATTAACCTCTCTGTACTTGTTCTCAAATTAACCTCTGGGCCTTGCAGGAGTGCTGCAATGCGTGAGCGTCAATTACAAGATGATCCAGCAAGCTAGCAGTGGAGTTGCCAACATGCTCAAAGTGCACGCAACATTGAGTAGAAAGAAGCATGCCCATGAAATTAATGTGGGTTTAGGGAGGCCCTTTTCTCAAAGAGAAATTATAATAAGGTACAATCAGCTCGCTATAAGGATGAGGAGCGAGAAGCGATACGGCTGCTGGATATCTCTACTCTTATAGAAAACAGAGTTGGTGATGACGGTGTGCCTGCCATCCTGCAATATAGGCCGTCTGATTTATATCTGACGGATAGGAATGAAACAATGACAATTTTGCAAAAAGATACCACACCCCTCTCCAAATTTGCAAATAAGGCCTTCCCTCGTTCATCCTTTTCTCCCACAAGATAAACTACTCATACAAATGCATCTTGATGTTTCGTGCAACACATGGGCATCTTGCTAGTATACTATAACTAGGTGTCGCATGGAGGCCGAGGAATATGGTGAATGCATGAGGTGGGTGAGGGAGTCCTGGATTAGGGGGTATCTGGACAGCCGGACTGTGTACAACGCCTGGACTATTGAAGCGTGAAGATACAAGACTCAAGACTTCGGCCCGTGTCCGGATGGGACTTTCCTTGGCGTGTAAGGCAAGCTTGGCGATTTGGATATTATATTTCCTTCCTTGTAACCGACTCCATGTAAACCCTAGCCCTCTCCAGTGTCTATATAAACCGGAGACGTTGGTCCTTAGAAGGCCGATCACAATTACATTCATACCATCATAGGCTAGCTCCTAGGGTTTAGCCTCTACGATCTCGTGGTAGATCTACTCTTGTACTACCCATATCATCAATATTAATCAAGCAGGAAGTAGGGTTTTACCTCCATCGAGAGGGCCCGAACTTGGGTAAACATCTGTGTCCCTTACTTCTTGTTACCATTAGCCTTGACGCACAGATTGGGACCCCCTACCCGAGATCCGCCGGTTTTGACACCGACATTGGTGCTGTCATTGAGAGTTCCTCTGTGACGTCGCCATCAGGCTCGATGGCTCCTTCAATCATCATTAACGATGCTGTCGAGGGTGAGACTTTCCTCCCCGAACAGATCTTCGTGTTCAGCGGCTTCGCGCTGTGGGACAATTCGCTTGGCCACCTGGAGCAGATCGACAGCTATGCCCCCGACAATCAAATAAGGTTCGGAAACCTAAACTACACGGTGGATATCCGTGGAGACTTGATCTTCGACGGATTCGGGCCAGCGCTAGAAGCACCGAACAGTCGCGATGAGCACGGCTTAGACCTGCTGTCAGACGTTGCTCGGGATATCGTCCCGGCAGAAGCCTCGGATATAAATCCAGGACAGGTTGCTTCGCCTAAGGACGGAGGGCTGGACCCCGCCCCGCAGGCCGTACCCTCACCGGCGATGGAGCCGAACACAAGTTTCACCTTTGAGGGTACCTGTGACTCCGGACCCCCGGATTCATATCCGGACGCAGGTTCCAGTCCGCACGCCCCCGAGCCCGCCGATCCTGGTTGGGCTCCGGTGATGGAGTTCACCGCGGCGAACGTTTTTCAGTACTCACCCTTTGGCGACATGCTGGACTTATTGAAGTCTCTCTCCTTGTCAGGAGACTCCGGGTCGAACTATGTCCGGCTCGAGTCGGAAGCAGACAACGACGGAATTCGTCACCCACCCACCACCCACTTCATTGCCACGATCGATGATCTAACCGACGTGCTTGACTTCGACTCCGAAGACATCGACGGTATGGACGACAATGTAGGAGAATCACAGGAGCCACCGCTCACCGGGCGGTGGACGACCACCTCCTCATATGATATATATATGCTGGACACTCCGAAGGAAACTAATGGCGACGAGGCAACGGAGGACAACCCCTCGGGAAGAAAGTCAAAAAATGGGCGTCGTCCGCGCCGCCCCAAGCCCCGCCATAGCAACATCGGCCCCGGAGGCGAAAATAATCTGGATGGCGCCGAAGAAGAATATGACCCCGATCAGCCCGCCTTTGAGCAGGCCGAACAGGAAGACGAGCAGGTCATCCCAGAAGAACAGGCGACAAACGCATACCCGGAGGAGACAACTACATGCCCCCCTCCGAAGACGAGATCAGCCTCGGCGACGACGAGTTCGGAGTACCTGAGGATCCCGTGGAGTAGGAGCGCTTCAAGCGTAGGCTTATAGCCACTGCAAGGAGCCTGAAGAAGAAGCAGCAGCAACTACAAGCTGATCAAGACCTGCTCACAGATAGATGGACTGAAGTCCTGGCAGCCGAGGAATACGGACTCGAACGCCAAACGGCTGACCGGCCACCCCGTGGCCGGGACAAAACGGGATACCAGCCCGCACCCCCACACTGATACACTACGGCTCAGGGCAACAGGCACGACCTGCAGGATATTCTGGACAATAAAACATGACAACCAAGATCGATCTATGGATCGAGGGGGCGTGCCCCAGCGCGCGACGACGATCGTCACGCGGGATACATCATCAACAAATCCAGCCGGGCCGAACATAGCAACCCAGACCAATCCGACCTGCGTAGCCACATAGCTCGGCACAGAGGCACCACACACCCCCTCTGCTTCACGGACGAAGTAATGGATCATGAATTCCTAGAAGGGTTCAAACCCGTAAACATCGAATCATACGATGGCACAACAGACCCCGCAGTATGGATCGAAGATTTCCTTCTCCACATTCACATGGCCCGCGGAGATAATCTACACGCCATCAAGTATCTCCCTCTTAAGCTCAAAGGACCAGCCCGACACTGGTTAAATAGCCTGCCAGCAAATTCCATTGGCAGTTGGGAAAACCTGGAAGATGCATTCCTTGACAACTTCCAGGGCACATATGTGCGACCACCAGATGTCGATGACCTGAGCCACATTACTCAACAGCCCGGAGAGTCAGCCCGGAAATTCTGGACTCGGTTCCTCACTAAAAAGAAGCAAATAGTTGACTGTCCGGATGCCGAAGCCCTGGCGGCTTTTAAGCATAATATCCGTGACGAGTGGCTCGCTCGACACCTCGTCCAGGAAAAACCCAAGTCTATGGCAGCTCTCACAACCCTAATGACCCGTTTTTGTGCGGGTGAGGATAGCTGGTTGGCTCGTAGCGGCACCACGCCACATTTTAGCACTTCGGACGGCCGCGATGCTAACAGCAAGCCACGGTGCAACAGACATAAGAGACGGAACAACGGCGACAACACAAAAGACAGGGCAGTCAATGCCGGATCCAGCGGACCTAAATTCGGACAGCGGAAAAAGCCGTTCAAAAGAAATAATCAGGGACCGTCCAGTCTGGACCGCATACTAGAGCGCTCGTGCCAAATTCATGGCACACCGGACAAACCAGCCAACCACACCAATAGGGACTGCTGGGTGTTCAAACAGGCCGGCAAGTTAAACACCGAAAACAAGGACAAGGGGCTGCACAACGACGATGATGATGAGCCCCGTC